>NC_080570.1:22658611-22965833 GCF_030247185.1 Malaya genurostris
GTCATTTTTCAATTTTTAACTTGCAGTCGAAAAACAAAACAAATACACCTCAACTGTCAAAGATGAACTTGATTCATCGGCAGTTTATTTGTGTCGTCATCGTGCAAAACCTAATTATGACTTACTCTCAGCGAGTGCCGAGTCACTTGCGGCCCTTACACGAGTCATTAAAAATGTCATTACTAAAATATAACATCATTTTAATGAACGTGTAATGGTGCAGTAATGACGAGTTTTCTATCAAATTTGAAATACATCATTACTTTGTCATCATTTAAAATGACATTTTTAATGCTCGTGTAAGGGCCGCTATTCGAAATTACTCTTCAAAGTGAATGTTGATGGATGGCTTCTTGGCCGTTATAAAAAAAAAACGCGTGAGATGCACCACAGCAATTCTGCATAAAATGTTCAAAACGACGTATGTAACATTTCAGCTGAACCGAGAAAAGCGATGTTGGAAAATAATCGCACAATTTTAAATCCTATTTAAAAATGAGTAATTGAAACAACTTCATCTCTTTACTAAATCGTCCAATTTGTATGCGTGCAACGTATCATAGTGACTAATTCACAATTTTCAACTACAAAGATAACTTTTAGGCAAAAACGACACTTACGTCGTTTTGTAATTTGATCATGTACATTGGACAGTATGATAGGTCGTTTTTTCCTGGTTGACTTGACACATAAGTCGTTTTGCTTCTGTTAGTTACGTCGTTTTGCGAAAGTCACAGTGTTCATTCGTCGTTTTGTTACTCGCACTTGTGTGAAAGCCAGTTTTGCTCGAAAACAAGAGCTTGTTTTGCATATCAAGTGGAAAAAATAACAGTCGACTCATTTTTAGTGTGTTTTGATAATTTTCGCTTTTGTTTGACGAAAGATTCATAACGGTTTCTACGATTGGAAACAAATCAGTTTCTTTCCAAATTAATCAGTGTATTTTTCAACAAGCTTAGTAGCAACTTGATCCCATTAAATATCTTCAACTCTACAGTAAGTCGCACTTTCATAATATCACACTAGATCGGCTTTTTCGTGGAAAACTATTTTGTCGTATGTCCGCGCATACACTTTTGTTTATGCTTTGGTACATTGGTCAAAACATTTCCAATTGACGTAAGTAGCATTAATGATTATTTTTCATTGATTTCGACATACGTCAAAGGTGTTGATAGATTTTTTAGTGAATCTATAGTGAATTGAGAAACGGTGTTCGGGTAGTGCGTGTATTAGGACATTCCTAACAAAATGCAATAAAAATCTCGGTTTGTTTACTTTTGTTAGTTAAGTCGTAATGAACATTTTATACAGAATTGGAAGAGAAAGTACACACGGAACCGCAAAACCACCTAATTTGAAGTATATTCCACCCTATGTGGGGGTTCTGTTCAATAACCTAATTTTAGGTAAAGTGGCTCTAGGTAGTTTCCGTAATGACTCAAATTCAGGTTGATACGATTTACTTCATTTTAGCTTATTGAGCGAAACCCTCGCTGTTGGGTGGGTTTGCTCTTTGTATTTTGACAACAATGGAAAGAGCGAATGAAAGCAAAGATTCAAGAGAACTCAAAATTAAGTAAAAAGAAGTCAAATAATAGGTAGTTTTCAGGTGATGGATTCCTGGATCACATGAAGGACATATTTTTTGCGAGGAAATTGTATAATTATGTCACAAAGTTAAATTGAATTAGAACTTCAATTGAATAAACAATCATAACTTCAACTGCACTGACGTTGTCAAACAGAAACCCTTATGATAATTGTTAGGTTAGGTTAGCTACCAACCTGCCCTCTTACAAATTGCATAAAAAGTGTCATTAAGGGCAGTAATGATGAATTCTCAATATAAATTTAGAAAGTCATTACTTAGTAATCATTAGCGGCCCTTACACGATCATAAAAAGTGTCATTACTAAAAAGTAATGTTAATTTTAATAAGCGTGTAAAGGCAGGAATGATGAATTCTCCACAGAATTTTGGAATGTCATTCAACGTTGCCAGGTATACCGATTTCTCGGTATTTATACAGATATTTGACCTCTATACCGCAATACAGATATGTACTCCCAAAATACCTATAATTCACGGATCGTACAGATAAATACCGATTTTCGGTTTTAGCTTGCATAGACATGAGAAAAGGTTGCAATGGGACCTTTTTTTTGCTCGCCAAAATGAGTTTTGCTGACATTTTCCTGGTACTTATGTTACGAGATTCTGTTACCGATATGGTACAATACAGATTTTGCGCCGAATACAGATTTTTGGAATTTTCCAGTTTTCTCAGTGTGAATTAAATTTCATATGGAATGGAAATGTTGAGCTAGTAATTATTTAAACATGCAATTTACACATACATATACATCTACATATGCACGCAAACATACTCACATACATACATACATACATGTACTCCACAAGCAAACATAGTAACATTGAGCTACTGTTTCTATTCTAATAGATTCTGACTAGGGTTAATGTACCAATAGTTATCTCATTATTAGTGTCACCATGTTATTTTAGCGATTACTCGACTTTCAATTAATGCATTGTTATCAAATCGAATACAGTATCTTTGCTTCGGATTTGTGAAGCACTACCGCAGAAAAAGTAGTTCGAAAATTGTTCAATACTGTTGTTATAGCGACGCGAAAACTTGAAGCGATTGCTTCTAATTTCATCTTACTTTTGAAGTCAATCTATCGAACAGAGACAACAGATCTCCATCTAACTAATCGTTTTCGTATATGAGATGACTAATGGAGCTGAGATGAATGAGGGTACCGTTACCCTATTTTTATCTCTACTATTGGTCGATCGTTAGTCCTGAGCTGAAACGGTCGCCTTTATTACCATTCTTGCATACACTTCACGCACAGATCATTTCACCCATCAGGTCTCACATGAAAACGACACAACCTCACGAAATGAACTGAATGAACATCGTTTGACAGCTATCAGTGGTTTGCTCATTTGTTCAGGATGTATTATTTTATTCTATTCTACAATATTCTATCTCATTCCACAGTATTCCGTGTTACACAAACCACCAATAAACGTCAAAGATGGACTGCATTTACCGTTCGTTTGATGTCATCGTGTGAAACCCAATTGGGATACGTTCACTCTATTTAATTTTCACTTCACACTGGTAATAAGGGCCGGTAGTATGAAAATGAGACATAAAACAGAGCTCAGTTAAGCCCTACCGGCCTCTCCAAACCCCGGATGTTTGGAGCGTAATGCGTAATCAACATCTTTTTCACGTTTTAATTAAGCTAAAGCTGTAACATATATCTATATTAAATTCTAACTGTAATTGATTGTATCTGATGATGTTTGCAATACCGGCCCTTATTACCAGTGTCACTACACGGTGAAAACCAAGTGAAGTGACTGTGACCCTTATTATGGGTATCACTTCACGGTGGAAAGTCAGTGAAGTGAATGTAGGCCCTTATTACGGAAGTCGCTTCAGAGGCAAAAGTAATTACTTGAATGAACTTGACGTCATTATGAACATCACGCCACCAACATTTTGTTGAAAAAATGAGTTTTTTCTACCACAGTGATCTCTTCACTATGCGTGATAATGGTAATAGGTAAAATCAAGTGCAGTGACATGTAAGTGAAGTGAATGTGAAAGTGAAAGTGAGAACGGTAATAAGGGCCACCGTCAAGCCCACCAACCACGGGAGAGATAAACGCCCTTAAGGTCAAACCGCATTCAGCCGACATTTCCATCGCCGATCTTTTTTCGCTCTTCGGTTATGACTGAGCTGCCGGCGTGCACATGTATAGGTACGCCGGACCCGACATAAAATCCATATCTTTGGCAACGATATTCCTCGCCGAGCTTTTCGCACCGTAGCAACTGTGTCGGGTCCGGCGTACCTATACATGCGCACGCCCGTGCTCAGCCATAGCCGAAGAGAGAAAAAGTCAACGCCGGCGAGCTCGGATCGGCTGAATGCGGAGTGCCCTTTATTCTGCATAACGTCGTATTGGTTTTCGATCGAATGTGGTTCGATCGAATCATAGCTACCTTTGATTTTGCTAGCGTTATGGGGAATACAAATGAAATACGAGGGAAAAAAACGATACGACGTTATTCAGAATAAGGGTGAATTTCTGAACAGGAATGGAAACCAAAGTCGAAACATCCATCGATATTTTTCTCCATTTGCTGTCAATGTTAGATTCGCCCTTCTTTGAAAAAGAGCTGATATGGATTTGACAATGATAACGCCATCAATAACGATGTATTATGTTGAAAGCTTACTTTTAGACACAACCCTTTTTTTTCGTTTAGCCAAGGATTCGAATACACCGGCAGACAAAACATTAACGCTGAAGGGACTGTCATCATCATTGTTATCATAGACCACAAATCAATCCAAGAGCATGCTTGTATTATTATATCACTTATGAATTCATTTAATTTGGGGTTCCAAAGTCTGTCCCAGTCTGTGTTCACTGTTCGGTTGTCAACATTCCTCATCCGATATCGGAGAAGTATAAAAAGGAAAATAAAAAAACAAACGTACAAAGTTAAACTCATTATCTTATTCTCGGTAAATTTCAGCATTCAACATGCTTTGATTCCAACAAATATGTGCACTTCAGAGCGCGCTTTAACAATATTTTGCTACGTTCCATTTTAAGCTATTGAATAAATGAGGAGGAGCTTTCCTTTAGTTTTCGATTCAAGTCCTCATTAGGAATAATGCATCAGTTATGTTGGATTTGCTTGCATGCGGTATAGAAAATACACTAGTTTCTTCTTTTCATGTATTTTTGGCCTACGAGGGTATACATTTGAGAAGTTAGTTCTGTCTTCTGTTATCATAGAAATTACGTACAAATTCATTTATTTCGGATCATTACTTCGTAACGTAAATTCATATCAACCAGTGCACGTCCTGGTGCTTGTACGTTTTATATCCTTTTGTTTTTTTTTGTTTGTTTTGTTGTCTACTAGCAGTCTTATTTATTAAACGTTTTTTTTTCGATAACTAATGTCTGCTTCTAATTTTTTTTTGTAAATGTTATCAGTTGCCATCATAAATACAAGTTCTGTTTTGTAAGTATACTAACTCGTTTGTTGTCAGCGTATAATCACATTGCCATTTGCAATGAACTCCCCTTTCTACTGATTATCGGATCGTCTCCAATATGTTATGTATTTTTCAGTTACTTCTAAAATGTGGCGATGAGTTTCAGAAACACACTTACTTCAGTCACATGCGAACAATTTTGACCATGAAAAATTGAAATTCTGAACACAAAAATGAACGTCGATATGGACAAGAATCTAAGTGGCTAATTTTTGGTACTTGTGTTCGCATGAGCGTTGACGTTGATTTGATTGTACTTGTAGTACGCAGTCGCCAGTCGCAGTATGAACATACATATATGAGGAAATGGTTAAAAACTAGCTAGGGTACATGAAGCTAGCATAACCTACAAATGGCCAACTCATCGGCGTTGCATTGTTTCACGCAACGTTGCTTTTACTTATTATGTTTGAGTAAAATCTCCCTGTTGAGGGTCTCCATGACCAACAGCAGGTCCGGTTTGTGCGAAAAATAGATTCCTTAGAATATGGGTTCTCGATTTAGGTTCTCGCCTTATTTCATCCAGCTTCGGTGATGTTTGTTGTTCTAGGTTTGCTATCGGTGGTTGTGGCTTGGGCGCCGGTGTTGCCGAGGAAGAAGGTTGCTGCTGTTGCTGCTGCTGCTGCTGCTGATCCTGTTCCTCTAGTTCCTGCTCAAGACTTACGTTTTCCGGAATATTATACGAACCTGAGTTACTTTCCATCGAAAGAGTCCTGTGCTGATGTACCACCGATCCCAACTTCGGAATACGTGTGCCAAATGCGTTGATTCGTTGATGCTTGGTGGCCGGAGCGACCGTGTTTCCCGTAGTGCTGGTAGCTCCCGCTGGATTAGTACCGACGGCACTGTGACTATGATGACTGGTACTGGTAGTGTTGTGCGATGAGGAAAGACTGGTCGAATCGAAATCGTCCCTAAATGACCGTTCCGAACTGCGGAACGACCGCCCACTGCCCAGACTTGCCTTGTCCGCTGCTGTGTCCTGAACACAAGCAATTTACGGAATGATAAATCGGTTTCTAACACTTAACACATTCATTACGGCTTACCTGATCCAACGGGACTGTGTACCAGATATCACAGGAGTCTTTTTTGTTGCCACCATCAACGCTACGTCCGTCGATCACGTAACAAACTGTGTTATCGAACCGTACCCGTTCCGAGGCCCCATCTTCGGATGCACTGAAACACGCCGAATCCGTTGTCATCTGGTGAGCCCGATAGCTGAGAATGGACCCTGCCAGGGCTTTTGTCGAGGCGGTGTCGTTCAGTGTGTTTCCGGATTTTTCACTAACACACGTTACAGCGGATGCCGTTTCCGAAGTGCTTATGTCAGCCTGTACTTCCAGACGATGGCTGCAATAGAATGTGCCAGCTTGTACCATTTAGTCTCAACCGATAAAAGCACCGTTACCTACCCAGTTATACTACCCGCAAGGGCGGTTGTCGATTCTCGGGTGGAAGGATTTGTCGTTACGCCGAAATTGGAATGCTGACTGCTCACTCCCAGATGGCTGCCACTGGCCACACTAAGGCTAACCTCGCCTATACTGGTGGCTCCGATTCGGGACACAGCGTCCACACTGGTTGCATCTGCAAAGCGGGGAGGAAAAATCAATCAGCTGACAGGTAAACGAGAGCTCCGCATAGACTCACCATGATTTCGTGAACCGTTGTCCTCTTCTTCGTCAAACTCAAACTTTGTTCCCTCGCCACAGCCAGCGCGGCACAGGGAAACGGGTACTACTCCGTACACGTAGAATAGCAAAATGGGAACTCCGATGGCGACAGCTAGTCCGGCCAGTACTGGGGACACTATAACCTATAATTCGTTGAAGAGAGAACGAAAAAAAAATTATTACGTGAAAAAGTTGTTAGAATTAGATCTGCTCATGAATAATTTATTTAATGTGTAATCTGACGAACTTTGTCCAGCGGGATATGAGTTTTAACATGATTTATCGCATTCACTGCTCACAACACCGGGGGGGAACAGGAACAGAACGAGCCCTTTGCATCGTAGCTACCGAGTAATGAACCGTGAACCTATATGGAATGTTGTCAAGATGCTGCTTATTACTTATGCTTCAGTGGGAACTCAATTAAGTACATGTACATTCTCCGATGAAGTGGGTAAGTGACAAATAGGTCATCCTTGGGCTAGATCTCAGAGATTTCAGTTTCAACAAATTTTGCGATGTGTCATGTTCGGATTTAGCAGCACTCTTTCAGATTTTAATGAAACATTCTGGCCATGCAGAATTTATCACCAAAAGCCACTTTACGTAGTCTACTTTTCCAAAATCGATCTAGACTGTCTCTTGAAAAAGGACAAAGTCAAAATGAGACAAATCCTATTGAAATGTGTTGTACTACGCTGAAGTCTTTTTTCTCGTACACTGCCTTAAATCAACACTTTTTTTAATATGTATTTTTAAAGACTGTCCCAGAAAGTATGGACGCACTTTGATTTCGCTGTAAATAATTCACAAGTGTTAGATATTCAAATTTTATTCCATATACTGATAATATTGGACTACAACAACAGAATATTATTCTCAACATTTGCTACTTAGCCATTGTAGGCTAGCTGGCGCACCTACTTGCGAACGTTCCTCATTAAATTCCGTACAGACTTCTTGGCGACAAGTTTTGACATTTTCTCCAATCTTTTTCGAACTGTTGAATGGTTTCGGCTGTCCGAGACATGTTTCCTAAGATGTGCTTTCGTTAGTGCCCAAAATTCCTCAATTGGTCGAAGTTGTGGGCAATTTGGTGGATTCATGTCTTTTGGGACAAAAGTGACGTTTTTGGTAGTATACCATCCTACCGTTGATTTCGAGTAGTGGCAAGAAGCAAGATCTGGCCAGCAGACAACAGGATCCTTGTAGCTTTGAATCATGGATAGAAGTCGTTTTTGTAAACATTCCTCGATGTATATTTCGCTGTTCATTGAAGCAGTGGTGATGAAGGGTTTCGAAATCTTACTGCAGCTACAAATTGTTTGCCAGACCATAGCTTTCTTACCAAATTTTTCGACTTCAATCGCTGTCTCGGACTGGTTTAACACTTGTATAATATTGTGGTCCCGGCAAGGATTTGTAATCGAGTTTCACGTAGGTTTCGTCGTCTATGATTATGCAGTTCAAATTTCCAGCAAGAATCAGCTTTCGAACCCTCGGCCTGATCGATGCTTCTTGTTTCGGGCTACGTTTTGGTTGTTTCTGCTTCTTATAGGTTCGAAGATTCAAACGTTCTTTAGCACGAAGAACATTTGACTTCGAAGTGCCCACTTTTTTGGCCACATCCCGAACTGAAACCTCCTTCTTTTGCTCGAAGGCCTTCAGTATACGTTTATCCAACTGAGGGTCCTCCTTTACATAAGTCTCATCGTCCTTCAAAACGCACACTGCAAAAGACGCAAATACAAGTTTCGGGCCCTTGTTGCTGCTCGCTTCTTTTGTTATACACTTTGTTCCGAGATTTTCTGCTTCTTGTAGGTCTTCATGTGATTTCGCCTCTTGATATGCTAGATCATTCCGACACTCGTTCCTGCTTTTTTTGGCTAAATCACGTATTGACATTGATTTGTTCTTCATGATTAGAGATACCACTTTCTGGTCCAGTTTCGGGTTGGAAGAACCGGGTTTTCTGCCTCTTCCTGGTAGCTCATCCAAAGAATAGTGTTCCCCAAACTTATCAATGATGGTTTCAACACTGGCAGGATGAATTCCAAACCGCTTCGCCAATTTTAGCATAGTAACAGTTCGGCTGAGAAGTTCGTATCGTTTAATAGAAACACACATTTTTTTGCCAAAATTCGTTTTTATTATTCAACATAATTGCCATCAGAGGCGATACAGCGATTATAGCGATCTTCCAACTTTTCGATACCATTTTTGTAGTACGATTTGTCCTTTGCCTCAAAATAGGCCTCCGTTTCAGCGATTACCTCTTCATTGCTTCTAATTTTTTTACCAGCGAGCATTCTCTTGAGGTCTGAGAACAGGAAAAAGTCACTGGGGGCCAAATCTGGAGAATACGGTGGATGAGGGAGCAATTCGAAGCCCAATTCGTTCAATTTCAGCATGGTGTTTCGTTGTTGTTTTTGATCGATTGTGAGCTCACGCGGCACCCATTTTGCACAAAGCTTTCTCATATCCAAATATTCGTGAATAATATGTCCAACACGTTCCTTTGATATCTTTAGGGTGTCAGCTATCTCGATCAACTTCACTTTACGGTCATTGAAAATCATTTTGTGGATTTTTTTCACGTTTTCATCGGTAACAGCCTCTTTTGGACGTCCACTGCGTTCATCGTCTTCGGTGCTCATATGACCAGTACGAAATTTTGCAAACCACTTACGAATTGTTGCTTCGCCCGGTGTAGTGTCTGGATAACACTCATCAAGCCATTTTTTGGTATCGGCGGCATTTATTTTCATCAAAAAGTAGTATTTCATCCACACACGAAATTCCTTTTTTTCCATTTTTTTCACAATAACAAAAGTAGCTTCACTCAAAATGCAATATCTCACAAACTAATAATCAGACAGCTGTCAAATTTATACACGTATCTTTTGAAGGTTGGTACTAACTGAAAATGGTATGGATTTAATTCTAGTGGCGCCCTCTCATAGAAACGATATGAACTTTTCAGCCGATCTGTTAATACCCTTCTCACCTAGCCATGTGTCCAGAACCTTAATTATCACTTCCTTTTCAATACGCGACATTTTGAAAACGCAAAATTTCAAACGCACAAACAAGTAAACAAACGAACGCTGACAGCCAAACGCTGTGATCTGAGTATAAAAAACCATCACAAATACATGCGTACAACACAAATGTATGTGGATAGCTTATTTTCGATACACTCCTTATTGGAGAAATTTGCAATTTAGGGTGAAATTTCGGCGACAAAGCAAGAGGAAGCATTGAGTTGTCTCGCTTCGACCTGACCACGGCGAAGCGCTACCTTAAAACCCCCGGATTATACGTATTTTTCTATTTATGTATTTAGGGTTGTCAACACGGTGGATTTTACGTTTCCATCATAAAATTTGACATTTCTAACCAAATACCATCTTCGTAACATCCTATCATTTGAGCATTTTTTATTTTGTTTACAGTGAATTTACCTTAGCAATAAAATAGAATTGAATCGTGAACTATTTCGTGCAATGATCTATTGCGATTTTCGTCGTGGATTATCAAGACAAGAGTGAATTGAATTCGTTCTACCAGTTTTTTACAGTCGCATAGGATGGTACTATACTGCCAAAAGTAAGTTGATAGAAGAACTTAGTACGACTTTTGGCAGTATAGCACCATCCTAGGCGACTGTAAAAAAACTGTTAGAAAGAATTTATTCGTAGTCGTAGTTCGCTTGCCGATGAATTCAAGGAAGGTCGTCCATAATCAGTTGTTCTTTCAGAAAACATTGATGCTGTGTAAAAACTCGGATAATGGAGTATGTGACTTACCGTAGTCGTGAAAACAATTTGTTCACGTAGGATAATTTGACAATCGCCCAAAAAAGACTCGTGTCGATTGGTGCAAAGCAATACTGAAAAAAAAAATCAATCGTGCTGCTTCAAATTTGGTGTATAACATCTAACATACACAGGTGACGAAACATGGATTTACTCATATGAGCCCGCAACTAAACAGCAGTTCCAAGAAGTACCACATTCAACAAAAGTTGTTCGCGCTCAAAGCACTACAAAGATAATGCTGGCTTGTTTTCTCGATATAAACGGTCATATCGCTACCTTTACCTTAAGAGGATCGTAAGACCGTCTGATTGATCTACCACCATTTGTTTGCCGAAAGTTTTTCGTGAAATAAGGAAAACACACGCATGACGCAAAAATCATTCTTCATCACGAATATTTGAGCACTCAAAACGTCGAATTGATGGGCCACCCGCCTTATAGTCCTAACTTGGCACCTAACGACTTCTATTTGTTCCCTTCCGTAAAGAATAAACTGCATGGAGAGCGATTCAATACTCCTGAAGAAGCTGTTGAAGCGTTCCAAATTCCACTCTTCTTGGGGGTACCTCAAGAAGAGTGGAAAAAATGTTATGAAAATTAGTTCAAGGATATGCTAAATTGTGTATTGATCATCTAGGGGAATATTTTGAAAAAAAAAATCCTTCTTAATCCACCTAGTGGTGTGATAATGCCTTTCTCTTCTTTCATAACAGTCTCATGAAAATATGTTTCATACTTTTACTAAATAATTTTGGATAGTAATTTTGTCACCAATTGATTCAGATTGATTCGAGTAGTTCACAAAAGCATGCTTCAGTGTTTATGTCACACAGTCAGCATCATTTTTCCAAACTAGTGCTTGACATTTACGTTGCCTATTTGTAATCAGTGATGCTAATCTAAAAAAAGCCTTCTTAGTCCACTTAGTGGAATTTTCATATATCTTGAAAAATCACCATAGGGGGGAGTACATGAAATTTTCGAAATCGAAAAAAAATTTTTGATGCCAAAAGGCTTAGAATTGCATGAAACGTCGAGATTTAGTGTCATCTCGAAAAAAAATTTTTTTGAAAAAGTTGACTTTTTGGGACTATAAAAAATATGAAAGTCCCAGAAAGTTGATTTTTTCAAAAAAAAATTTTTTTGAGATGACACTAAATTTCGATGTTTCATGCAGTTTTAAGAGTTTCGGCATCAAAAAAAAATTTCGATTTTGGAAATTTCATGTACTCCCCTCTATGGTGCTTTTTCAAGATCGAAAATTGTCAAACTTTTACCACCGGGCAGCACCCCTTAAGCATGTCCGATTTAGGTCAAATTTTGCATGAAGGTTTTTTTCGAGGTGCTTAACCTTTTGAGCACTAGAACTTTACGAAAATAGAGTTGATCCCAAAATTTTGGCACCCTTATATATATATATATATATATATATATATATATATATATATATATATATATATATATATATATATATATATATATATATATATATATATATATATATATATATATATATATATATATATATATATATATATAAGAGCGGTAAAAATCAATGTGTTTTGTCGGTTACGTCACTTATTT
Organism: Malaya genurostris; assembly: GCF_030247185.1. Lineage (NCBI taxonomy): Eukaryota > Metazoa > Arthropoda > Insecta > Diptera > Culicidae > Malaya > Malaya genurostris. Next base: position 22,670,816 of record NC_080570.1, read on the forward strand.
CCATCATATATCTGGAACCGAAAGTCACAACCATTTGATCTTCGAACTTGATCAATGGCTCGACAGTAGCTTTCAAACGAGCCCAAGTTTGTTAAAATCGGTTCAGCCATCTCTGAGAAAATTGAGCGCGTTCAAATATCTTCGAAAAGTGCACACACACACACACACACACACACACACACACACACACACACACACACACACACACACACACACACACACACACACACACACACACACATACATACATACATACATACACACACAGACATTTTCCGATCTCGTCGAACTGAGTCGAATGGTATATAACACTATGGGTCTCCGAGGCTCCGTTCGAAAGTCGGTTTTTCCAGCAATTCTAATACATTTCTATAGAGAAAGGCAAAAAACAATAAAACCATTTTAGATCTAATATTATACTGTTCTCATTTTTAGGCTGAATACATAAATAAGAACTTTCGTAATGGGTTAAACCATGCATGCAAATTAGCATTCTTTTACAGAGATATAGATATTAAAAAGATTGAAAATAATAAAATGTGCTCAATCGAATTTTAAACCCCGCGATTAGATTGGTTCGAAGTTCAGACATAAGGACATTCCATTTATGATTTATCAAAACCACAAATTCACAGGATTCGTTCTTGGGTTGCTGTCAAACATGCCAACTACTGGTGCAGCTTGCAAACCTGCGCTCAGACAACAGCATTTTTACCAGATTTGAGTCTGAAAATGTTCAAATGTGTATTGCATTTTTCCAAGCATCATTTTGTGGAATTCTGGTCAGAGCTCTGACTGGGGACATTGCAAACTCAACCATCACATGCTGAGTACTATTTTTGTGATTTGTGTAAGTGCGATTGTGTACACACTTAAAAAAAATCCCTGTGATTTTACATCTTATTAGATGCACATAAATGGAGCGTCGCAGTTCACGCAAATTCACGTGAAAGAACATTTAATATTGTGTCTACAACTCCAAAACATGAAATTCGTTGAAACCGCCGCGACTTGAACCGAGAATCATTGAATCGCAAGTACGACTGTTAATCGACTGAGCCACAGAAGCATACATCTGTTTGGTTGGTAAATGGTGCATTTAAATTCATACAGTCGTACCTACTAGCAGAATGCAAGTTACAGTAGAGAACCAATAAAATTCAATCTAATCTAACATTAAGTCATTACAAATTTTCGTCATTTGACAGATAAGAATTATACATCGTATGAGGTCACCAGTATTATTAAATTTGTTTTGATGTGTAAGTTCATGGCATCTGACATATAACCGTACCGCATTGACGCAACTACGTTTTCGGTTTTCTGATTCTCCATACATGGTTGAATCTGTGTATGGTAAGCTAAAATTGAAGGATTTTCTATCGTTTCTCACCCAATATGGTAAGGAGTAATAGTCAGAGAAGTTCATCGTCCTTCCTGGAGTGAATGAATCCGTTCGGTTTCAAGTGTTATTTCGAAGTCTTATTAGTGTGCATTTTGGTACCTGCAGAACGTTCAGCATCCTTTCGTGGATGCAGAACAATTTATTTCATTTTGTTTTGTGCTGTTTTTCCACCTCACCCACTTCACATGTTACTGTTAATTCTTCTCTTTCCATCAGGAAAATGATGAGAAGCCAAGGAAGGCCGAAATCTACAAATAACTAGGGGAACGTGCCATTTGAGCCAATTAGTACGGATTCCTCCAGAACTGAACAGGTGAAATAGTGCTAAATTAGTGTGTGATACTGCACACAAGCCGAGTGAAATTCAACTTCCCAACCTTCTTTCGTTTATCCATAGCTCGCCAGTTTTGAGTTCAAGACTGCTGTAACACATGGATCAATAAGTCCCGAGACTAACAATGGAAACAACATTTTTTTTGCAAAATTTTTTTTTATTCATCAACATAATCACTTTTTAGGGTGATACAATGGTTCCAACGTTTTTCCAATTTTTCAATACCATGTTTATATCAAAAAAATTATCTTTCGTTTCAAAATAAGCTTCAGTTTCAACGATGACCTTCTCATTTGAGCCAAATCTTTTTCCCTGGAGCATTTTTTTTTTAAGATCAGCAAAGAGCCAGTAGTCACTGGGGGCTAAATCTGGCGAGTATGGGGTGTGGGGAACCAGATCAAAGCCCGATTCGTTCAATTTCTGAATCATCGACTCGTTGCTGTTTTTGTTCCATCGAAAGCAAGCGCGGCACCCACTTGGAAAAAACCTTTTTCATGTTAAATTTTTCATGAAGGATAGTAAATACACTTCCATATGATATCTGTGTCATCCCAGCAATCTCACGGAGCTTCACTTTACGATCTTTCATTATAATTTTTGTCACTTCACTCACATTTTCCGGTGTAACGGCTTCCACAGGTCTACCCGAGCGTTCCGCGTCATTTGTGTCGGTACGACCACGTTTAAACTCGGCGAACCACCGACAAATCGTGGCTTTTGATGGACAAGAGTCCGGATAACATTTTTCAATCCATTGTTTCGCTTGCACGGTGTTTTTATCCATTAAAAAACAATGTTTTATCAAAACACGAAACTAGGTTTTTTTTTCCATTTTTTAAACAAACTACAAAACGATTTTACTCCAACCTCGATAACTCAGCTGTTTCTGGTCGGATCGACTTAAAATTTTGACCCGTTTCAAGCAAAGGTTAGTACTCTAGAAAGACGTGGTTACTGGTTTACTACGAGCGCAATCTCTGCTTTAGTCTCGGGACTTATTGTTCCATGTGTTATGTTTTAACACATACCCCAAAATAGTATTTTATTCCAATCACACGTACATTGCAACAGATATGCGTACTGCCACACATCATAATAATTGCACTGATCGAGTATCGAGCAATGAGATTGTAGATGACTCTTGTCCTATCGCATGCAATAGTTCAAAACATGATATTTATTTATTTATTTATTTATGCATTCATTATTACGATGCATGGTCTCTACACCGTGATGCTCAGACAGTCAGCAGCAGGGCTGTGCATTCCGCCAACTTGCATCGTCGTTTGTCGAGTGGTTTGTTATCCACTTTAGACGATCCTACATACGAGTGCTACAGAAGTGCACGGTGATAAATACCGACTGCATACAGATGGGGAATTGTTCATCGGAGCCTTTTTGAAAACGGAAACTCAACAAAATAGCTTATTAGTGCAATAGTCGTGCACACAGGTGCAAGCCATTTCAGTTTAGCGTTTTGTTTTGTCTTGTTTCAGCCGTTTTTTGAAGTGCCATGATTACCGTAGTGTAACCGTACTCAGAAGGAGGGAAAAAATGATACATAACATGAGAATACTATTGAATAGTGAACACCCATTCATTTGTGTGTGCCTCCGACCCTGAATATGTTCCATCCTTGTCAAGGGGAGTGCTAACCTGCTCTCCTTTCAAAAGACACGTCCACACCCATTCATTCTCACGTGTGTTTTTGTCCTGTTTGAATATGAGTTTCGATAACAATGGTGATTCATTTTTTGAAGTTTGCATGAAATCTTCAAAATTAAAAGCTAAACATTTTGCCTTGTGCATCGATATTTGTCTGATAAATTCTGATAAATTTTTAGGCTCAACAGGAACCAAAAAGAATGGCTTTCGAAGCGAATACTACAGAATTGAACCAGTCTAACGTACACCCATTAGTGAATGGTCTCCGGATGAGCATCACCTATTGCGAACCAACAACAAGGATCAGGGTCAAATACGATGCAATATTCATATCTATATTGCTATGCTTCTGATTTGGTTAAGTGTTGTTATGAACCCTTGTTTTTTCCCAACTTCCTACCTTCCACCGCCTAGATGCCACCGTCTGCTTAACCCAACTGCTTTCCTCTTGTTACAGGCAAAGAAGGAGAAGAAAGAAGATGACATCTGTTCATGGATAAAAAAAACGGACATCGAATGAGCAGAGCAGTTTATTTCTCCTATGTCCTGTGTTATGAACTGTGTTATGTTTGGTGATATTCTATCAAGAAATATTCATTTAAAAACTATGTTATAAAACATTTGGTCAGTGTGAGAGGACATTAGTCTCTCAGCCCAAAGCCATAATAACCCACCAATCAACAATAATGACGGTTCATTTAAAAGAGAGGTAATAACAAAGATAAAGCAGTGCACTCACCATTTGGGTTGTCGTCACGTTGCCAAAAATCACGTCTTTCTCGGCGGTCTCGCTGTCCGTTCTGTTTCCCATGAAGTTCAGATTTGCCGCAGCAGCGAAATTCCTCAGGTAGCTTTCCCGGGTGATCCTCGTGCGAAGTGGGAGTCGTTTCCGTCCTGTTTCTTCTTCTGGTTCTGCCTGTCGACTCCAGCGCCAAACCTCGGAATCGGCTCTCCGGATACCCTCGTGCTATCCACGATAATGCGACGATTGCACTTCCAGGGGAAACGCTGACCCCTCACTGATTCTTCACCACTTCGGATTTTACCGCCTCCGCACAGGAATCCGATTCACAACGGCCCTGCGAAAACTGCTTGCTACACCGCTGCAGTGCGATCACACAGCGACGCCGGAACCACTCGGGGAACGCTTGACACGGGAACTCTGGATGTTGGCGTGGTGATTACTCCCAATTTTTGCTGTGAACGGGTCAACATCCAAGTCCGTTGATTTTTATCGAAACCATCGATAAGGATCGCTGACCAGGACGTCATTCACTCGGGACTCCCGGGACACGCGGTCACGGTTTTTTCAGTCGCTTGCTTCACACTTTCCCGGCCTTCTTTTTTTCACGTCCTCTCGCTCGCGTGTTCACCCAAAAACTGATTTGTCATTTTTCCCCTCCGTCCGGCCGGCGTATTCAAAATAATAATCTATACCGTTTCGCTCTTCAAGCGAGTAATTTACTATTGTCTCTGTTTTAATGCAGAGTGTTTCGTGCACGCTTAACACAAACCCCTCATGAACCTTAAGTTACTAAATTAACTGTAACACAACATTGCCGTTACAGAAAAATTTCTCATGAATCGGCGAAAGCTCGAATCATGAGAAATTTATGAGCCAACATCACAAAGAAGTCCCCCGGAGACTATACATCGCATTATGAACGTGATGCTTAAGACAATCAACGCTCGTAACATGTTCCTGTACGGAACAAGCTTCACAAAACTAAATGACACAAATCCACAAATCTATACAATAACGCCAGCGAATTCTGGCTAATTCGCGATTACCGCCAACTAACTTATGGCTATCAGTCTCCGGGTAAGTCCTTATGCACCAAACACGAAAGTCCTGTTGTAACGGCAGAACATTCAATAAACTCTTAACCTATTTTAGTGCTAAATAGGTTTGAATTAACAATGAAGATATAACTAAACAATGTATTTGTGATAGCTTTTTTGGTTTGTAACAAATGGTTGACTGTCGTAGAGGAAAAGGGGTATTTAGTCCCTCGATCGTTATGAGCCCAATGCAAGGGTTTTACCGCGCCCAGAATCGCGTTACTTTTGTACGGATTGTCATAACGACCCCTATTACAACTGTCTACCCGATTTACGAATCCTGACTGCTCTGGATCTTGCATGACGTCGACACCAATCCAGGAATGGGTAGTTTCTTCCGATCTCGTGTTTTCGTGAAACTTTGTAGCTGGTGTAACTCATAGCTGTTTAAACGACTGTCAGTTTCTCCCGATCTGACCAAACGGCAGGCCTGTGAAGGCTAGGTATTCTCTCGGTATCCTTCATGTGCGGTTGAATTCAATCGTTGTACTTTCACTCGATGGGTCATTGCACCCAGATTAACCATGTGGCGTAATGCCATTTCATAGTAGATTTCTTCATCATTCAAATGAGTGAAATCCATTCTACTTATGTATATTAACTATCACGGAACCAAACCAAATCTTAAAATATCACAAATCTTACTTGAACGTTAAACTAACAAATTTTGGCTCAAATACACAAATCAAAAAATTTTCGTGTGGGATTTTTAGTTGGGCGCCAGTGTTATAAAACATTGGTCCCTGTTGGGAGGACATTAGTCTCTCAGCCCAAAGCCATAATAACCCACCAATCAACAATAATGACGGTTCATTTAAAAGAGAGGTAATAACAAAGATAAAGCAGTGCACTCACCATTTGGGTTGTCGTCACGTTGCCAAAAATCACGTCTTTCTCGGCGGTCTCGCTGTCCGTTCTGTTTCCCATGAAGTTCAGATTTGCCGCAGCAGCGAAATTCCTCAGGTAGCTTTCCCGGGTGATCCTCGTGCGAAGTGGGAGTCGTTTCCGTCCTGTTTCTTCTTCTGGTTCTGCCTGTCGACTCCAGCGCCAAACCTCGGAATCGGCTCTCCGGATACCCTCGTGCTATCCACGATAATGCGACGATTGCACTTCCAGGGGAAACGCTGACCCCTCACTGATTCTTCACCACTTCGGATTTTACCGCCTCCGCACAGGAATCCGATTCACAACGGCCCTGCGAAAACTGCTTGCTACACCGCTGCAGTGCGATCACACAGCGACGCCGGAACCACTCGGGGAACGCTTGACACGGGAACTCTGGATGTTGGCGTGGTGATTACTCCCAATTTTTGCTGTGAACGGGTCAACATCCAAGTCCGTTGATTTTTATCGAAACCATCGATAAGGATCGCTGACCAGGACGTCATTCACTCGGGACTCCCGGGACACGCGGTCACGGTTTTTTCAGTCGCTTGCTTCACACTTTCCCGGCCTTCTTTTTTTCACGTCCTCTCGCTCGCGTGTTCACCCAAAAACTGATTTGTCATTTTTCCCCTCCGTCCGGCCGGCGTATTCAAAATAATAATCTATACCGTTTCGCTCTTCAAGCGAGTAATTTACTATTGTCTCTGTTTTAATGCAGAGTGTTTCGTGCACGCTTAACACAAACCCCTCATGAACCTTAAGTTACTAAATTAACTGTAACAACTATTATATGAAAAATGCGAGTAGTAGATTCAACCCACGAGAAGCACATGGATAGTTTTCGGTAGTAACCCTCCTACACCGGGAGAGTTTTCTATCCGCATTTGGGACACGACATTTCCGCTTCTCGCTCTCAGTAAAAAAACAAAAAAGGATTTACATCTTGTACGAACACGAAGATCGCTAGCCCTAGTCTGTTCAGGTGACCTACAGCCACCGGCAGGGTCGGTCGGGGTCTTCTTCAAGATACCTGTCTGCTCGAAAAGATGTGACGATGTGATGAGTTTTCTCCTATCCATCACCTCTTATTGTTTACTTACTCTTTCGATTAACTTGTGGTTAATAATTCAACTTGGGTTTTTCTTTAACCGTGGCATAGTTTGCGGATTAAATTTCAAAGAAAATATGAAGTTCATGAACCCAGAAAAGCCAGCAGGTCTCGAGCTGCACGCATTTGCACGAGACCGTGTCAAAAGGGATTTGAAAACATTACTTCTGGCCTCATGACCGGTTCTTCGTTACCACCACCGAGTGTTGCGTGCCAAATCGGACGAATCCAATTGATGGAACGAAGCGGTCTGAATTTGAATGAAATTTCCACAGTTTACTAGTTTAAATCAATCATATGGTAAAAACTTTGGTGGGGAGGACAGTGATCTAAAATTATTGTGCACCTTACACATGAGCTGACCTCAATTTCTGTTCTATTCTGTTATTCTGTTCTGGTGGCTTGATTAGCGCCATTTACATCATGAACGGAACCGTGAAGCAGGAATTTCATGTGCAGGAGTGCCTTTAAAACGGTTATTGCCTTTTCTCAAAAAACATAATTGTTCTGTTCTACTTCGAGAAGATTTGGAATCTTGCCATTTATGTGTTGACATGATTTAATATAAATGTTAAAGTGGTTTGAATTGCGGAAATCTGTTAGCAATTCATCTGCAATTTGCATTTCTCATAGAGAAGAGTTGTGCAATTACTGTAAAACATACTTTTGAACGGAGAGCCGAGTGTCATACATCATTCAACTCAGTTCGTCGAGATCACAAAATGCCTGTGTGTATGTGACAAATGTGATATTACTCGATTTTCTTAGAGCTGGCTGAACGAATTTTCACAAATGAAAGGTCTTCAGGTCCCATAGACCACCGGTTCCAGAATTACTAGGTGATACGCACCATAAACAAAAAGAAAAACCTGTTTTAATCCACCTAGTGGTGTAATGATGTCTTTCTCATATTACTTATATTTTCAAAAATATCACCAGAAGATTTTGTGAAGAATTTTTTTTCAATCTTGAATAAAATAAGAAACTTTCTTTCGGTATAAACTAACATAACATAACACTAACATAACCTTTTCAAATTCTAAACAGTTATGTCATGTTGATAAGAATTTTTCTTTATTTTGCATCGTCGCACTAAATGGTTCTGGAACCGGAAATCGGACCCGGATGAAATTGAACAGCAACCTATGAGACTGTAGGAACTTTTATTTGAGTCTGTTTGTGGAAATCGATCAAATCTCTAATCGATCTAAAAGAATAAAGTGAGCCTCGTATTCAACGTTTTGACCACTACTTATGGTACTTTTGGAACCAGGAACTTGGAACCAGCATAGCCAAAGCCGGTTCGTTTAGTAAGTAACTAATATAGCCTACGAATTGAATCAGTTTTAAGCCAAATCTAGAAGAATTTTACCCTTCGTCGCTCTAAATGACGGTGTGAAATTCAATAGCTACCTACAGGACTACGAGATTTTTCTTATGAGTGACATTATTTGAAACATACACACACAGACATTGCTCAGCTTGATGAACTGTATCGAATTATATAGAACATAGCCAATAAGTGCACTTTTATTGAAAAGCATCGTTATCATGATCTTGTTATAACACTAACAAGTAGGTACAAATTGAATAAAAGGATTAGAAATTTACATATTTTTCACCTGAAAAATATAAATTTTAATGTGGCAACCCTGCACGCTATACGAAATTGAACAAAGCACGCTGTGAATGGCAAAGCCGACGGGACGGGAGTTCCGTTTTTGGAGATTTTCTTCACTCTTATCGGTGCTTTCGGAAGCGGAAACCGGGGACTAGTAGTTTCAAAGTAGTTTTATAAATTCACTAACTAATAAGATCCGTCAACTAGATCAATTTAACACATGGATCAATAAGTCCCGAGACTAAAGCAGAGATGGCGCTCGTAGTAAACCAGTAACCACGTCTTTCTAGAGTACTAACCTTTGCTTGAAACGGGTCAAAATTTTAAGTCGATCCGACCAGAAACAGCTGAGTTATCGAGGTTGGAGTAAAGTCGTTTTGTAGTTTGTTTAAAAAAATGGAAAAAACCGAGTTTCGTGTTTTGATAAAACATTGTTTTTTAATGGGTAAAAACACCGTGCAAGCGAAACAATGGATTGAAAAATGTTATCCGGACTCTTGTCCATCAAAAGCAACGATTTGTCGGTGGTTCGCCGAGTTTAAACGTGGTCGTACCGACACAAATGACGCGGAACGCTCGGGTAGACCTTTGGAAGCCGTTACACCGGAAAATGTGAGTGAAGTGACAAAAATTATAATGAAAGATCGTAAAGTGAAGCTCCGTGAGATTGCTGAGATGACACAGATATCATATGGAAGTGTATTTACTATCCTTCATGAAAAATTGAGCATGAAAAAAGGTTTTTCCAAGTGGGTGCCGCAATTGCTTTCGATGGAACAAAAACAGCAACGAGTCGATGATTCAGAAAGCAGTTTATCGCTATTTACTCGCAACAAAAAAGATTTCTTGCGTCGTTACGTGACCATGGACGAAACATGGATACATCACTACACTCCAGAGTCGAAGCGGCAGTCATCTGAGTGGCGCACAGCTGGTGAAAGCCGTCCGAAGCGTCCGAAAACGCAGCAGTCATCTGGCAAAATCATGGCGTCAGTTTTTTGGGATACGCGTGGCGTGATTTTCATTGACTACCTCGAAAAAGGTAAATCGATAAACAGTGATTATTATATTGACTTACTGGTGCGTTTGAAGGAGGAAATCGCAAAAAAAAAACGACCGCACATGCAGAGAAAAAAAATTCTTTTTCATCAAGACAATGCACCCTGCCACTAGTCGATGAAAACAATAGCGAAATTGAACGAATTGGGCTTTGATCTGCTTCCCCACCCCCCATACTCGCCAGATTTAGCCCCCAGTGACTACTGGCTCTTTGCTGATCTTAAAAAAATGCTCCAGAGAAAAAGATTTGGCTCAAATGAGGAGGTCATCGCTGAAACTGAAGCTTATTTTGAAGCGAAAGATAAATTTTTTTATAAACATGGTATTGAAAAATTGGAAAAACGTTGGAACCATTGTTTCACCCTAAAAGGTGATTATGTTGATGAATTAAAAAAAAATTGCAAAAAAAATGTTGTTTCCATTGTTAGTCTCGGGACTTATTGATACATGTGTTAGCAGTAAGTTTTATAAAAATATGCACCTCGTTTCGCCATAGCTAGCGGAAAAATACTCATGAAATTGAAAATTTTTACTAATCGCACTGCAACACCGGAATCGGAAGTCGAATTTGGATCAACTTTTCGGGGACTTTTTAAAGAATTTCAAGACCTTTTATTTGCTTCTTAATTTGTGAAAATTGGTCAAGAAATTTCCGAGAAAATTGATTGCATATTTTTTCATAAATTTTCACATATTGCCTTGTAATTCCGGAACCGGAAGTCAGATCCATATGAAACTCAAGAACTTTGTATGGGACCTCAAGACCTTTAATTTGAATCCAAGTTAGTGTAAATCGGTTCAGCCATCTCTGAGAAAATTGAGTGACATTACTTGGCACACACACACACACACACACACACACACACACACACACACACACACACACACACACATGGTATAGGACACTCGGCCCTAGATCTTTAATGCGGCTTACTCTATTTAACTCGATCATCAGGTGGATGATAAGAAAGAAAACGTGGTAAAATACGAATGTTCTAATATTCACAGGAGGACGTGCCACTTGAGCCGGTGAATTTTAATATCCGACCTTAAGGCCATCGTCCAAGTACCATGCGCGCGGGTGGTTTTAGGAAATTTTCGATGAAAATTTTGAAAAATTTGACAAAACCAAAAACATACAGACCTTTGAAATACTTTTATCTATCTACAGGGTGAAAATGGTTGGAAAATTCGGGGGATTTTTCGAGTCTTATAAAAAATAGCACTGAAAAAATTAGCACTGAAAATTGAAATTTTTTTTCAAAAAAACCTTATGCTGGCAACAAGGATCACATTCGGAAACATTTTTGGAAAACTTTTTCACGCTGTTCATGGAAAATCAACGAACTTCATATAACCGATTTCGTGGAAATTTTTGAAATTCGTGGATTTTCTATGAAAATCGTGAAAAGGTTTTCCAAAAATGTGTCCGAATGTAATCTTTGTATCCATCATAAGGTTTATTTGAAAAAAAAATATGTCATCGCATTATTTTTTTCAGAGCTTTCAGAGCTATTTTTGATAAGGCTCGGGAAATACTCCGAATTTTACAGCCATTTTCACCCTGTAGATAGATAAAAGTATTTCAAAGGTCTGTATGTTTTTGGTTTTGGCAATTTTTCAAAATTTCCATCGAAAATTTCCTAAAACCACCCGCGCGCATGGTACTTGGACGATGGCCTTAAAGATGTTATTGACATTTCGGAAATTGATCACAAGGGATAAATAATTGATCTAAAGCTAAGGAGTGTATGGAAAATAAGCTATCCTCATACATTTGTGTTGTACGCACGATTTGTGATGGTTTTTTATGCTCAGATCACAGCATGCCGTGCGTTTGGCTGTAGGCTTTCGTTTGTTTACTTGTTTGTGCGGTTGAAATTCTGCGTTTTCAAAATGTCGCGTATTGAAAAGGAAGTGATAATTAAGGTTCTGGACACATGGCTAGGTGAGAAGGGTACTACTATGCGAAAATTGGCGAAGCGGTTTGGAATTCATCCTGCCAGTGTTAAAACCACCATTGCTAAGTTTGGGGAACACTACTCTTTGGATGAGCTACCAGGAAGAGGCAGAAAACCCGGTTCTTCCAACCTGAAACTGGACCAGAAAGTGGTCTCTCTAATCATGAAGACCAAATCAATGTCAATACGTGATTTAGCCAAAAAAGCAGGAACGAGTGTCGGAATGATCCAGCATATCAAGAGACGAAATCACCTGAAGACCTACAAGAAGCAGATAATCTCGGAACAAAGTGTAGAACAGAAGAAGCGAGCAGCAACAAGGGCCCGGAAATTGTATTCGCGTCTTTTGCAGTGTCCGGATGCATGCGTTTTGATTGACGATGAGACTTATGTAAAGGAGGACTCAAAAACCCTTCCAGGTTCACAATATTTTACTGTCGTCGTTGGGGAGGATGTGAGCGATGCGGACAGGTCGATTCAAGTGGTGAAATTCGGTCGAATGGCACTGGTATGGCAAGCAATATGTTCCTGTGGTTTGAAATCAATTATTTTTTACACTACCGGAACTATAAATGCAGAAATCTATCGATCTGAGTGTCTCCAGAAGAGATTGCTGCCTTTATATAAGAAGCATAGTACACCTCCACTGTTTTGGCCGGATTTAGCATCGACTCGCTATGCAAAAACCACTCTCAATTGGCTTGCGGAAAAGGGTATACATTTCGTTGAGAAAAATATCAATTCACCAAATTGCCCTCAGCTTCGACCTATCGAACGTTACTGAGCAATCGTGAAGAGGGTCTTCAAGAAGACTGCTAAGGCAGCTGGGAACATGCAGGAGTTTGGGCTCAAGGCGTCAAAAAAATGCGATGCAACACTTGTCCGGAACTTGACGAAGAGCGTTCGATCTAAAGTTCGGAAATTCGTGAAGGAATAACTTGAGTTTCATCCGGTTTTCATTACGCTCAAGTTCAACCTCGTACAATGAAGGATCAATTTTTAGTTTGAATAAAATATCGTTTTTTATCATAATTTGAAACAAAAATTTGTGGATAGTTTATTTTCGATACACTGCTTATACTACATGAGAGCTTTGGATTGCTTACTCAGGACCAGCATCAATTCGGCATGATTCGGCAGCACTGCATCGAGCAGATGCTGCTGGGAGACGAAACGAACCGAAAATCGGAGAAAACTCTCAGCTCTTCGGTCTCGTATTCTCTCAGCAGCATAACTCCGGCGATCTCTCACATGCAGTATATGAAAACACTACGGAAAATCATGGCAATTTTCCATATCCACCCGACCATGAAAGATTTTCTAACATGTGGGAGAGAAGCTAGCGTACAAGCTCATGTTTAATCAGTTGCAGCTGTAACCTTGTCGTGTTCGGACGCGTGTCAATAGTGGCCGGTGGCATCCGGGGGAAGTAGTACCATTTCTGACAGAATTATTTCGTCGGTTGTCGTCGGGTAGAGGGAAGACAGAGAGAGAGATAGAGAGAGAGAAAAAAGGTGTGTATTGGGTTGTCGGTGGAAGTCAGGTGAAATATGCGTTAGATTATTTCCCGTGAGGAATGGGGTCCCACCCATAATAATTGGGTTGATGCAATTGGATATTCTCCGACATGGGTTCCGGGGAGGAGTGCAAGCCACAATGAGGTTACATGTGTTTTTTTTTGTCGATGGTTCGGTTCGGTTGAGCCCAATTGCAATGTTGGGTGTGTTGGACGCGGATGTACGCACACATTCGGGGAAGGGCGCGGTGCCGTGGAAACTGTACCGGATTCTTCCCCCCTCCGCCGTCCATCGACCGAGTGAATGCCTTCCGAAAGGAAAGCGATCCATATGTTGTGACAGTATAACTGATGACTATCCGTGCATGCTATTTTCGTAGTTAGCGTAGTATACACCGAAGAAAACCTTAGTACAGGCCAAATCAAGCAAAAACTGGACAACCGTCGTCTCGATAGAAGGGAGGTAACAACAACGACGCAAGGACGCAATCCAGACGTCGACCAGTTGGCACCAGGGATAATTACTTTTTCTGTTACTCTGCTGCTGTCGCTGTGTTCGGATTTGAAGGAAGTATGTTTTTTTTTATTTTCTAGTAGTGCTACTAGTAGGGATGATTGAAAATTGTATTGAACTGGAAAACAGCCGTCGTGAAGAGTGGATCAACATGACAAATGTGGTGTCCCGTTCCGCTCACCAAACCAATGCCAACGAGGGGGCGTGTTGGGGCGGACTGTAATTATTTCTTGTTAGAGTTGTACGGGAAATGTAACACAGGACTTTGATCCTTCCGAGAAAAACCACTACCGCCCGTTATTAGTGGGACACGGTTGACTGATAGTTGGATAGATAAGTCATTTGTTGTCTAGACAACTGTGACGAATCGGACAACTCCGCAGTTACCAACTCAAAATATCCACGGGAAAGTTAACGCGAAAAGGCCGGGAGCCCCGTGACCTAGGGCGTGTTTGTGATGCTGTTTGTACCGAGGATGTGGCGTGATGTTTTCGAAGAATGGATCTTTTTTATTTGCGCTCGAAGACAAAGAGTACGAGAGCAGCTATGCCTCTGGAACTGACCTTGTTCGTTATTGTTGTTGTAGTGTTTTGCTACTATGTTCAATGTTTGCCCATATTGATTTCGTTGATAGTTTTCAGATTCATGGAATTAATTTTTTTTCGCTGTTCGTTGTTCCCACAAAAGTGACTTGATATTACTCAGTCTCAGTCGACATGGTTATGACCTCAAATTACGAGACAAGCTGATCGCAATTTAGCACCTAAAATGCCAGCAATTTCCAGTTGCAAAGCAACACCCATAATTCACTTGTCAGTGCGCGTTGAAATTCTAATTTTTTTTGTTATTGCCGTGTACAGTTATCGGCCGCCACGATGCGCCTCTACCGTCATTATTCAGTTATTCGTGCTCATCGGAGCCCCTGTTGTTTTATTTTAAATTCAATTCCGGTTCTTCCCCGCACCCTCGTGCCCCAATTTATCTTATTTGTTCTGTGCCTTTGTTTTTTTTTTTGGATGGATCCACACGAGTCAATTTGCTGCGGGTCGAAACGGGTTCGTCTGAAAAGTGTAAACTATTTGTTTTAATTAATGTAGCGGAAATGCCACTATTGTTTCATGAATATCGGCTGGTCACTGGTTCTTCTTGTGGTACGAAGTTCTGCTTGAATGATGGTGAAACTACTGAAAAGGCGTATCGATAGATAGATCATCGAACCGGAACCGCCGCCGACGGTCCTAAATCTTAAATTCGGGTTACAATATGACGAGTGAAATTGGCATAACCTCGAAACCTTGTGTTTTGTGAGACGAACAAAGTGATATACATTGTTTTTTTTTTGGATACAGAAGAAACTGATGCAGTGACTGTGTTCGTACCGTAGTGAGAGCTGGCAGCAGTGAGAACCCGTTGATCCAGACAAAAAGGAGGATTTTCACTCGACCTTGGCCCATATATCGAGAGAAGAGCTTGTGCCCAATCGGAAACTGTTGTTTGGCGCATTTCGGAGAGATGACGCAAGCACCCATAGTAACTAGGTTATCTCGAAGGCAGGATGGAAACTGCAATCACGGGACAAACGTAAAAAAAGGCAATCAGTTCCCTCTTGGTATGGGTTTTTGCGATATTTTAAAGTACATTAAACTAAGACTATTATGATTAAAACACAATATCTCTTCTTACTTAATATAAAAATGATTATCATCGTATCAACACGAACATCAAGATCATTTATTAGTGAGATAATCGGAAACTACGAGTAGTTTTGATTCAGCTGTCATTTGCCAATCTGTGCGTACAGTGTACAAAGTTTGCGATAATCATTACTTACGCCAGCTGAGTTTTTGTGTGCTAAAGCATCTTCGGCTACTGAAATTCACCGAGAGTTATGCCTCGTTCATGGATTTACTGTAATAATTAGGAACGGTTAGGGTCGTGATTTCGAAAATGGATGAGTTCAAGACGAAGAGCGGAATGGTTGGCCCGGTATGCAAACCGATGACGATTTGTGTCCTAACTGATGAACTGGGATGGCTAGTTCTACTCAAATGTAATGCGAGAAGAAATGTAATAAGAGAAAGAGTGAACAAAGAAAGAGCAATCACTCACACAAACATACAAATATAATTGTTTGATTTTTCAATTGTTATACACTGAGATCTCATTTACGCGGGGGATACGTACCGCGTAAAAAAACCACGCAAAAATCCGCGTAACTTCGGAAATCCACATAAAAAAACGCAAAATTTATGATTTTTTTTATGTCAAATATCTTAGAAATCTAAGCATGAACTTAGCGAGGAACCTCTCGACGATGATAACGCAAATAGGTGAATTATTTTTTGTTGCTAATTAGTTACGGTAATTTTGAATTTGTTGCTCAATTTTGTTTTTATTTTTTTTTTTGAGTACTTCGCTAAGTTCATATGAAGTTAGCGAAGCCCCCTTTCCAAATATGCCTCAAAACAAATCGAAGCCCAGTGAATAATTATTTTGCTAATTTGCTGCCCAATTTTTTTTGAATACTTTGCTAAATTCATATGAAGTTAGCAAAGCCCTTCTCCAAAATATTTTCAAAACAAATCATAAATAATTTGTTACTAATTAGTTAAGGTAATTTTAAATTTGTTGCTCAATTTTTCTATTTTTTTTAGTATTTCGCTAAGTTCATATGAAGTTAGCGAAGTCTCTCTCCCAAATATGCTTCAAAACAAATCGAAGTCTGCTGAATAATTTGTTGCTAATTATTTACGGTAATTTTGAATTGGTTGCTTAATTTTTTTAGGGTTTTTGGTTTGTACGTAAAGTACATATTTAGTTTCGATTTCTTCGCGTTTCGCATTCGGCTCATCAGTGCTATTTTTTATATTTTTGAGCACTTTGCAAACTTCATATGAACTTAGCGAAGTACTCAAAAAACTAAACAAAAAATTGAGCAACAAATTCAAAATTACCGTAACTAATTAACAACACATTATTCACTGGATTTCGATTTGTTCTGAAGCATATTTGGAAGCGGGGCTTTGCTAACTTCACATGAACTTAGCGAAATACTCAAAAAAAAAAAAAATAGAAATATTGAGCAACAAATTTAAATTTACCGTAACTAATAAGCAAACAAATTAGCAACAAACTATTCACCTATTTGTGTTATCATCGGCGAAAGGTGCCTCGCTAAGTTCATGCTCATCTTTGAAATGCATGAAACGTCCAGATCTGGTGTAATCTCTAAATTTTTTTTTTCAATAGATTTTGGGACTTAGTGAATTTGAGACCACGTAACTTCGGAAATCTGCGCAGAATAAAACCGCAAAACTGAAAAAAAATTGATGCCATATGTCTTAGAAATGCATGAAAAGTCAAGATCTAGTATTGTCTGAAAAAAAATTTTCATTTTTTTTTACTTAAAAAAATTTTATCATAACACCAGATCTCAACGTTTCATGCATTTCTAAGACAAAACAAGAAAACCGCGTAACTCCAAAAATCCGCGTAAAAAAGTCCTCAGAGTAATGCGTTTTAATCCTGTCAGATTTAAAATTCATCAGTTAGATTTTGTTGTCCAAAAATATGTATTTTACATTACGTTCATCTGATCTGATGGGAGGAAGATTTCGACGACTTTGAAAGTCAATTCGATTATGGTAAGATTGCTGACAAAACCAACGATTTTTTAAATAATCAAAACTAGCTTTCAATCGCTCAATTTTCTCTTTTTTGTCACAACAAAATAAGCAATATAATTCATAAGTAAATTCAAACGTTTTTGGCATTTCTCATATAGAAAGGTGATGCAATATCACTGTGAAAACCGACTTTTGAAACCGAGGCCTGGAGGGTCGAGTCTCATATACCATTCGACTCAGTTCGTCGAGTACGCAAAATGTCATGTGATATTTTTTCTTGCAACTAACTTTTCTGGATGGCTGGATCGATTTAGACAAACTTAGACTCAAATGAAAGGTCTTGTAGTCCGATACCAAATTCTTAAATTTTGTTTCGATCTGACTTTCGGTTTCGGAGTTATGGGGTAAAATGTGTAACAAAAAAAAATATTCGTACTGATTTTTCTCAGAGATGACCTGGCCAATTTTTACTTACAGGGTCCGGCACTCGAAGTGTAACCAATTAAAAAGGCCATAAATTCAGTTTGGAAAATTACTTTTACTTAATTCAAAAGTACAAAATGTGTAAAAATAATACAAAATTCAGAATCAATTCACTTTTGCTCGATATGACCACCTTTTGCCTTGACTTGATGACTTGAGAGAGCGAAGGAGTTGCTTCGTTTGGCCGAAAGCGGTCAATTTCCGAACATTGTATTTTCTGACGAGAAAATTTTTCCAATTGAGCAATTCATAAACTCTCAAAACGATAGGGTTTACTTGACCGACCGTTCATACGAGAATTTGAGTCATCGATTGGCCAACAGGAGGCAGCACCCGCAACAGATAATGGTTTGGGCCGCTGTAGCCGCAGATGGGCGCTCTCCAATCGTTTTCATCGAGCCTGGCGTCAAGGTAAATGCGACATATTATCGGGAAAGTATTCTGGAGGTTGCTTTGAAGCCGTGGGCAGACAAACATTTCGGTGGCAGACCATGGACCTTTCAGCAGGACTCGGCACCGTCTCACAAAGCTCGAGTGAACCAAGAATGGCTGAAAAACAACGTTCCGAACTTCATCACGTCCACACAATGGCTCTCGAATTCACCAGATGCGAATCCAATGGATTATTCTCTTTGGGCCATTTTGGAGAGCAAAGTCCGAACTAAAAGAAACACCAGTCTCGAGGCGCTGAAAAAAGTTATTGTCCGCGAGTGGGCCAAAATACCTGCAAGTCACATTCGGCCAAACGAAGCAACTCCTTCGCTCTCTCAAGTCATCAAGTCAAGGCAAAAGGTGGTCATATCGAGCAAAAGTGAATTGATTCTGAATTTTGTATTATTTTTACACATTTTGTACTTTGAATTAAGTAAAAGTAATTTTCCAAACTGAATTTATGGCCTTTTTAATTGGTTACACTTCGAGTGCCGGACCCTGTACATTCAAATGTATGGTCTTATGGTCTTTTACAAAACTTCTGAATTTCACCTAAATCCGACTTCCGGTTCCGGATTTATAGGGTGATTAGTGTCAAAATCCTAATTTCAAATTACTCCGACACTTTTCTCAAAGATGGCATGACCGATTCATCTGGGTCCGACTTTTGGTTTTGGAATTATAGGGTAAAGTGTGTTATAAATTTTATGCCATCACTTAAAGTGGTTCACAAATAAAAAATCTAGAAAAATATGCTAAACCTGCCACAAAACTATTCGATTCGGTAGTTCCCCCTTCAATTGAAGACTTTTGAATTCTACACATTTCGTCTACCTCGCAGACAAATTAAAACCTTAGCAAGAAAAAAAACCTTCGGACTTTTACAAAATTGAGTACCCCAACGTTGTAAAAAAGATGATAGTCGGACGGGGCGAGCTCCGAGAAGTACGGTGGGTGCGATAGTAATTAAATCAATGCACCCGTCACTAGTTTAGCGTTATGCAACGGCGCATTGTCGTGTTGTAAGATTCACATGGATTTAAAACACGACATATTCACTGAGGTGAACAATGTGTTTTTTTAACCGAAAAAAAATGATACTTATGCCAAACGTAGCAGAGATCGGGGCCAACCCGGACATCTTAGCTTCGATTTCGATCTGGATTACGCTGAGTCAATTCAGTTTGGCGTGTGAATGTTAAAACATTCTACAACAAAAAACCTATTTAACGAAATGGCTTTGAGTCAAATAACTTTTTGCAATACCACTTTGAGTCAAATAACCCGTCATCAGTTTTAGCAGATTTTTATCGAAATTCCGCCAAATCACCAGATGTTGGAATTAATTGTACTAAAACATGTACTAAAATTCAAAATGTATTAAAACTTTTGAAACTATTGGATCTAAAATAAAAACAAATGTCAAAAGGCATCAAAATAGCTCAAACTCTATTCAAGTAGCAAAATTTTCATGGTTCCGCCGATTTGTCAACACTAGTTTTCGTTTGGAACATTGCTTCGGCGAATCCTATAAAAATATGCTAGTGAAGTAGAATTTAAGTATTACGCAAGGGGAGAGTCGCTTAACACAAACTATATTGTGCCTTTAAAAAAACACGTGATACACTGTGAGTCTAAGTGTGCCACGCTGTTCCCCATGAAACAGTTACTTGTCAAAACTGAGCCCTTTGTGTGCCGCAAATGTGCAACTGTATGAAAACGAAAGTGCCAATATTGATAAATGCGCCAACGCATTGTGTTAATGTGTGATTGGCACATTGATCTAAGCGTCCTCCCCTTGGTATTACGTCTGTTTACCGGTAAATGTTGAACTGGTAAGTAACACATCGGAACTGATCAGCCGAAAACGAAGTGTAAAGATGGTTATGTAGTACAAAAAAGGCCTTAAATAACTCAAGAAGTGTTACAGCAGCGCAGTCAAATGATTTTTTTTGCCAAAAATTTGACTGAAAAGGTTCGTAAAATTGGCATACAGAAGCTTGTCAAGATCGCAAAAATGTTTAAATGTTCTATACTGGGAAATTAGATACACTTGTTTATTAGATTTTGTTTCGCAGGATGATGTTTAATCTGACAATCTAACACTCATTTGAGATGCATGTTTACATTTCTAGAACAGGGTTTGTTCCTGCATCTGTCGGAACTGGACTACAACTGGTAACAGGAGCAAGCCGTAATGACTAGAGATGGACTGGTTTCGAGTATTTGAATTCGAAATCCGATCTGAATTTTTTGTATTTTTGAGCGGGTACGGGTCAGTTTTGGGTTGACGAATTGGCATACTCCAAGCATCTCTAGTAATGACACTCCGGTTGTGCAAAGATATTATTCAATGTTTTGCTTATGCTACTTCTATTTTAGCAGAGTACTCCAAAACTCTACAATACTAATATTTTTGGAAACGTTTTTGACGAACAAGTGTTGAAAATCCAGTCAATTCAAACTGCTCTAATGTTAACTTTCAGTTGCTCCGACATCAAAACAATGTCGGTTCGGATCGCAAAATGCGAACAAGAAATTCTACAGATAAAAACTGTGTAAAGTTTTGAAGCGAAAAATTCATTGCACTGTTCATCGTTGCGTATAATTCACACGATACCATTACATGAAAGCTCAAACTTGTCTTACGCTTAGGAGTTTGATAGGGCCGACAGTAGCACCTCTTATTAGAGTAAAGTAGCTAATTCGAGTTTGTTGATGCAAACTCGAAGTTTGTGACCTTTTTCAGGGATTCACAAGATGAAGGATATTTTTCAACTACTTAACAAATATTTGGAAGAATTATCACATGTGTTAACAATCAAACATCAAAAAGGACGTTCGAAAAAGTGACTTTTTTTACTAGTTGTCAATGACGGGTACACGGTTTAATGCACTGGGAATTGGCCTTACGAGTCAGTTATTGCATGCTTGAGCCCCGACCTGGAAGGATTCCTAATGTTAATAGGATCGTAGTAATAACCATGCACTGATTCTGTACGCTAATAATGAACTGATGGGAGCAACGAATATTGCGGGCATAGTTTACTGTACGCACAGTTAGGCAAATGAATTGAAATCAAAACAACACCTGACCTAGCTGTACGAATAACGCACGTACAGATATGTCATTTTCTGAACGTTTTACGATTTGTCGAATCTTAAAATAAAAGCGAACATTTCTCGTACTATGTATCCATCACATTCGGGATGGATACCCATTTCGTCTACTCATGTGGACTTCTTCAGGGACTGAAAAATAGATACAAAAATTAAGGAAATGTTTCTCACTAAACTAAGTAGATAAAAAAAAGAAATTGTGCTCACTTGTACAGCTAAATCAGAGAAACTGTTTACGTTCTTCTAATAAAAAACAATCAATGCCAACGAAATTATGCGGTTTTCGAAGCTACGGGTCTTTCACATGGATTTTCGAAGTTATACGAATTTCCGAAGAAATGCGTTTTCATGCGATTTTTTTACTTGGGTTTCCAAAGTTACGCGGTTTACCAAAGTTATGCGAATTCCAAATTTACGCGTTTTTTTACTAGGATTTTCGAAGATACGCTATTTTTTACGCCGAATTCCGAAGCTACGTGGTTTTTTATTCGAATTTCCGAAGTCATGAGGTTTTTTTTGCGGATTTGCGATGTTACACGGATTTTAGGCGGACTTCCGATGTTACACGTTTGTTTTGTTCACACGGATTTCACGCGGTTCTTTTTTGTGAATTTCCGAAGTTACGTTTTTTTGACATGGATTTCGGAAGCTTCGCGTTTTTTTACGTAGAGTGTTTTACATGTATTTCCGAAGTTACGCAGTTTCGCTACGCGAATTTTCGAAGTTACGCGGTTTTTCCTATGCAAATCTCCAAACTCACGTGGTTTTCCGAAAATATGGGTTTTTAACGTGGGTTTTTGAAGTTATGTGGATTTCCGAAGAAATGACTTTTTATGCTATTTTTCATTTGCGTTTCCGAAGTTATGCAGTTTTCCGAAATTACGCGAATTTTTGAAGCTATACGGGTTTTCCACGGATTTTCGAAGTTAGGAGTTTTTTACTGGGATTTTCGAAGGCGAGCTCTGGTAGAAGGTAAAAGTTGAGATACGAGAAGCCTTCTGCTTACTTAAATGACCCTTGTCACGTCTCACTTTCAGAACTTTATTCTTCACATCCTTCCTCTTCCTTGAGTACTATGGCTCTATAATTTCATATTCTTTCTCTTCTTATAATCTCTAGTTAGTTTGATATCGTTGAAAACCGAAAAAAGCTATTCAAACGGTAGGTTTTTTTACGCGGAATTCCGAAGTTACGTGATTTTTTCCCGTATTTTCGAAGTTAAGCGATTTTTTACGTGATTCTTTTTATGCGAATTCCCCCGAAGTAACGCGTACTTTTAAAAATGGATTTCCGAAGATGTGCATTTTTTACGCGGATTTTTGAAGTGGATGAAGTTATGCGGATTTCCAAAGATACGCGTTTTTTTATTTGGATTTCCAAAGCTATGCGGGTTTTCCGCGTACTTCCGAAATTACGCGGATTTTACTAGCATTTTCGTAGATACGCGATTTTTACGCGGAATTTCAAGGCTACGTAGTTTTTTTTTACTCGGTTCTACAAAGTTATGCAGGTTTTCGAAGTTAAGCGTTTTTTTTTACGTTGAAATCTCGAAGTTACTCGGATTTCCGATGCAACGCGTTTTTACGCGGATTTCCGAAGATACACGATTTATTTTTACGTAGATTTCTAAAGTTATATGGATTTCCGAAGATACGCGATTTTTACGAAGTATTTTTACTTGGATTTTGTGGTTTTTCGACGTTATGCGAATTTCCGAAGCTATGCGGGTTTTCCAAGGATTTCCGAAGTTACGCGTTTTCTTTACTTGGATTTTCGAAATTATGCGATTTCCGAAGCGATTTTTAACGTGGTTCTTTTTATGCAAATTTCCGAATTTACACGTTTTTTTCTGTTTGCACGGTTTTTCGAAGCTATGCATTTTTTAACATGGAGTTAAGGGATTTTTCACGCGGTTCTTTTTTGCGAATATCCGAAGATGCGCGTTTTTTTTTCACACGGATCTCCGAAGTTACCTAGATTTTCACGTGGTTTTCCAAAATTTTGCAGATTTCCGAAAATACTTATTATTATTATTATTTTAGTTGGATTTCCAAAGTTACACGAATTTCCAAAGACATGCGGGTTTTGGGATTTCCGAAATTACGCGTTTTTTTTGGGTTTCCCATACTACGCATTTGTTTTATGCGTATTTCCGAAGTTACGCGGTTTTTTACGTGGATTCCCGAAGATACGAGATATTTTTACGCTGTTTTCCGAAGTTATGCGAATTTCTTAAGTTGAGTGATTTTTTTTAAGCGGTTCTTTTTATGCGAATATCCGAAGTTACCCATACTCTTTCAAAAGAGTTTTCGAAGCTGTGCGTGATTTACCCGAATTTTCGGAGTGGATTTCCGAAGATACGCGTTTTCTTTATTGGGATTTCCGAAGTCACGTGGTACTTTCTATGTGAATTTTCGAAGTTACACGTTTTTTTTGTTCACACGGATTTCCGAAGCTATGCACTTTCTTTTTACTTGGATTTACGAAGTTTTTTAGATGGATTTCCGATGTTACATTTTTTGCACGGTTCTTTTTATGAGAATTTTTTTTTACGCGAATTTCCGATGTTACGGTTTTTTTCGAAGTTACACGTTTTTTCACTTAGATTTCCGAAGGTTCGCGTTTTTTCATACGATACGCACCCTTCTTCTGTGTAATTCCAAAAAAATAAAATAAGAGTGGACCATTTCGTCGATAGTCGTTTTGTCGAATGTAATTTGTAATTGTTTTTACCCCGAATCATAAACTACAGGGCTCTTGGAGTTGGATTATAGGACATAGTAATCAATTTCGAACGAACAGCAGAATGGCTGAATAGCAAAAATTACTCGGTTAATACATCGAAGCACATTCTACGAGGGTGCAATTATTCTTTCTACTGATTTGCTTTTGTCGAAATGAGCAAGACCAGAGCTGGTTCATGTTGGTAGCATTTGCACGAAATTTTATTTCAATAGAGTTTTCAAATGACCAAACCTTTTGTTTTACGAAACTCATATCGAATCCTTTTGAATTTTATGATGTTGTTTCAAAATTCAAATTGAATATTACAATTTCTAACTATGAAAAAAAGTTTTTATGAGTGATTTGCGCGATACCAAAAACAGAAGAGATAAAAATAGAAAAGCAAATAAACAACATCTTAGATACCACTCGGAAGGGACTGATGTCACAAAGAAAACTCACTGTTCTGTCTATTAAACCATGTACCCAACAGGTTCCGATTTGACATTTCCACTCAACATACTGCCAGAAAGTTACACACACTGCAGGACCAACAAAATCACCTGCAATAAAATATTCATCCTCTCAATTTATTTTAAATGTATGAGATGATGATTGTTTTGTTATGTCTGCACACCATCTTAAATAACCTCAATGTAGTCAGCTGTCGGGGGTTTTGAAGCAACATTCGAATAGACAAAATACTTTTGATTCGTAGACAAAAGGGCTCAACATATTTGTCATCCGCTTGTTTTTGAAACAGAACATAAATCCTTATGTAACAAAATTAAAACTTTTGCTCAAGACCAAAAAAATTGCCTAACTGTAGACGATAAAACAATATTCGCTGGTTGTTAACCAGGGGTTATGGCAGATGATAATGACCCTGAACATTCACGGTAAAACCACAAGCAAAACAGTGAGCTAGATTTGAGAGACAAGAGTGCCTGAGAACCACCAGAAAACAAAAAAATTACCACAAATCCCTGAAAGCACATTAATGAAACTAAACGACCTGTGGCATTTTTTCTCGCTCTATCATCTGTGCGAAGTGCTTTGTCGACACCGTCGTACGCCGCACCCAATATCAAAGGAAAGCATCAACACAAAAAAGGGGTTATTGACTACAATGACGTTCCCCCCTTTTGCGAACGACGGTGGGACGACGTCAGCCAGTGAGAGCCACTGAACCGGCAAATTTCGTCTAGAAATGGTTCGTTTATTTTCTGCCGTAGCATCCGAGCACAATATGTGGCCTTCAATTGCCCCGTACACACATATTCGATATTGATCGAAATCGACCTGTGAGGACCGACCCCGTATTACCTTTCGTAATAATTTTTTTTTTCGTTTGTTTGTTGGTTCCGCTTTCAGATTGCTACCAACGTCCAACCGACACGCAGCGACAGCAGCACAATGTCCGACACGGAGGAGGACTCGGGAAGCTCCGACAGTTGGCCCATGAACGAGGACTGGCTTGTTGAGGTCCTGAAGAAGCATCACGAGGTGCGATCCGGTATCAAGATTACGGTCGGTGAAATTAACAACGGCGTTTATGATGATGATGATGATTATTATTATTAATGAGGAACTTTTATATGCAGGATTTCAAGGTGAAACAAGGCTGCCAGGATGGGGTGAACAATCTGAGCGACATTCTATCGGTTTCGGTGGTGTACGAATTCCGGAGCGTTCAACCGGAGACAAAGAGTTTGGATATTGTGATAAAACTGTTGCCGCAGGATCCTTTCAGCAGATTTTTTGTAACCGAGGCACAGTTCGACTTGAGAGAGATTAAATTTTACACGAGTGTTAGTGAATTCACTTTTGATGATGATGATGATGGAACGAAGCTTTCGACGACTGATTGAATTACATTCATCATTTCAGATACTACCCGATCTGCTGTCTTTCCAAGAGCTTTATAACACCGAAAACTATGGTTCCGGAATGTTGGTATCGGTTCCGACATGTTTCTACACTCAATATGCGCCGGCCATCGCGGCTTCCCAGGGCAGTCCGGAACCTCCGGAAAGTATTCTGGTGCTGGAGGATATGCGTTCTCTTGGTTACAAAGTTCGTGCGAAGAAACAAGTTACTGAACAAGTCTGAACAATGTTTTTTTTTTGGTCTACAGGGAGCAAATTTTTCATCCGGACTCACGGTAAGCCAAACCGAAGCCGCTATTCGGGCTATTGTTGCAATCCATGTGCTTTCGTTAGGTATCAAAATAAAAAAGAAAGTTGACGTCAATGAAAAGTATCCGGTGAGTAGCATAATTTTTCAGCCGGGGTCATCAAAGAACACAAGTAACCGTCTCTTCATTTAGTTTCTTTTCCAAACGACTCGGGCCACCGAGAGCTATCAGCAGCTTGTCGAACAGGGAATGCCACAGTTGACCAAATTCCTGGAGTCCAAATCCGGCTACGGCAATGAGCTGAAGGCACTGAACAAAATCCGTCCCAAGACCAAAGAACTGATCGAAACGCTCCTGCAGCCAATCGAACCGATGGGACTGATCACGCATACTGACTTCTGGTGCAACAATCTGCTGTTCCGTGCCGAGTCGGACGGAACCGATAGCTGCGTCATTCTGGACTGGCAGATGGTGACCTACAGTCGTCCGACAAACGATTTGGCACTGCTGCTGATTTCTTCCATTCCGTCTCACATTCGGCGACAGCACAGCACAAGACTGTTGGATTTGTACTACACCTTGCTCAAGAGCAACTGTCAAAAGTTGGACGTAGATATCGAAGCCGACCTGGGCTACAGTCGGAATAAAATGGAACTGGAATATCGGTAACTATTGCTGCTTAAAAAAAAACGAATGATCACACCTCTAGATGTTGTACATTGCAGACAATCGCAACTTCTAGCGCTCTTGCTTTGCATCGGTTCTATAGATATTGCCATTGGGAATCCGGTCGCAGAGCAGCGCCTGTTGGACGTCCTGCGTGACTTCAACGACGACGGAGTGTTAAGCTTAACCGAGTGTCTGTAATCAAAGAGGTGACAGTCTTAGGTAACAAGTGAGCTTCAAAATATTCACAGTTTCGAAGAAACGAACAACATAAGGATTCTAACAATTTGTTGACTGGTTGGTGAAAAGAAAAACCAGGATTAAATTAAATCGTGAAAATTGCTGATCAAATTCCAAAGCGACAATTTTAAACCCGATTTCTATCTAGGCTAAGATGTTCTAGTGAATCGTTAGCGCTCTTCTGCATTATAAGAAATATATTCCTAATTGATATGCTAGTACCAGTGCTTGTAGCTAGAACCCAGACAGAGTAGTTCAGTAAGTGAATCGAGTCAATCAATCAACAGCAAAATCAGTCAATCACAACAAATTGATATGCCTTTTCTCCAGTAGCAAGAAGCAAGTTGCATCCATTTGAGCATTGTAAGCATGGTAAGAGGTTGGTTTCAGCTAGGCGTTACAAATTGCAAATAGAAGTTTTCTATTATCGCCCGGTCCATTAGAAAATAAATTTGGGATATGTTATGGCACACTAAATAGCATGCTTTTGAAGGAGAATACAAAAAAAGAAACATCATTAACTGTATCACGTTTAGAGATAAATTTCCAACGGTAGCCACCAGAAGATTTCCGACCGGAAATCTACCGGATTCATGGTTGAAAGCATTGACATTTGAAAACAACTTTACTTCATCACATTTGAAAATTTTATTGTTTTGAGTATTTTTAGAAGTGAGTAAAGTATCGAATAAACGTTGTTACGACATTCTGAGTAATTGGTTGAAGGAAAGGTGACCAGCATACGATACCACGAGAAACGAGTACGACATTTTGCATCACGACAATGTTCGGTCAAATGTTTCAGCTACTACACAAACAAATATTTCAAGACAGTTTGAGCATGATTTTGAAATACAAATTCAAATAGCTTAGAGTTCGTACAATTTTGTGGCGTCACTTAAAATGATGAATTGCCGGAAGACGGATTCAAATAAAAACCAATAGGAATATATGCACAGTGCCAATCAGTTCAGCCATCTCTGATGAATCAATTTGAGTACTATTTGGGAATGATAAACCAACTTTCCTGAGCCTAAGGTTTAAAAAAGGGGAATTTACATTTTGTGTGCACTTTCTTCAAATCGCGATAACTCGGAAACTGTTAATTCTATAAAATCAGATTCAAAAAAGAAGTCAGGGTGCAACAGAGAATCGACTGATAACTCTAAAATTTATACACATAATGGGCCGTATGAATAAAACGTAGCATGCTTGAATTTCGGTAGTAAATGCTACGTGTGGATCACGTTCCTGTCAAAACATGCTACAAGGTGTAGTATTTACTACAAGTTTTCGGTAGGTAGCTCTAGAGGTTTCTACTCGTATGTTTGTTGATAAAGTGAAGTACGGAAATTAAAAAAGTGGCTTTTTTACAGATGTAAGTACGTTTCTTGCTTTGTGCATGCTTATGCCAGCTTTTCCGGCTCTGCGTCGATACGGTATGCAGTAAATGCTTAAATCCGGAAGTAGCATTAACTACATGTTCGAACTTGTTTTTTATTCCTATTAAACCGCGTTATACTCTGTGGACTTTGTTTTTGAGAAGATACTACAAACAACAGACTTTACTACATTTTATTCATACGACCCAATGAAAACAAGTTAAAGGTATTTTCAATAGTTAAAAAATTATCGATTCAGTTTTTAGAATTCGCTCAAACTTAAAATAAAATTCCGAGTGTCATATACCAATCGATTCAGCTCGAAATTTCAATAATTTTTCTTGGAGATGGCTTAACTGATTTCTAAAAACTTACTCATATGAACAGCCCTATGCTCTCATATAATGTTTCTGAGTTTCATTTGGATCCGACTTCATTTTCCGGAACTACAGGATGATATATGTATTGAAACTGAAATAATGTCACTCATTTTGCTTGCGTGTAGCTGAACCGATTTCGTCCATCTAATATTCAAATGAAAGGTCTCCAGGTCCCATAAAAACTGCTTGTTTTTCAATCAGATCCGATTTCCGGTTCAGGAGAAATGGTTTACAATCCATTAGGCGAATTTGACTGACTTCGACTACACCGATTTTCGAATTCTGTGTCCAAATGTATCGGGAATAGAGAAGCTAAAAGAAGGCCAACACGAGTTCAAAATTAAATAAACTTATGGTCCCATACAAAAGTGGTGAACTTTATCCGATATCGACTTCCAATTTTGAAATTACAGGGTGATGAGTTTTTAAAATTCAAATCGTCATAGAAAATGACGATACCAAAAAAAATCTTCAAAGTTGGGCTCTAAACTATTTTAATTCATTCGTCATACTAATTCATGGACATTTTAGTTATTTTGGGTTATCCTGGTCGCTGAATACCGTTTCTGAAACCACCATAAATAAAACTTTCAAGAGGAACTTACTTCTACATCTCATGGAATGCTTAATCTATTGAATGCGTTTAGATTAAAATGAATAATTTCAAGGTTTCATACAAATTCTATCTTCGATTCGTCTTGCAGTTCCAAAATTACAAGGTCATAAGTGACTAAAATTAAAATAATTTCATGAAAACTAAAAACATCAAATATTCACGCAAAAAACACATGCGGATTGATAAAAAAAAGCTATCATCACACTGCTAGGTGGATTAAGTACGTTTTTGAAAATGAATTTAAAGCTAAAACAATTTCAAGGCTTTGGTAAAACTTCTTGAAAACTTTGGCAAGCGTTTCAAATGAAAAATAGGCATTTAAACAAAATTACTGTAAATTCTAAACCTTTACTAGGCTAACCCGTCAATATCCACAAGTTCCTTTTCTAATTCTTGGAAAAAGCGTTCAACTTTTTTCAGTGTATAATATTTTGAAGTGCCCAGTTGATTTCTTGCAACTTCAGCTCAGACACCATTTTGTATACAATTCAAGGCTTGCGAGCTACAACAAATGGAAAAATGTGCATGCAAAAATATATCCGCCTTTTTTTTTAAACCAGTTCTAAGTCAAATTGATCTTTTGAAAAACTAATGGTTTACAGTGCTGAATACGAATTTAGAGCTTCATCCAAGTCGTACTATGTAAAATCTCATATCTTGTTACCTATTTCTGGACTTGACAGACAAAAACTTTCAAGAATGCAGGATGTGCGGTTGTTCTTCAATTGGAATGATTTCTTAGTGGTTTGTCGAATTCAGAGTGGTTAAGCTGACGAAATGATTTCCCCGGATAGGAAGAGTGGCGGGTTAGAGTTCCGTCTCAGTGATAAATTTTTCACAAACTTTAATTTTTACTTCTTCATTAATTAATCTTTTTCCGGTTTGTTTTCTGGTTGAGCACTGTTTTGGGTTTCTGTTTCCTGGGGCTCCGGGAAAAATCCACTGGAGCAAGTTTCAAATTCAAATAATACAAAATCACTTAAAACTGTATCCTAGTAATTACACTGGGCGAAATGAAAAGGGAACCTACTAGCGAAAGACAGAAATGTTATCCCATTTTCATTTTTTTCTGAATGACGCCTCTTTTTATGTCGATACAATTACTCTCGTGGTTTTGTTCGTTTCATGTGCGGTCGCAGCCAAAGTTTGCTATCACAATCATAGAAAACCGGAACCATAAATCTTCCGACCCATTGAGACTTCCTAGGCCGCTACGGAACACTCGTTTCGGCTACAATCCACTTTCTGTTCTCTGATGTGTAATAATGAATAAGGGTTTCACCAACAGTTACCAATCGACGCATTAGCATGACCAAGCACGTTTCCGAAGTGTGCTCGCGTTCGTGCTTTTGGTCCGGAGTAAGCACATGAGGCACACAGGCGGAAGAATCATTTTGCCATCGACAGAATCTAGCTCTAGCAACTTTAGAAATACGAAAGAGAAGATTGAAAAATAATGTTCTTTAAGTGTTCCTTTAATATAAATTTGAATTTAATACGAGTTCTTTACTGACGATTTGCGATCTAGAACAGCTTTTTGCGTATTATACATTGATTTGATTATCTAGAATTTGCCACTATAGATGATAACAGAGCAATTGGAAGAATTTCATAACATAGTATTAACAGTGACCCAGTTTAGAAGAATGTTGTGCTAATTTAATTTATATTTTGGAGTAGAGGTGGTCAATCCGCTAGCGAACGGTTCAAAAAAACTATTTCAAGTGAACTATTTCTTTGATAAAGAACGATAGTTCTTGAATCTGCTCAAAAGAAATAAAAGTGATTTAATTTTTATAAGAAAGGGTATTTATAACAAGATGTTTCGAAATAGTCGTAGTTTTTAGGAATGCTGTAGAAATTGTATACAAAAGTGCACAAAAAGTGAACTTCTGCTACTTTTAATACATGCGAAAAAGTCACTGCATTCACTCTTAAATAGTTAGTTATCAACGAAATATGATTATGGTCTCGTATGGTTTTTGCAGAAACATACAATATTGCTATAGAACGAATGGACGACTCAAACTAGTTCTTTCGGTAGAACTGTTGAGTTCTGAACGGTTCCTCGAAATGAGCTGTTTCGCTCATCTCTACTTTGGACTCTCCATTGCCGGATCCTTCTGTTGAGTGAAAATGAGAAAGTCAGCAATATTTCAGTAGCATAATTGCAATTCAGTAGGCAATAAGATTGTGTTTAGTTACAGTTTAAAATTCAATATTTGCGTGTTTCTCGCTATTTTTTTCGCATTCCGAAGCTCAGTTTATGATTGGCATATTTCAGATCAATAAACTATTTAATCTTCAATTTGGAACTACATTCCCATACTGTAGCTTTGATGTTCATTACCTCTCAAACTCTCTGTTGAAGTTTTGTTGTTGAAAGAATTCCGCTCGATAATTTCTCGATATTCAATTGGACATACTGTAAACAGTGCTAATATCTTTGACTTTGAACTGAACAAATGTGTTTAAAATGTGGAATCTTTACTATACAGTGGCTCAGGAACTTGAAATCAACACATAAATTTTCATTTCATTTGGCTTTGAGCCATTGCATTGAATAACTATGGCAGCTCTCATGGGAAGGAGTGGATCGAGAAACTAAAATGATTACGGAATACGGTTACCTTACCATCAGAAGAGGAAGACGTCAATTTACCACTCAACCATCTATAAACCTTATTCTTACGTTTCGTCTTCGACTCATCAGTGCATTCGCAGTTTATGATGAACTGCTAACCGTTAGCCTATATTTTGAAAAGAACTAACTCGATCACGAATGTTATAAACTACTTATTTGGAGTGCAGTGGTTGAAGTTTCAACAGAAACCTTTCCGCGAGATGTCGATTCTGACAATGCCAGCTGGGTCAGAAAATATGATAGCTCCTAACTGGTCAACCAAAAGCATTCCTCATTTAGAAGCTGGGTAGGTTTAGATGTAAGATTCACGCTTTCTGATTTTGGCAATTTCTATTTAGTTGTAAAAATGGTAACGACGCAATAGGAGCAGCTCGTAAAAATTTCGCTAGCGCATAGCGAAAATTCGAACTACTCGCTCACCAAAGGTGCGAAATTGTGACAAGTAATTAAATCAATTGTCACCAATGCGATAAAAGTACTTAAAAGTACTGGACCAATTCTCACAAACATAGATTCAAATGAAAAGCCTTGTGGTCCCATGCAAAGTATCTGAATCTGTTTCGAATCCGAATTTCGGTTCCGAAATTACAAGATGATCTGTGCAAAAAATGAAAACATGTGCACTAGCTTTTCTCAGAGATGACTGAACCGATTATCATAAACTTAGATTCAAATAAAAGGTATCATGATCATATACAAAACTCGTGAATTTATCTAAAAAAGGCTCTCAGATCGGGCCCCTATCTTACAAGAAATCAGTGTGATAAGACATCGTTCAAAAAATCTCGGGACTGACCCCGAGATTACGCTTATAATTTCAAAAAAAAACTTTATTTTTCGAAAGTACCAACCTTCACAAGACATGTGTCAAATGTCAAATATCAACAAAGAAAAAAACAACCGACATATGAGTGATGTTACTTTCACGTTTGTGAAAAAAAAAATGGAAAAAATCCGTGTATTGATAAAACATCGTTTTTAGTGGGATAAATTGCTGTGTGTTATCCGGACCCTGCTCCACAAAAAAAACAACGATTTACTGCTGATACTCTGATGCTAAACGTGACCATACTAACAGCGGTCGTTTGAGTTTGCTGAATAGCCAGAAGTCACACGGAGCTAAATCAGACGAATACGGTAGTATTGGTTGAATTTTCGGCGAAAAATCTCGAAGAATCAATGAGTAACTTTTGGAACCAATCGTGCTTTCGCTTTTTTTTTTTGACCCAAATGATGTTTCAAAATGGTTTCACTCCTTTTGATATTCCAACGAACCCAGTAAGGCCTCTGACTGTTAATCGTCGATTCTCGAGCACTAATTCATCACCGAAGGCCTTTTGCAACAATCTGAACGTTTCGGCACTGGAAATTTGATTCCGCACAAAAAAAATTAATGAATAATTCCACTCATTGTGAAAATTGCCGATTGCATTTTCAATACTTCAAACAGACAGACGTATAGCAAACACTAATAAATATTTTGACGCTTGGAATATTTTGACACTTGGCACAGATGTCACTGACAGTCATACCAACCCAGGAAAAAAAATTTCGACGAATAAGTTCAAAAGTCTTACTTCTTTTTGCCCACAGTAGTATGTTCGAGCCCCGACCTGGAAGGATTCTTAGTATCAATAGGATTGTGCCATGCAATGATTATGTACGCTACGAAGTATGTTGAAACAGAAAAGCCATATTCCACAAAATATTCTATGTAATGCCAAGACTTTGTTTTGCTTACTGTACATCAACTGGAAGTGCTTTTACGATTTTTACGATTTTAAACAGTCAAACCAAAGCAACAACATATCAAAGATTCAGAGAGCTGTTTGGCAATAAACGGTATGTGACAGTAGACGAAACAACCATTCTACTACGGAGTCGAGTATCGTGCAGCCGGGGAAAGCCACCGAAGCGTCCGAAAACACAACAGGCAGCTGGAAGAACTAAATCGAAAAAAGTGGTCTCATATGAAGAAGAAAAAAAACGTGCTTAATCCACCTAGCAGTGAGATGATACCTTTTTTATCAATCCGCATGTGTTTTTTGCATGAATATTCTTTGGTGTTTTAGTTCTCATGACATTATCTTAATGACCGTCGTTTTAAGACGCAGTTTGAGATTTTAGTTATTCCGACATTACCGTGTCATGTCGGAACTGCATATCGGATCGAATTTAAACGTGTTACAATTGATTGAATATTCCATGAGATTTTGAAGTAAGTTCCACTTTAGAGTTTATCTACGGTACCTCTAGAGCCAGTATTCAGGAACCAGCATAACCTAAAAGGATTCGTATAGCCATAAACTAATATGACGAATGAATTGCAATAGTTTTGAATCCAACTTTGAAGCTTTTTTGGGATGGTTATCTTCTATATCGGTTTGAATTTTAAAAACTCATCACTCTGTAATTCCAGAATTGGATAAAATTCATTCATTTTGTATGGGATTACAAATCCTTTAGTTTGAATTTTTGTTTTTGAAACTCGATTTGCGATTTTTTGAGAAAACGATCGAGCTTTGAGAAACGATTCGATACTGGAACCG
The DNA here is from genome assembly GCF_030247185.1 of Malaya genurostris. Lineage (NCBI taxonomy): Eukaryota > Metazoa > Arthropoda > Insecta > Diptera > Culicidae > Malaya > Malaya genurostris. The sequence goes on from NC_080570.1 coordinate 22,705,725, forward strand.
GAATTCGAAAATCAGTGTAGCCGAAGTCAGTTAAATTCACCTGAGAAGCTGTATAGTTTACATTTGATTCCATATGTTTGAAGATCAGTTTAGACATCTTTGAGAATTCGTAGTCCGAATTAAATTTTTGAATACCTTCCGAATCGAAAACTGAATATCGCTAAAACTGAAATGAGTTTATTTGGTTATCGACTATTCAAACTTTCATGTGAATTATAGATTGGTTCAGTCAACAATGAGATACAATTTTGTTTCACATATCATCCTGTAGTTCCGGAACCAGAAGTCGGACCCAAACGTAATTCAGGAACCTTGTTTGGGAGCATACGACTTTTCATATGAATCTGTGTTTGTAGAAAACGGTTCAACTATCTCCGAGAAAATTGAGTGAAATTATTTGTCGCACACGTATTTGCTGATCTTGACGAACTGAGTTGAATGGTATATGGGAGTTATGTTCTTCCAGCATTTATTACTGTAAGTAGTTTAAATCAATATAATTATAGAATTACTTTCAACTCGAAAATGCAGCCATCATCTGGTTTACATATGTCATATTCGAACGATTATGTTGCCAAAAATGAACCATGCTCAAATCGGTCGGAGGTGAAAAGTCATGAAAAAAGATGCTGTGCACAGTCTTTTTGGTACTTAGAAACAATTGTATGTTACAGTATAAAAAATCGTGTTTCACGTTGCTCCCAAGTGTTGCTTTGTCATACAGCGCTCAAAACTCCTACTGCTGGAATAGGGGAAAAACGCTTACACAAAAATATCGATAATTCCGTTAAAAATGGACAGATTTTGACGATCTATGGCTTGTTGGATAGCTATAACCGTGCGGAAACTAAGTCTTAAATAATATTCTAGGTCAATTATGACAGATATTGTCAAGAAACTAAAAATTTTGACATAAAACTTTGTATAACTCAAAAAGTAAACATCCGATCTCAAAACCATTTTATAGCGTTCTGGGTGACGGGGAGATCTTTCATTTGCGACCTCTTAGTTGACAACACACATACAGACACACACACACACGCGGACATTTGCTCAGTTCGTCGAGCTGAATCAATTGGTATATGACACTCGACCCTCTGGGCATCGGAAAATTTTTCTAAAGTTTTTATATATATATATATATATATATATATATATATATATATATATATATATATATATATATATATATATATATATATATATATATATATATATATATATATATATATATATAAACCTGTTTTAATCCACCTAGTGGTTTAATGATGCCTTTCAATCATACTATCATACCTTATGATAAAAAAAGAACCGGAATTTTCATTTTAAAATTCCCGCGTTTGTCCAATCGGTAAACTTTTATTCTCTCAACGCTGGCAACACTTTTATACACATTCTGTCAAATTTTGACGCATATCGTACGATTAGTTTTTGTTTGGCGTCTATACAAAGAAGTTGAAAATTTTTCGTGCGGCGATTTTTATAATGGATGGTTTCGGTTCACCTACGAAGCGCCATTCGTTCGATTGTTGTGCGGTTTCGACGTCATATTCATAGATCCACACCTCATCACCAGTTATGATGCATTCGATGAATGTGGGGTCACTATCTGCGTTGGAAATCATCTCTTTGGCCACATCAACACGACGCTGTTTTTGAATGCAATTCAACTTTTTTGGCACCAGCCGAGAAGCGACGCGTTTCAAACCCAAAACATCAGTTAAAATGTGGGAATAAAAAAAGGTAAAAATGATCTTTCACCAAAACTATGCACCGTGCCGCAAATTCAATGAAAACAATGACCATTTGGAATAAATTGGGCTTCGGTTCAATGCATATGGCGCTGATCTTACAAGCCAGTTGCCATATGTTCGAGCCCCGACCTGGATAGATTCGTAGTGTCAGTAGGATCGTAGTACTAGTGTCAGTAGGATCGTAGTACTAGCCATGCAATGATTCTGTACGCAAAGAATCGGCTGCGAAGCCTGTTGAAACAAAGGCCAAATTCCACAAAAGGAATGTAATGTCAGTACTTTTAGGACTTTTTGGGCTTTGATGTGTTTGCTCACCCACTATATTCCCCCAGATCTAGCCCCAATCAACTAGTGGCTTTTGCTGATCTCGAAAAGATGCTCCAGGAAAAAAGATTTGGCTCGAATAACAAAAGTTATCTGCTGCAGCTGCAAGCTGCAACTGAAGTCTATTTTGAAGCCAAGGACAAACCATTCTACAAGCATGGCATAGAATAGTTAGAAAAGCTCGTTTTGCACTGTTGATGAATAAAATAGAACTTCTCACAGGAATCGTTGTTTTCCTAGTTACTAGTCCCAGACTTTTATGAACGATGTGGTTAAATTTCTTTCTTGAATGGAAATACTAGATGAAACGGAATGTACTGGTTTTACACCAGGGGTTCCCAAAGTGGTCGATATAGACCCCTTGGGGTCGATATCCTTTTCGCAGGGGTCAACGTAAACGAGAACTGACTATGGGGGGTCGACGAGGTCTAAAAATCAATCCCCTGTTGTTTGATGTAAGTTGTTATTTGAAATATTTACGTAAAAAAAGTTGTGTTTATTTGATCATCCGCAGAAATTCGTAAGTATTTTACATCAATATTGAAACGCAATTCAGGAATTTGTTGATGGGGGTCTGAGGCCTAAGTTAATTTTAGTAGAGGGGTCCATGACCCAAAATAGTTTGGGAACCCCTGTTTTACACTCTCAAAGAAAATGAAATTACTCCCAATATATTCCTTTGACACACTAAAATCACTATCTTTCAACAGACAGCTCATTCCCAGAGTTGTCTAAAGTAACTGTCTCTTTAGAATTGAAAAATTATTCTGAGTCACAACAACTGAGGGAAAATCATTACGAAATCTATAGAAATAGTATTCTTTATTCTCAGGGAAGTGGTACACTGTTGTTTATTGTGCCTTCGGAGTAATGTTTTTCCATTACTGATTGTCTCAACTAGAGCATTCATAACATTGAGAACAATTCATAAAGTTTGATGAATATGCAGCCGGAATTCATATCATGCCCTGCGACTGCGACTAAACGACCGGTAAATGTATAACGGTGCATGTACCATGTAAACTTGTTGTGATTCACGTTTGTTATCGATCGCCGTGAATGAGAATGTATAGATAATGTACGAACTCATTGTACGAACTTATCTAAGAAGAATCAATCGGCATGCCTACCCCAGCCTCGTCCATTAGACTAACAAGCCGTCATTATCGTTCCACGTGCCGAAAGCTTAACAAACGACTTATCAACCAAATTATCTGACATCGAATCTTCGTTCCCGCTTAGTAACCTTTCTGATAGAAATATATGCGCTAAGCAGATTCATATTCATCCCTTGTGAACAAAAAAAAAAAACAATCTGATTGTCATAAATGCAGTTTAGGTTGCCTTCCATCATATTGTAGCAATCAATCATGTGACCAAACTTTTTACACTTTTTACAGTAGGCACGCACTAATTAGTCATCTTCATTACTCATTTCCATTCCATTACCGTTCCGTCAGATCACAGCTCGCTGTTGTATGCGGGCAGAGCAATTTATCATGAGTTTACTTACCGATGCCGTTACACCACCGAGCACGGCAAAGTTTCGCTTGTGCTTTCCGGCCGCTTTGTACCGTGTGTGTATTTTGCGACCAACCCAAACTGGGATTCCTAAAACGTGAAATGGAAACATTATTAAATCTTGTAGACATCGAGAGAAAAAAAAACGATTTCAAACCAACCTATAATCATGGCAGGGACGGCAATCCCGGCCACCAGAGCGATCCCGAGTGGTGCACCCACCAGCGTTCCCAGTTGCCACAGTAGCTTCTTCTTCCGGGACCAGGGTTTCTTACCCCAGAAGGTACACCCGGACGGGCTCAGATAGTGCAGGTCACTGATCTCCTTCATGCAGAGCCAGCAAAATTCGGACCCGCAGATGGCACAGACCATGTGGTTACAGGACCCGTCGTCCATCTTGACTATCAGGACCTGACAGCGTGGACATGGCTTGATGTCGTCCTCTGAAGCAACAAAGAAAAAAAAAACGATATAACAAAAGAGCTCGGTTATAATGGCGTATCGAGAAGGGGTAACACACAGCATCAGTGGATTGATCAATACATTGCGTTGACAGGTGAGATTTTTGATAGCAGATGAATTGAAAATAGAGTTGATGAGCGTTGTGTAGTGGAAAGGTCAATGAATCGGGGGAAATGAAACCATCAACTTTCGGCAGTACGAAGTACGAAGAGCGTTGGAATCGGAAATTGTATGTGAATATTTCGATATGAGTATGATTCATAGATCGGATCTACATGCATATGCGTAAATGTACGAAGCTTTACAGTAGGGTGGTTCCCTCTTCCGCCGAGATAATTCAATCCGCCGACCGCACCGCATCACCGGGACCGGTAGCGCCGTGAGGCGGGTCCAGCGATAATTGAGTCATTTGAAAGGCAATTGTTTTAATCGTTCCAAGTTAGCAGCGTATCAGGAACGGCATTCATTGGTTTTTTTTTCTTCTTCGAACGTACTTACATCAATTAGTACGTGCGTCACTCCGATAGGAGAGTCGACAAAAACATTTCGAACCAGTCGCTAATGGAATGTGATTGAATATTTATGGTTGGTTCGGGTAGTCGAAAGTACTTTTTCGATACTTTAATGGCTTTTTTCATTGAAAAACACTGGTGACGTGGATTGCTCTGGTTCTGCTCGAAAGTGCAAAACCAGAGCAATCCACGTCACCAGTGTTTTTGAATGAAAAACGGCATAAGTTGTTCAGCACAGCTCTAGCAAGCTTCATCAGATGTTGAAGCAACACATTAGTAATTGGAAATGATGCAAATTACGTGAGTAACATGCTATGTTTACTCACATCGGAAAGTCATGCTTGCTTTGTTTCGTCGTTATTTTTTTTTAGGTTGGTATGACTGTCAGTGACATCTGTGCCAAAGGTCAAAATAACAGATCGGCTGAAAAGTTCGTATCGTTTCTATGAGAGGGCGCCACTAGAATTAAATCCATACCATTTTCAGTTAGTACCAACCTTCAAAAGATACGTGTATAAATTTGACAGCTGTCTGATTATTAGTTTGTGAGATATTGCATTTTGAGTGAAGCAACTTTTGTTATTGTGAAAAAAAAAATGGAAAAAAGGAATTTCGTGTGTTGATGAAACACTACTTTTTGATGAAAAAAAGTGCCGCCGATACCAAAAAATGGCTTGATGAGTGTTATCCAGACTCTGCGCCGGGCGAAGCAACAATTCGTAAGTGGTTTGCAAAATTTCGTACTGGTCATATGAGCACCGAAGACGATGAACGCAGTGGACGTCCAAAAGAGGCTGTTACCGATGAAAACGTGAAAAAAATCCACAAAATGATTTCCAATGACCGTAAAGTGAAGTTGATCGAGATAGCTGACACCCTAAAGATATCAAAGGAACGTGTTGGACATATTATTCACGAATATTTGGATATGAGAAAGCTTTGTGCAAAATGGGTGCCGCGTGAGCTCCCAATCGATCAAAAACAACAACGAATTGATGATTCTGAGCAGTGTTTGGAGCTGTTATATCGAAATAAAACCGATTTTTTTCGTCGATATATAACAATGGACGAAACATGGCTCCATCACTTTACTCCGGAGTCCAATCGACAGTCAGCTGAGTGGACTGCACGCGATGAACCGAACCCAAAGCGTGGAAAGACTCAACAATCGGCCGGTAAGGTTATGGCGTCTGTATTTTGGGATTCGCATGGTATACTTTTCATCGACTACCTTGAAAAGGGAAAAACCATCAACAGTGACTATTATATAGCGTTATTAGAGCGTTTGAAGGACGAAATTTAAAAAAAAACGGCCTCATTTGAAGAAGAAAAAAGTTTTGTTTCATCAAGACAATGCACCGTGTCACAAGTCGATGAAAACCATGCTGAAATTGAACGAATTGGGCTTCGAATTGCTCCCTCATCCACCGTATTCTCCAGATTTGTTCCCCAGTGACTTTTTCCTGTTCTCAGACCTCAAGAGAATGCTCGCTGGTAAAAAATTCGCTGAAGCTGAGGCCTATTTTGAGGCAAAGGACAAATCGTACTAAAAAAATGGTATCGAAAAGTTGGAAGATCGCTATAATCGCTGTATCGCCTCTGATGGCAATTATGTTGAATAATAAAAACGAATTTTGGTACAAAAAAATGTGTGCAATTATTCAACATTGTTTTTGTGTGCGGAATCAAATTTTTGGTGCCGAAACGTTCATAATGTTGCAGAAGGCCTTCGGTGATAATTGTATGTCGCGAGCAAGTGTTTTTGATTGGTACAAGTTGGTCAAAAAGGGTCGAGAACACGTTGACGACGAACCACGTCCAGGACGGCCATCAACATGACAGTGTTTTTCGACTATCGAGGTGTGGTGCAGCACTCCGAATTTCTTTCGACCGGTCAAACTGTCAACAAGAAATAGATTTTTTTTTAGTTTTATGCGTCATTTGCGCGACTATATTTGTGAAAACAGGCCGGAATTATGGGCCGACAACTCTTGGTTTTTACACCACGATAATGGAAAGTCGCATACTGCATTGATTATTTATGATTTTTTCATCAAAATTAACCAATATCGTTCCGCAACCACCGTATTCACCTGATTTAGCTCCGTGGGACTTCTGGCTATTCAGTAAACTCAAACGACCGCTCCGGGGAAACCGTTTTGAGACAATTGAAGACATCAAACGTGAATCGCTAGGCGCATTGAAGGTTATTGACTTTAACAACTGTTTCGAGGATTGAAAAAAAAAAAACGTTGGCACAAGTGTATTGGCTGGAGGGGCATTACTTTGAGGGAGACGAATTTTGAAATTATGAACAGTCTTACTATTTATTGCCCACAGCAGTACTTTGCGTATTATTGCAATTTCAATTCCGGATTTCGGGCTATATTAGGGGAGACTGGGGCAAAATGGTAAATTGTCGAAATCAATATTCTATATTACCTCTCGGTGGTTGTTTGTACCAAAAAAAAAGGCTGACGGAAGTTGTGAAAATTAAGAGGTATATAACCCAAAGTATATTTTGACAGTGATGTCGCACATTTTTTAGCTGCCAATTGTTTCACCTGCACTCAGGCAAAAAATATATGGAACTTCATAATGATTTCGTACGGTTTTCAGCCACAAGAATATCGTATGCGAATCATAAGACCGCCTTATGAAGTCACGAAAATTGGAATTCCAATAAAACGCCTTATGAAATTCATACGAAATTTTTAGGAACATTGTGCGAAATGTCTATGACAAACATTAACTTATTATGAAAACTATAATAGTGATAGATGCATTATGCATTATATGTATAATGCAGAGGTATGTATTTCATATTAATTTTATGAAATGGTGATTTTGGTGATTTCCGATGCATCATAAAATTTGCCTTATGATTTTCACTACTCAATTTTCCTGGAATCAGGAATCAGAACAAATTGGCTCAAATGGCACGTTCCCCTTGATATTTGGAGATTTGTGCCTTGCCATCAATTTGTTTTTAGCATCATTTTCCCGATATATAAGAGGGAAGGATTGAAAGGAAGTGGTAAGGGTTGGACTAGGAGGATGGGAAAAATTGACGACACAAAAACACATAAAAGCAGAAGTAAATTCTGCACCCCTAAGGGATGCTGAACAATCTGCTGAGGATCACATTTAGTGGAAGCAGAAGTAAATTCTGAACCTCTACGAGGCCCCGAACAGTCTGCTATTAATAAAACCTCCAACCCTCGAGAGGATTTAGAGATCTTACAAAAGCGACACCATTCTGCACTCCCGGAAGAATGCAGAACGATTCGCAGTATGTACGAGCAGAAGTAAATTCGGTACCCCCTAAAGGATGCCAATCAATCTGCTAAACCCTATTTAAGGTGAATACAGAAGGGATTCATTCACTCCAGGAAGAACGATGAACCCTTCTGACTATAGCTCCTTACCACATTGGGTGAGAAACGAGAGAATATCCTTCAATTTTAGCTCCGCATACACAGACTCAACCATGTATGGAGAACCAAAAACCCGGATACGTAGTTGCGTCAATGCGGGACAGTTACATATCAGATGATATGAAGTACCGTAATCGCATTCACACAAATCACACGAATAATACTCAACACGTTGAATAGTATCCATGTGATAATTGAGTTTGCAATGTCCAGTCAGAGCTCTGACCAGAATACTGCAATGATGCTTGGAGAAATGCAGTAGACACTTTGACATTTTCAGATTTAAATCTGGTAGAAATGCTTTTGTCTGAGCGCAAGTTTGCAAGCTGCGCCAGTAGCTGGCATGTTTGGATGCAGCCCAAGAACGAATCTTGTGCTTCATCCAACTAGTTGAAAGTGGTAAAGCTGGTTCAGGACCAACGAAATCATTCGTTGCACCAGCTCTAGCCAACTCATCAGCCCATTCATTTCCAGTAATACCAGAATGGCCGGGTACCCATAAGAAGTAAACAGCATTTGAAATGCTGAGGTCTTCAATTTGAGTTCGACATGCGATCACTAGATTCGACCGTGAGTCATTCAAACTGAGTGCTTTTAAGGATGACTGACTGTCGGAACAAAAATAAATACGTTTACCACAGATCCTCTGCTGAAGTGCCGATTGTACTCCACACAGAATCGCGTAGATTTCTGCTTGGAACACAGTACAGTATCTACCAAGTGAATGAGACTGCTCCAGTCTCATTTCACGACAGTAGACACCAGCACCAGCACGACCATTCAACAGAGAACCGTCCGTATAACAAACTATGTGTTCATCAAGTTGTCGCTCCAGACAACCAGACAACCATTCCTCACGAGGAGGATAGCTCACATTGAATGTTTTGAAAGGAAAACTGCATGTGAGTGTTAGGTCACTAGGAGCGAGTAAATACTCATCCCACGTAACCATTTGAGACCACAAGCGAGTGTGGCTGATAGCATAATCTAATGGGTTACTGTTCCAAAGCCCTGTAACCTTAAGACGGTATGCACAAGATAATGCTTCTTGTTTTAGGAACACATGTAGTGGTTTAATGCACAGTAGCGCCTCTAGAGCAGCAGTAGGAGTTGTCGTGAATGCTCCTGTCATCGCCATTAGGACGATCCTTTGGAGATGATTTAGCTTTGACTGAACTGTCGCGACTTCTCCTTTCTGCCACCATACCAGACATCCATATGCTAAAATTGGTCTAATAATAGTTGTGTAGATCCAATGAATATATCTGGGTTTGAGTCCCCATGATTTTCCAAAAGCTCGTCTGCATTGGCCGAAAGCCATGCAAGCTCTTTTAATCCTGAAGTCAATGTGAGCAGACCAATTCAGTTTTGAGTCAAGAATAACCCCGACGTATTTAACTTGATCGACCACAGTGACCTCTGAACCAAAGAACTGCAACGGACGAGCTCCTGTAATTATCCTACGAGGAGTGAAAAGCACCATTGATGTTTTGCCCGGATTTACAGATAATCCAACCTGACATAACCATTGTTCAACAGATCGCAGGGCTTGTTGCATTAAATCAAAGAGAGTGTTAATGCTTATACCGGTCATCAATATATGATAGTCGTCGGCAAAACCATAAGTGAGTGTGGACCACATTTTGCAAACGGATCTCACTAACAGTAAGTTTGAGGGTGCTTAACACGAATATAATGAATGCGTCATCAATGCGTTTGTATGTATATTGTACGTATTTGCCAAAAAAATGGTACACTAACATTTATTTTCACTTGCCAGGATTTTCACGTAAATCTCATGGAAGTTACTGGGGAGAAAATACGAATGGAGGTCTTTTTTTATTGCGCTCTTTTTTCATGCGGTTTTTTACGCGACTTTTTCTATGCGAATGTTCAGAGTTATGCGGTTTTTTTAATGCGAAGTTCCAGAGTTATGCGGTTTCCCTTCTGCGGTTTTTTATGCGAAGTTTCAGAGTTATGCGGTTTTTTTTATGCGAAGTTTCAGAGTTATGCGTTTTTTTATGCGAATTTTCAGAGTTTTGCGGTTTTTTTATGCGGTACGTAAATTCGCATAAAAAAAACTTCAGTGTATAAAGAAACGAGGAAATAAGCGGCTTTCGTTTCTGCAATGACCTCAGTATTCGACGAGAATTTCTTTACCTGGAGGAACCTTTTCAGGGATTTGGAAATAGATAATAGTCGCTGGGGGACAGGTCTGGAGAATACGGGGGATCGTGGACCAATCCGTACCGCAAATCATTCAATTTCACTGTTGCTTTTATGCATAAACGCGCTGATGCGTCTTTTCTCCATAGCTTAGTGAAAACTAGAATTCGTCTGACACGATCAGTTGTTTTTCAAACACTAGAAATTTGGTATTGGGCATGTGGTGTTATTTCACCTGTTGTTCAAAAGTTTAAACACCCCAAAAAAAGTATCTATCTCAAATCAGAGCTAAATTGATCTAAAATCAGAGCTTAAAAATATTCAATCTTGATAAAATACTAAAAAAATGAATTTTTTTTATGCCGAATGTCTTAAAATTGCATGAAACATGAAGATCTGGTATTATTTCAATTTCAGAAATATTTAGCCTTGTTAATGTATGTCCAACCGAAAAACAACAATCCTAAGCTTGAAATAAAGGGTGATCTTTGTCGTGAATACGACTTACTTTACTATGAAGCGCCTTTTCAAAATTAGCCATATGGAAGAATGGGCAGAACTTAATCGTGAATATCTCGACTTGTATTACCGCCAGCAACATAGTTCTTTCACTATTTCATCAAAAATATGATCAGGAATTTAAGACAATATTTTGAATAGTGCAAGATAACCACAAACTCAAAATTTGAAAACAACGCGGAAAACTTTTTAATTTCGCTTGGGTTTTTCGCGCAAGGACGACGATTTTGAGGTAGTCAGGCAGATATCTTCAACTGAACGTTATAAAAGGGGAACCGTGGTACTGCGAGCGGATGTCTTGCGGTTTGTACGCAAAGCTAGTTTCAACTCAAACAAGAGCGATTGCATCATGCAACAGAGCTTCTGGTCGTTTGCATTGGAGAGAAAGAAAACGAAAAGTAGACAACATTATATAAAATCGGTCGTTGTTCTAATGGCTCTAAATGTTATCTAAAGAACTATTAGGATTACTTCTTCGCAAATCGACGGTAAAAATCATAAGTTTAGTGAAAATCCAAAATGATTTGATTTGCGTCATGCACTTTTCGCGCTAAATATCGTAGAGAATTGCACAATTTGGTCCTTCTGAAAGGTAGAAATGAATCCTGTACAGCATCTTGATAGAATCTTTCAATGAAATATGCAAATCCGAAATGCAAATAATCGACGTCAATGGTTTCACAATTCACACAATCGATCAGCTATCAATTGGAATTCGAAAGTGTAAAGAAATCGCGTCAGTTTTATTCGTATTCACGACATCCAGTTATGTCTCTGACATTACACACCCGTACTTTTTTTCCGGTATCTTTTTGGCTGTTTTTGACATATCACGCGTGAATCGTGGCTTGTGTCATTATTAAACTTGTTCAGTTTGGTTTATAATTTTATAAATCGTCGTTTGGTCTATACTTTAATGATGAATGGGAATTGTGTCCAGTGATGAAGCTTATTTTTTGCCAACAAGCAAAATGGCCGCATCTGGAGTGAAGACCAACCAGAAGCATTGCAAGAGCTACCAATGCATCCCAAAAAAGTAATTGTTTGGTGTGGATTATAGGTCGGTGGCATTATTCTGGCCAATATGTTGAAAAGAGTGTGCCAAAATTGGACCTTGCGCATGAGCCATCTAAAGCGGCTAACATTTGCATGGAATCATAATCAAACATTAAATTATATTGATCGTTTTATCGATTTAAAAAAAGACTTCATCAATTTTCTCATTTTTTGTGCTTTTTTACCTCTTAAAAAATCACCCTTTAAACTGATACGGAGCAATTCCCTTCCCGTTATTTCAAAATTTTTCTAACAACATTGACGATCTTACAGATTCTGCACATCAAAATAAAAGACAACGGACGAACTCCCCGGATGAACGAATCCTATGCCGTCTAACAATATTTACGATATGCTTCCTGAATCTGAATGTAGCACACAGAAATTCCCAAAATGGACGCTTGTCGTTCTGAGAAAAAGTTTAAATCTATGCCTCCAGTGACGGTGATGATCTCCGACTTTCGAAGCATTCCGTACTGAGCTTTCTACTTTCCTTGTGGAAGTGAAAGTCTCATTTCAAATCGGACGAAGAGAAGAATGTGGAGTCATGGTTGATGGAAATCACGAACGTCTTCTTCGGTATTTCATATATTTTATTCATATGACATAAAATCCAATAGACCGTTCAAGGCTCTCTTGGAAGGCCTATCAAATGACCAAAGTACAGAAGAAATTGAAAATGAACTAAAAGAATTGTTTGGTTTTGCTCCATCCCAAGTAATACTTATGAAAAAAAAAGATCGAATGGCATTACTAAGCCACGCTCTGAGGTAAATTTGTCCCGTCATTTTCTTCATCTGGTGACAGTTACGCTAGCGTGACAGGTAGATAACTACCTACCATTAATCCTTCAATGTCATTAGCTTCTTTTAACGAAGTTTAACAATTTCCAACGATCCGAATCATCCGAATTAATTCGACTTTATCACTTTTCGAAGCACTTCAGACATATCATCATCTTTAGTACAAATGAGTTACACAGATCCACAAATACAGAACCGTTAGATGTGGTGCCAAATAATATTACAAGCAAATTACCATGAAAATCGGTGCAATCTTCAAATGATATAAATAACAAGTTTATTTACAGAAATCAAAAGCCTCTTTTTGTTAGGATAAGTTTTGAGTACAGCTGACCTTACTGTATATGATTTGTTTTTCTTCTAACAAAGATGTGTATGCCTCAGTAATAATGCGGAAAAGTGATGCACCGGAGAAGAAAACATGCTCAAAGAACAACTGGACAACGGAAAACAAAGACAACTCTTACTGTGCTGTGAATATTGACTTATACTACCGGACGGTGCCCTGGTGGGGCTCTGCCTGGACGCACGGGCCGCATCGCACGTCTGATCCGGGTGCCACTCGGCCTTGCAGTGGTAGCAGAACTGAACGTCACAGCCGGGCCGTTCACAGCGTATCCGCGGACAGGATGCGCATCCGTTCGCAATGACCGCGTAGCTACAGTCCGGCCCCGGACACCAGCGGGAGTCCGGATCCGCCAGCAGTACACGACGCACCATAAAGTCTTCGTATTTGGTTATGGCAGAGGGGAACGCCTTCAGCAGCGCTTGGATATCAGTCGGGTGCATCGATTCCGGACACTGCGGGCAGCTGATGTCCGTTCGGCTTTCGGAGATTTCGATCATCAAGTAGTTCTCCAGACAGCCCCGGCAGGCGTAGTGCCGGCAGTTCAGCAGCGAGTAGAACTCCTCGCCGACCAGTACGGTGTCGTAGCAGAGGGGGCACTCCTCCGGAGACGAGGTGGATTTGGCAGCGGAACCGGAGGAGCCACCCCCGGAGGCGGATCCGGAGGTACTTTTGCTCTGCAGACTGTTCGATGACTTATAGCTATTTGGCGTAAGTTTGGAGGTGGAGATGCCTCGGTCCAGGTTGCCCGGTGAGTTGGCTGAATGTTGCGAAGTGGAATCGGAATTATGCTGTAAGGAGAGAGAGAGACAGAGAAAAAAAAATAGTGCATTAATAATTGGTTCGTGTTTACAACCAGTAAAGGCCAAAGGTGTTCAATAAGGGTCAGTGGAGCGAAACGTAGATAATCAATTTAAAGTACCGTGATGTGAAACATTTTGATTGACAGATAACAAAGTACGTATGCTGAAAAATCTGTACAGAATTGTAGACTTGACTTCTGAAATCAAGTTATGGTGATCATAAATCAACAATTTCACATATCTATTCAACAAATCTAAAATTGAACTCTGATCTGATGATGCAATATTGGACGAGGTTCTCTGAAAACGTTCGGAAACGGATTTACAATGATAGCAAACTCTGAACAACAACAACAAAATAAAAAGAGAAAATCGGAAACCACCTGCATATACGGTCTACTTGCCCTCTCCATATACTGGTTACATTACGATCCAACCATAAAACTAGCACGACACGATTAACTGCACATCTGCAAAGACAAATTAACGTTTTACCACGTGCCAATAGCTCATTCCGTACGGTGATTTCAGGCTTGGCAAATATAATGAACTGGATCATTAATTTGTCACAACCGATGAATGCCACGAGTGCTTTCTAGTCAGTCAATCCGTCCGTCAGTCAGTCAGTCGGTGCACAAACGAAACATAGAAAAGCTGAGGTTTGTGGGATGAAACAGCAAACAAACGAGATTGGATGTTTACATTGACTGGGACTGGTTTCAAAAGAAAACATTTCTTCGGGTTCCGTTTGTCTGTGGATCGAGATTATTAAGTTTGAAAATACACTCTGAACTGAGCTAATAATAACAATATGGGTTAATTGGTTCAGGTTTATCGCTTCCCAAGCATGGGTAGATCATGAAGCCACTCGAGCGAAGTCCTGCGTCGGAATGACAGTAAATCGAAACGATAATTTTAAATCATGATCAAATTATGATTCAATTAAATTCGATGCTTACCATTTGGCGCCGAAGGTCGATCCGGATATTTTACCCATTCAGTAATTATTATCCGTAATGTAACATCATCGAAATTAGTTTTCAATTTCAGTACAGACTCTACTCGGCTCGGTTTTCTCTAATGAAGGTTTAAAGGTCGACTTAGTACTCGTAATGGCACCACTACTAAGACTATACCGTCTCTTAACATTAGTTTCATAATCCACTTAAGTTCAATTGAGAAATTTTTGCAAGTAACTGTTCACCTTCGGCAACATTTCCCGATCGTTTATAGGCAGACACTAATTGAAATAAATTCTGTTATGTGCAGTGTTGGGAAAACTGTGATCAGAAAAAGTTCATTTCATTATCATTCGTGAACAAAACAGTTCAAGATATTTTCTAGAAAGAAACTCAGAAAAAATCACTTCCGTTATTTTCATTCATGAAACAAGTATCCACCTAACCTTGAATTTCAAAGAACAATATGTATTTTCTTTAGGGCAGACTTCACATACTTAGCTAGGGTCCTAGTCGAATGACTTTTAGGTTAAAACCTGTGTAATCGCAACAAAATCATGTGGAATAACCGATAAGTTCTCCCGTCGCTCAATGTTGCGGAAAGAACTTTCTATCTTTTCCATATTTTCAATTTTTTTAATGTGGTATTTTATGAATTCTCCGAACATATTTTATGAAACCTTAAAAATATTCATATGTAAAGCAGTTTCTTTGAAAACTGTACGATTTCTAAATATCATTTGAGATTCTTCGGGAGATCTTTTTGTACATTAAACTGTTTCAAAAATCCATTATTTCTCAAATGTCTGATAGCTGGAATTTCTAACACATGGACTGAAAAGTTCCGGGCCTAACAAAAAGAACACGATTTCTTTGGTTCATAATTAATTTTATTCATCAGCGTGATCTCCATCAAGAACAACGCAATCATTCCAGCACCGCTCTAACATTTCAATACCACTTTTGTGGAACGTTTTATCTTTTGCCTCATAATAGGCCTCAGTTTCAGCGATAACCTCTTAGCAATTTTTCAGGTCTGCGAACAACCAGTAGTTGATGAGAGCAAAATCTGATGAATACGGTGGATGTGGAAGCAATTCAAAATTCAATTCGTGTAGTTTTGTTTTTTTTTTCTTTTTGTACTTTCAACTGTTTTAAAAATCCATTATTTTTCAAATGTCTGATAGCTGGAAGCTGTTAGAAACACATGGACTGAATACGATTTCTTTGGTTCAAAATTAACTTTATTCGTCAACGTTATCTTCCAGGGCCGCTCTAACATTTTAATACCACTTTTGCAGAACGATTTATCTTTGTCTCATAATAGACCTCAGTTTCAGCGATAGCCTCTTAGCATTTTTTTCAGGTCTGCCAACAGCCAGTAGTCGCTGGGAGCCCAATCTGGCGAATACGGTGGATGTGGAAGCAATTCAAAATTCAATTCATGTAGTTTTGCCATTATTTTAATTGGCCTGTGACACGGTCGTTTCTTTGCAATTTCAGCCTTCAAAGCTCCAACAACGCTATATAATATTCACTGTTAAAGGTATTTCCTTTCTCAAGATAGTCAATAAATATTACGCCACGCACATTCCAAAATACCGAGGTAATAACCTTTTCAGCCGATTGTTGTGCTTTCGGACGCTTTGGACTAGGTTTACCAGTCGCTATCCACTCAGATGAAGATCATGAAGTGATGCATCCATGTTTTATCCATTGTCACATATCGACGCGAAAATTCCGGCTTGTTAAGTTTAAACATGGCCAAACACTGCTCAGAATCATCAACACGTTCTCGTTTTTGGTAAATAGTGAGCAAACACGGCACCCACTTTGAATAGAGCTTTTTTTATAAAAGATATTTTTATTCAGGCCTATTTGCGTACAAGCTTCACGTGGCCGATTGAGCTGAGTTTTTAGCTAAAATTTTTTTTTGCATTGGATCTCGTTGTCACCCTTTTTCTAGGGGGAGAGGAGCTTCCATTTCCCACTTGCGAGGTTTGAGGGGCAGTTTGTTCGTTATTCGTCTCGTCATCCATTGCCGTGGTATTGCTGTTGATTTCGTTGCTAGTTGCTGTAGATGCGTCTTGTTGTTCATTGTTTGCAGTTGCTGGTTGGTTGGACGGTAAGCTGTTAACTGCAGCTGGTGTACTTTGTTCTATGGGGGTTACGTTGGATGGTTTCGTTGAAGGAGATACTTCACTGTTGTTGGTGGCTGTCACAGATGTACTGGGGTTGCTTGGGGTTGGTGTGAAGGAAGCACCGTTGTCCTTTGGTGTAGTTGTCTCCTTGTCCAGTTTATCACATGGCTTACCGTAGTGAACAGCTTTTTGGCAATATTGACATGTGGCCATCTGATTGTCATAGGTAACAAGTGATTTGCACGGGATTCTTGTATCCTGACCGAAAGTTACATAAGAAGGTATAGGCCTTTTCAAGCGCATGCGTAACAAACGTACGCTATTTAGAATATCGGGGAAAAATTTCTTCCACTTTTCTTTTTCGATAGAGAGAATCTCTCCGTATTGGGACATAGTTTTACGAATATAAGGATCGATGACGCTTGAGGGAAGATCATGCACACGCACTTCTATAGCACTATCTTCCATTTATACTGGAATGTTGTACCTAATGTTCTCGTGCTACACATAATACACTTTATTATTGTCTTTTGCGAATTAAATTGCATCCAATTTTTTATAAAACTGGATGTAAACAACATTATTTGTCTTATTGCATTGAAGTAAATGCACACGTTTAATGTCAAGATGCATTTGCTCCTTAAGCAAACCTTCAAGTTCTCGTATCGAAGGTCGAATTTTGCAATGCTTGAAGTCAACAATAATTGTATTCTTTCGTACCGACGGTAGCTTTTGTTCGTTTGGTTCACTCATTTTCGAGGTCGTTCTATTGTTCACTACACAATACTGTACTTGGTTTCTTTCGTCCCGAACGTAAGCGGATTTGTTTTATCGACTGACTTGGATGAGATGTGAAAGCGAACTGAATAGAGCTTTATCATAGCTACTTTGAATAGAGCTTTCTCATATAAACAATCCTAGTCACTCGAAATCACTTTAAATATATATATTTTTTTCAATTTACCGACCATTGTTATGATTCACGCAGATTTATAATCTTTTTCAGATAGTAAATAATTTTTTTAACTCCTATGTGTTCCTCTAAAAATCATTTAAAATGATTGAAATCTCTTTTAGTCCACTTGAATTTAATTTAAATACCCTGAAATTGAAAACCAATATAGTTTTCGGTACGCTATAAATTAGCTTCTGCACATTTTCGGTTACCATATAAAAATACTATGCAACCACTTGAAAATATTGACTAGTAAAAATTAGTACCGGAGATCCGAGAGCCAGATATCATTCATTTCAGTTCATTGGGTTGAGCAATGTCTGTAGGTGTACGTGTCGAAAAATATCTCTTAATGTATATTTATCGAGGCACATTACGTTAGCTCTATGATGGAAAGGGTATTATGTTAAGGCTATTTAAAACCAGAATATTTCATTGTTTTTTTTTATAAAAGAATATAGATTCGCATTCTTTTTAAAACAACTACATTTTAGAAAATGTTTATAACTGAGTGATGATGAATGGTTTCTTTATCCCTTTATGGGCTACTCTGGTCGAGGGTGGGGGCTCTACGCTTTCCATACCGGACGAACTAGGCTATGGTGCCCAAATGAACACTAGTAACGAAGGAGGAAACCCCCCAGCATGTAACACAAGCGACAGATTACTTTACGGTTATCAATTTGCAACGAAAGATACGATAATCTTCTATTGCAAGTTCACAAAAAAATGTGTCATTTGGGCAGGAAATTTGCTTTACCAGTCAATCATTGGGTCGTGCGTTTGTATCGTATCGGTATTTTGTCATCCTACCAACTGCTTCTATGTTTTCAATGTCTTCGTTGATGAAACTTCGAAGACTTTCGTATTGTATCCGCTTCGGTCTTGTCCCTGCTTTCCTATATAGTCTTTTATGTCTGAAGCGGTACATACGATTATTACTTTAATTATCTAGAAATGATATCTAAATAATGGGTCTATTAACACTATTTTTTCTAATCTGCTCTGATTGCTTATATATTTGCCGATTCTTTTTGGTATTTTTTGCATACCCATTGTGGGATATGATTGATGAGTGATTAATAAGGAACTGAGTGAAAGTAACGAATGTCAATACATGTAACTAACATGCAATCAAACTACTAGGTGTGCAGATTTTGGACGATGTTGTCCACGTTGTTTGCGGCTCCCGGAGGTGATAAAGAGGACATGATTCCATTCTCCTTTCTGAGCCAAAGGATAGGGGAAACAGAAATATTCAGTTAATACACATTGCAATATATGCACACATACATACCACCAATCATGGGATATTTGATTAGAATATTTCGTTTCTTCCACAGATCAGTAGGCAGTATCCGTTCCGTCATAATCATTGCAATGTGCTGAAGACTATGAGCCGTGTTCCTTCACGGTTCATGAGATCTCTCTTATTTCTGATAATATTAGTCCTCCTTTTCGAATTCACCAGCTCTGGACGAATGTGATATATTGATATGCATTCCAACTGCCTCAAGTTAATCCAAAATTCCAGGCATAGGAGAGCTTGAAACTGCCTAATGACCTATTGTCTATTTTAAGCACTATTAGTCATATTCACTCCGTGATCGATCTAAAAAACAAAACAATTCACAATTTTTATAAGCAAATGATAGGTACGACTGTGTCTCTGTAAGAAGTGTAAATTGACTCAACCAAAGCCATATAAATGTTACGGCCATATAAATTAAAGAGTCTATTTCGAACAAAAATAAATAAATGCAACATTTGCCTTTGATTATAACTTTTTCACGTAAACAAAAAAATATGAAATTCTGGATAAAATTTATTTGTTTAGAGTGTAATGTATGCATATGCAAAATTTCGTCTCAATCTGCCGAGTGAGTATTGAGACGGCGATAACCACTTGACAGATTGTGAAGGAATTTTGCACATGTGAACAATACACTCTAAACTAGTTTTATGCAGAATTTTATCAATTCTTACCCAACCAATTTAATGTTTGTATGGGATTTAGTATGGGGAAATAGACTTTTTATAAAAAAATCGGCTAGAGACCAACCTTTAAACTCTAAAAATCAGTGTTTAATTTAACGAGGAAGAAAACCTTAAAAAATCGAAAAACAATTTTCGATTTGTAGAAAAAGTTATTAAAGGAAAACCGACACAAGGTCCGAACTATGACTCATTTCTTAATATATCTAGCAGTTACGCAACTTAGTAAGTAGATTCGTTTTAAGAAATTCGGGGTCTTCCATAATGTTTTAGATAAGCTCAAATCCAACAACTTTGCCGAAGACATAAACTCTCCATGTCATATAGTTTAAAATATATGAACGATGTAAATTTATGCAAACAAAAATAATTTACATAACTTTTTTGTGTCTTTACAGTAAATTTTGGAACACGGTTTGTCACTTAAAAAGAATTGAATCAGTTTTAAGCCTAATCTAGAGGAATTTTATCCTTTTTTGCATCGTCGCTCTAAATGACGGTGTGAAATTCAATAGCAACCTATGGGTCTACGAGATGTTTGATTTTATGAGTGATATTATTTGACACATACTCACACACATACACGCACAGACACATACATTGCTTAGTCCTTAGGCCAATTTTCACTAGTCAATTTTTCAAGAGATAGCATATACTTCCTATATGATAAAGGCAATAAGTGAACCTTTATAGAAAAGCATAGCTATCACGATCTCTTGATTACACTAACAAGTAGGTACAAATTAAATAAAAGAATTAGAAATTTACATTTTTTTCACCTGAAAAATAAAAATTTTAATGTGAGGGTTGCACGCTATACGAAATTGAACAAAGCACGCTGCGAACGGAGCAAAGCCACACGTACCGTCGCGTACTAGTTTTGCATCGTCATTTTGAATGACGATTTGAATGTTTTGACACTCATCGCCCTATAATTTCGGAACCGGAAGTCGGGTCAGGATGAAATTGCACATTATATTTAAAGACAATGAGAGTTTTAATCTGAATCATGATTCGTGAAAATCGGCTTAACCGTTGCTGAGAAATGGAAGTAAGTTCTGTTTTTCTTCACTATTATCGAAGCTTTCGGAAGCCGGAAACCGGAGACTAGTAGACCCAAAATAGTTTTATATATTCACTAACTAACAAGATTTGTCAACTAGATGAATTTAGCTGGGAGTCTTATAAAAATATGGGCATCGTTTCGCTGTCGCTTGTGAAAAAATACTCATGAAATTGAAAATTTTCACTAATCGCACTGTAATACCGGAAGTCGGGTTTGGATCAACTTTTCGAGATTTTTTTAACGAACTATAAGAACTTTTATTTGCTTCATAGTTCGTGAAAATCGGTTGAGAAATAACCGAGAAAATAGAGGGCGCATTTTTTAATAAATTTACACATATTTCCTTGTAATTTCGGAACCGGAAGTTGGATCCAAATAAAATTCAAGAAAATTGTATGAGGCCAAAAGACCTTTCATTTAAATTTATGTTTGTGAAAATCAGTTCAACGATCTCTGCGAGAAACGTGTGTGACTTTTTTTCCTTTTTTTTTGGTACATATCACCCTATAATTCCGGAACCGGAATTCGGATCCAAATGAAACTCAGGAACTTTGTATGGGATCTTAAGACCTTTTATATGAATCTAAGTTTGTGAAAATCGGTTCAGCTATCTCTGAGAAAATTGAGTGACATTATTTATCATGTATACACACATAAACAGACATTTTGTGATCTCGACGAACTGAGTCGAATGGTATATGACACTCGGCCCTCCGGATCTCGGTTGTAAAGTCGGTTTTCACTGCGATTGCATAGCCTTTCTATATGAGAAAGGCAAAAAGTCACATCGTATTACGATCACTAGCAGCAGTGGTGCTAGATATATTCAGGAATGAGCCATAGTTCGGATCTTGTGGTGATTTTTTTTTAAATAAGTCAATTTCCCCATACTAAATCCCATACAAACTTTAAACTCCAGGCCCGAGAATAATGTTTCACCCTAGAATGTTCCAAAAGAACAATATCGACAAATTTGTCAAGCAGCATTTGATGTGGCAGGCGATCTGTGAGTGTGGCAAATTGAGCAAGCCGTTGCACAAAGGTGGTTCTCTGTGTAGGTGAACCATTTTTACTTCACTCGAACAATTGAATCTGACCAGTAGTCATGTCTCTTGTCTAAACAAGCATTCGGTTCGTGCTCAAATGCAAGTTCACTACAATTTTGCAGTTTACGTTAAATGCGAGGAATGCGAAACATCTGTGAGGGACGACATTGTTTCATAATAGATATTTCGATTACAATTCTTAAAATGCAGTAATTAATAACTACTGTAACTACAGTCATGACGAAAGTGTTCGTGCAATCTATGATCGACATTTGATGAATTTAATTGAATAGGGTGCAAACCAATGGGAAGCTCTGTACCTTGTAAGCATCGTTAATGTGAGAAAAATTTGTGCTATTCAGCAAATTTGCAAATAGCAAACACTCGAAATCCACACTAGTGTGAAAATAATGACGGAACGATAATTGTAGCTATCATTATTACTCGATTAAGAGAAAAAATTCTCTCTAGAATGCTGTGTTCATTCGCAGCTCAAGTGCACGATTCGCATATTACCTATTTATAACGCTATTTGTTTTTATTACCACCAGCAATTAGAGTTAAGGTGATTAGAATAGATAATTATAGGGGCAAGGCAATCTAGTAAGATGCACAGTTACCGTTTTGTTCGTTGCTAGTTCTTGTGATCTGCTATCGCAAAGTAGTAGTTTTTTTCTCTATCAAAATAACTTTGTACTACAAAATTGCAGTCACAGTTCAACTGAAATCAAAATTTTCTAGTGCTACATTTCAAGTTCGAAGATCGTGTTTCTTCCGAGTTAAAACCACATAACAAACAGGAAAGAAATCGTATGACTCACCTTGTAACCACCACCACCACCACTAGACGATCCGGTCTTGTCATATTTGCTCCCACTAGCGCTGGGACCTCCGCCGCTGCCACCGCTACCACTGCCCTTCTCTACATCGCACAGTCGCTGTCCTAGCGGAGGACTGCCCCGTGCAGCTCGTGCTCCCTGTAGCAACAGGCGCCGTAGCGAGAAATCAAAATTAAACGAATTTCGACTCGTTCGGCGCATGTTTGTGCCTTCTCGTTAAGCTGCACTACAGAACCATTTATAATACTGCACTTGAATTAAGCAGCTGTTCCTGGGGCACCCGCTTGAAGAAGAGCCAACTTTACGTATCTTGTAATCACTGGCTTTCCGGAATAAGCTTCTCAAACACCTTTCTTTCTCTGATTGACAGCAGCGGGCATTGCTTCAACTTTTATGTTATTCTCTCGCAATATACACAACTCGGATCAAGTAACACTAACAACAGCAGCAATAAATCACCATCGAACGCCTTTCAAAAAGGGCTAACCTTCACAATGCACTCTCAGATTTGTATTGTTTGCTCACTATTGGTGCGAACCGGAATCACTAAACACATTCATGCCACTGAGACTCTAGCGCAACTGACCGTCATCGAAGCAAAAGGTAATATGCTGGTATTGTGATAATCACTGACTTTTTTCTTCTTCTGCAAACTAGTGTCGACCTTGGCGACCGGTGCCCACTCTGCTTCAATTCAGTTCACATCGCAATCCGATTCGACAGCATGCGTACTAAACAATAAAAAAAAACCCGGCAAGTTGTGGTAGTGGCATCGACGCAAACACTGGCCCCGCAACGACAATTAATCCTACAGCTCACACGTATTCTTCTCGCTTCTGATTGAAGACACAACGAAAATGCGCGAATAAATGCAGATTATCACACACGATTTTGTTTATTCTTCTTGCTCTTTGCGTCAATTCGAAAACGCGTACACCACTACAAAAAAAAGGCCTAGAGTGATTACACAGCTGCTGCTAGAATGACGTGCGGTAGCTACCTGGGCAATGCGAGCTCTTTCTTCCGCCGGAGAATTGCGAAGAGAAATCCTGAAATGATCGAAGAGAGAAAGGTTTCGGTTAGTTGGAGTAAAAATAAAAATAAATTGATAAATGATTAAAATTCATGCATTTCTCATTGCTCTTCTGATTTGAGGGAACAACTGGTCGTCGGTGTCCGTGGCAGTGGTACAACTTGTTCAAAGGGTAAAGTGATAACACAGAAAATATAACGAAATTCGTGTCTTTGTACCTCAATACGTTTGAATTGCACATAATTGCTATTTAGAGATGTCCGATTATCGATCGATTAATCGATGATTAACCCGGATAATCAAATTAGATTAGATTGTTTTTGTTAATCGAAATAATCGAATAATTCTTCTCGATTAATGTTACGATTAGTGCATGAAAATGAAAGCTAGGTTTATATTTTGTTCCAGAGTTTGTAACAAGTTCTTCTTGAGCGGCGGGTAGGGTCAACACTTTTTAAAAATTATTAATATTTTCTTATAGTGAAACATTTCAAGAATATTCTGTGTAATTTTCAAGCTTATCGGAACAAAACTCTGAATATTATGGTATCATATCTTTGCTTCTCTCATATAGAGATGCCAGGTAAAAATTTCAAAAATATTCAGACAGGGTCGTAAAAGTCTGTAAATCCGAAAAAAATGCAGTCAGCAAGTATATCTTGCTGGCAGTAATATCTCTTTAAAGTATGATAAAAAAGCTCGCGGCAATTTAAAAGTCTGTAAATAATGACAAAAGTCTGCGAAAAACTCGATTTTCAAAAATCTGCGAAAGTCTGCACAACATAAAATGTCTGCAGCACTACATACGAAATCTGCAGATTTACAGAAAAATCTGCAGATCTGGCATCGCTGATCTCATACTGCGAAGAGACAAAAGCTCAACGCACAGGCCCAAGAGATCTACTTCGATTGACTTGAAAATTTGACAAAACATTCAATTGTTTCCTTCGATATCATAGTCGATCTTCTATATAAAAAGAAGGATGTAAATTTGTATGTTTGTAACGGCATAACTCCGAAACTACTGAACGGATTGTCACCAAACTTGGCACAGATTCTTCTTGCTCTTCAGAGATGGTCATAAGGGTATTTTATGGGGGTGGAAGCGTAGCAAGTGTCCTTAATAGAGGGGGTTGTGAAAAAAATCATATTAGACCATAGATACTTTTTGCACAATTTAGATATGATTATACGGGTATTAGTGGGGAAGGGTGTAATAACAGATCGGCTGAAAAGTTCGTATCGTTTCTATGCGAGGGCGCCACTAGAATTAAATCCATACCATTTTCAGTTAGTACCAACCTTCAAAAGGTACGTGTATAAATTTAACAGCTGTCTGATTATTAGTTTGTGAGATATTGCATTTTGAGTTAAGCTACTTTTGTTATTGTGAAAAAAATGGAAAAAAAGGAATTTCGTGTGTTGATGAAACACTACTTTTTGATGAAAAAAAGTGCCGCCGATACCAAAAAATGGCTTGATGAGTGTTATCCAGACTCTGCACTGGGCGAAGCAACAATTCGTAAGTGGTTTGCAAAATTTCGTACTGGTCATATGAGCACCGAAGACGATGAACGCAGTGGACGTCCAAAAGAGGCTGTTACCGATGAAAACGTGAAAAAACAAAATGATTTTCAATGACCGTAAAGTGAAGTTGATCGAGATAGCTGACACCCTAAAGATATCAAAGGAACGTGTTGGACATATTATTCACGAATATTTGGATATGAGAAATCTTTGTGCAAAATGGGTGCCGCGTGAGTTCGCGATCGATCAAAAACAACAACGAATTTATGATTCTGAGCAGTGTTTGGAGCTGTTATATCGAAATAAAACCGATTTTTTTCGTCGATATATAACAATGGACGAAACATGGCTCCATCACTTCACTCCGGAGTCCAATCGACAGTCAGCTGAGTGGACTGCACGCGATGAACCGAACCCAAAGCGTGGAAAGACTCAACAATCGGCCGGTAAGGTTATGGCGTCTGTATTTTGGGATTCGCATGGTATAATTTTCATCGACTACCTTGAAAAGGGAAAAACCATCAACAGTGACTATTATATAGCGTTATTAGAGCGTTTGAAGGACGAAATTTCAAAAAAACGGCCTCATTTGAAAAAGAAAAAAGTTTTGTTTCATCAAGACAATGCACCGTGTCACAAGTCGATGAAAACCATGCTGAAATTGAACGAATTGGGCTTCGAATTGCTCCCTCATCCACCGTATTCTCCAGATTTGGCCCCCAATGACTTTTTCCTGTTCTCAGACCTCAAGAGAATGCTCTCTGGTAAAAAATTTAGGAGCAATGAAGAGGTAATCGCTGAAACTGAGGCCTATTTTGAGGCAAAGGACAAATCGTACTACAAAAATGGTATCGAAAAGTTGGAAGATCGCTATAATCGCTGTATCGCCTCTGATGGCAATTATGTTGAATAATGAAAACGAATTTTGGCAAAAAATGTGTGTTTCTATTAAACGATACGAACTTTTCAGCCGAACTGTTAGGTGCCTTTTGAAAAGGGGGGTGTAATGTTTGTAACGGCATAACTCCGGAACTACTGCACGGATTGCTATCAAACTTGGCACAGGTACTACTTGGTATTCAGAGATGGTCATTAGAATATTTTTTCAGGGGGGAGAGTGTATAACAAGTGTCCTTAATAGGGTGGGGGCATAATAAAATTTATCTAATTTTTTTTTATAAATACTATTATTCTAACTTGACGAGAATCGATACTTTTTGAAGACCATACATACTGTTCAAACTCAAATATGGTCTTGAGAGTGTTTGTGGGGGGTTGATATAATGAGTGCCATTGAAAAAGGTAATTAAATGTTCGAACATAACTCCAAAACAACTCAATAGATTATTACCTTACTTGGCACAATTAATTCTTGTTGATCATAGGTTGCTATAAGAGATATTTCGAGGTGGAGGTGTGGGGTCTGTAGTAAGTGTTTGCTAACAAGAGGGCGAAATTTTGGGAAATCGACATTTTTCGACAGCCATAGATATTTTTTAGAACTAAAAGA
Source organism: Malaya genurostris (assembly GCF_030247185.1). Lineage (NCBI taxonomy): Eukaryota > Metazoa > Arthropoda > Insecta > Diptera > Culicidae > Malaya > Malaya genurostris. The sequence continues at coordinate 22,732,499 of NC_080570.1, forward strand.
TGATCGTAAGAAGATTTACAAGCGTGATAAGATAGCAAGTGTCTCTATTAAAGAAGCTCTCAGTCCAATTGTTTGTATATATCGTAATAATTCCATAACAACTCGGTAAATTATCACCAAACTTGACACAGGTACTTTTTGCAATTCAGAGGTGGTAATAAGGGTACTTTTTATATTTCTTGGCGTGATCAGATATTCATTGCATAAGTGATCAAAAGGGTGGACAAATCTACAAAGTAAAATTGATCGGATTTTACGAAAAAATGGTACTTCTTGACCAGTACTACATATTCCTGACAACTATGTGAGGGTCACAAAAATATTCACAAGAGGGAAGTGGATTAAAAATATTATTAACTAAGGTAGGTAACATATATCTGAATTGAAGAAGAAATCGTGCAATGAATCTGCATTTTTAATGTAAATTAAGAAAACTGTCGACTCAAGAATCGTTATTCTATAGTACGAATGAAGTTATGGTGATAAACAGCTTTTCATTATAAAATAATCTTGATTAAATCTTGAGCGATTACGTGAAAATAAAGATGTCAGAAAAATTTTTATAACGAGGAGGGAGTAGCAAGTGTTCATTATCATGGAAGCTTAAGGTTATGTAGATCGGATGTGACGAGGAACGTTAATTCAAGTAAATTACGAGCGCATATACTTTTTTGGACTCAGAGGTTACCTAACAGGTATTTATAAAAGGAGAGCCGTTTTAAATGTTCCTAGCAAAATGAATCAAACGATTTTACGAGAATATCTTGAAAATTATGATTATTTTGAGATCTGAGATGGAACATTGGCCGTGCGCAATCTGAACATGTGCGGAGTATTGTTCAATCGGGTTGCCGTCTAAGTTGTGTTTCACTACGATCTAAGAATTTTCAGTGGGCAGGACCATTTCTAAATTTTTTTGCGGCTTTGCCTTCACGGAACATTTCCAAGCAACGCCGGGTTATTCAGCTAGTAAACTACTATAAACGCGTTTTTCTCGAAAGCAAGTTTTGAAAGTCCGTGTCGTCCATCGTCATTCGGAAACTACTTAACCGATTATTTTCAAATTTGGCACACACTTTCTTCATGTGAAATACCACACCCCAACGTTTTCCTTTTCGTTTTTTGTTACTTTGAAGAGACATTTATTGACCAAGTTTCGACTTGGAAAAAAGAAAGAATAAACGCAGGTAACTTAAAATAGGAATGAGTGATAACACACTCGATTAATCGATTAATCGAGTAATTTTATGAACAGTTTATGATCGATTAGTGATTGTTGAGTTAGTCGAGTATTTGATAAAGAAAAAAAAACAGGAAAAAACCCCTAATTACCATACAATCAGTTGTTAGTGACGGCTCAGCATTCGAAAAAGTGTGCCCAGGACAGGGAAAGATTTGTTATGTTTTACAGCAATCAGAACTTTGCGTCACCGCGATGCAAACAGGCCGGACAAGTGCGCATGGTGTGTGTGCAAAGGCGGGGTCACACCGACGGGGACGGAATTGACCAAAACAAAAAAGTTAGTCCAGTGTCAAGAGTCGGTTAACCTTGGAGGCGCAATCGTTCGTTCGTTCGTTTGTTCTATTCTACCCTGGCCCAGTTCGGAAATTGTTGCTTCGATCGAGACATTTAGTCAATCAAGGCGAGAACGTCAATAGCTTTATGCCAGTTCGCCTCTTTTTTATGTCACAGGCTGGGGTAGGGAAATAAAAGTGATTCACATTGAACATGTTAGTACACATTCGTTAGTAGGAAACCTCAATTTCCACAGGCGTGAGCCGCATTTTGCATCGTGTTATTATTAATAACAACGTAATTTCATAACCTTGTGTCAAGCAATGAATCTTTTTCTCAATGGATGCTTGTCACGACATAAAATCTGCTCGTCTACTAGGTGCTAATGTAATTAACTTTTCATACACACCCTCCTATCAGACATTTGATTGCATCTCTCGTGAATGTGTTTCAACTGGAACTCCTCTTGAATCTGCAAAATTCCCTACAAGTACCAGGAAAAAAAATTATTATTCCATGAATTGAATGAATAACATTATTCGTCTTTATTTGCAAACCAAAAGTTCGAACGGTGGGTGGGGATTGTCTTCGTGCTGGTTTAAGGTGCCAGTATCCTCATGCAAAACTACTACTCGGTGTGAGTGTGTGCAAAACCCGTTTCCCAAGTAAACGATGTTGGGAGCTAATCCCCATTGACTTGTAGCGGTCCGCAACTACTTTCTAAACATGCTGATTGAAAAAGTCGTCTCATATCTTGCACAGCCGCCCAACGTAGAAACTGTACACTTGCTACTTTCCTGCTTGTGTAAACACTTTTCCCATTTCGTGTGATTGCAACAGTTCATTATCTGTCAAAGTTGTTTTAGTGCACCGGTTTTGCGAACAGTGTTTCATGATGTCTTATCGGACAGATAGTAGGTGACGTCATTGATAAGGTTGTATAGTATAATATTCAAACGAAGTATGACCGCTGCTCCGATTTACGACCCGAACAATCATAAGACGTACAAGGTTGCATGAAATACGTCGCTCAGTATTGTATTAACTATAAGAATCCCGAAAATTAAAACATGCCGAATCGTAAAAGGGCCTCCTACTTTTGACAACCCCTTTAAGTATTTTGTAGTGCAAAAACGGATTTACGTAGCAAAACCCGGTTATGATGTTTTTCGAGTGTTTACTTCATGCTCTTTTTGCGCAGGTCTTTTAGTGACGATGTTATTAAACGATTTTCGGGTTGAAAAAATAAAGTCTAATGGCTAAACGGAGCAGGATCGGCGTTTACATTTCATGTATTAGAAATTATATTTTTGTTTTTTTTACTAGATCTTGTTGGTAACCTTTTCTGCTCTTATTTCTATTCTGCGAATTATTGTTTCCATTTCTTCTCTGTTGTTTTTCCAACCGATTAGGTTCGTTCTTAAAAGTAACGGACGCACCTAGTAGTATTATACATTGATTGCAGATCATTGTTGAGTTGATGTGAGTGTTGTATTGTCGCTAAGTGATTGCCGTAGGTAACAAACTATTTACATGGACTCTTTGGATCCTGACCGAAAGTCACATAAAAAGGTATCAACTTTTTTTGAAAACATGTGTAATAAACGTATGGCATTCAGGAGACCGGGGAAAATTTTTCAGAAGAAGGTCGGGGCCAATAAAAGTCGTTTTTATTGACTCAAAATATATGAAAATGACGAAAAACAAATGTCACTCTCAGCTGCGCTTGCAAATTATAATAAGCAGATCCGTGCCCAGCGAATGACAAAAGCGGAACAGTAGTTTCAAAACTATCTGTTGTTCTTTCGTTTACCGTTTTATTCATTTTCGGTTTTCAGTGAAAATCGTACAAAGAGTTTTGTGCCGGTTCTGGAGTGTAATAATTTTGAATTTTCGACACTTTTTAGAGCCTGACTTCTCACATTTTGATTATATTTAAGAAACAGTGTTTAAATTGGACTGTGTTCACCTACAGACGATATTTTGGTTTCGTCTTGTCGTAGGGAAACGAGTGACGTTGGCATTGATACTCACTTTTGCTGAAGGGAAAGACGCAATAGTTGCGTTTCTCTTCGTTGGTTACGAATGAGAAAGTAAACAAACGAAGAGAAGGCTTTTGGTTTGGATCCGTCCATTGATAATACGTGATAATTCGTGACTTTTCTGAAGGGGTAGATCATGCACCCGCATTTCAGTGGCACAATTTTCGCCAAATACTGGTTCGTTGTGCTTGATATTTTCAAGTTCGACATAATGTAGATATTTGTCTTTAGAAATTTCAATTGTTTTGCACTCCGAATAGAATAGAGTTTATAGAACGTTATTAGTTTTATTCAGTTGAAGCAAACGCACTTGCTTTAGATCGAGATGTATTCGCTTCTATTTGATATTTTCAAGTTCGACATAGTGCAGAAAGTTGTCTTTAGCTAATAGATGTAGTAGAATAGAGTTTATAGAACGTTATTAGTTTTATTCAATTGAAGCAAATGCACTTGCTTTAGATCGAGAAGCATTCGCTCCCAAGGTCCAGTTTTGCACTATAGTCTTTTGATCTTTAGATTTCTCGAGATCGTCTTATGGTTCACTATACTAGGATAACGGAGGTATTCGGGCCATATATAGTTTGGCCTGGTGTTCGTGTTTTTGGTTGTAATCAAAATAAAGTACATATTCATACCAAATATGTTAGATAATGGAATATTTTTTTAAAATTCTGAGACACGATGTACTTCATTTTGACTACACCCAGAAATATGTACACCGGGCTAAAATATACTCATTCCGTTACCTTACACAGTACATCTCGGTCGGTTGTTTTGTGTCGATTATTTTGGACGAGATATAAATGCGTGCTGTATTTCAGTAAAAGTGAAGATGATTTTTATGGTACTTCAAAAGCAGCATTTCAGCATTTTTTTTTCAGGTCTGCGAATAGCCAGTAATCGCTGGGAGCCAAATCTGGCGAATACGGTGGATGTGGGAGGCAATTAAAAGTTCAAATCATGTAGTTTTGCAATTGTTTTGATTGACTTGTGACACGATGCGTTGTCTTGATGAAACAAAATTTCTTTCTTTGCCATATGTGGTAGTTTCTTTGCAATTTCAGCCTTCAAACGCTCCAACAACGCTATATAATATTCATTATTCATGGTTTTTTTTCTCAAGATAGTCAATAAATATTACACCACGCGCATCTCAAAATACCGAGGCCATAACGACGATGTTCATCAGTTGCTGTCCACTCACATGACGATCGTTTTTATTCGGGAGTGAAATGATGAATCCATGTTTCATCCATTGTCACATATCGACGCAAAAATTCCGGTTTATTACGATTAAACATGACCGAACACTGCTCGGAATCATCAATACGTTCTCGTTTCTAGTCAACGTGTCTCTATGACCACGTTTGAAGTCAGCCATTTACAAGCCATTGCTTCGCTTGAACGGTTTTTTTTAAAATAACTATTTATTGGAATATGAGTTAAAATTAAATTATTAAGATTTAAATTGGGTGTTCAGCCACAAGTGGTGACTTTTCAGCCCTATTATATATATGATTTGGTTATTACCATGAGGACATTATTTGCTTCCGCAATTCTGAGATTTTTGTGTAGGGAAAATTCTAAACCTACTTGTATTGTGTAATGGGGAAAAGGAACTTATATACTAACTTACTAACTAATACAGAGAGCGAATCGATTCAATTGGAGATTGCATCGATTTTTGTCGGAATTCGCTTGAACGGTGTTTTTCCCATCAAGAAGCAGTGTAAAATTAAAACACGAAATTGTTTTTGATCCATTGTTCTGAAAATAACAAAAGTAGCGTCACTATTAGGACAAAAACTCACAAACTAATAAATAGAATATCATGAAATTTTAATTACGATATTAAAGGGGGGGTCTAAATGATAAAAAAAACAATTTTTGAGAATTTTCTTCAGAATTATCGTGCAACAAAATTTGTGCAAATGTTTTGCATGATAAAATGGATCATTCGAACAACATTTTGTTATTTTTTTCGTGGAAAAATATTGAGAAATAAGTCGGTGAAGAGGTATTTTTGAGAACGCTTCTAAAAAATCATGATTTGCGGTGTCCACTGTATCTGAGGTCAGACTAATCAGAATTGAACAAATCAAAGCAGCATAGATAGAGTAGAAGTTCTTCTAGACCCCAACGTTTCTGTTTGATTTTTTTTTAATTTTGGGTGGTTGTTCCAAATGAAAACTACGAGTTTTCACGAAAAAATCCGCCATTTTGTTGCTGTAAAATTTCCCCAAAGTAACAAACAACGAAAAGGAAAACGTTGGGTTCTAGTTTTTTATATGTAGAAAGTGTTTGTGCAAAATTTGAAAACAATTGGTGCGGTAGTTTTTGAATGATGATGGACACGGACTTTCAAAACCTGCTTTCGAGAAAAACGCGTTTAAAGTTTGTTGTCTATAAAATCAATGGAAACAATTTATTACTCCAGGGAGCCCGTAGGACCTAACACTTCAAAAAAATCATATTTTTTCTTTTATAATTTATTATAATGAAACATTTAAAGAAGGTTTTGTCAATGTTTGAATTCAATCGAAATAGAAATCTTGGGTCAGTGCGCCGAACTCTTGCTTCTTCGCAGAATGAGATAGCCATAGATAAAGGTCCATAACTTTCAGAGTTTCGTTAGAATAGACTTGAAAATTTCACAGAATACTCTCGAAATGTTTTACTATGAGAAAATACAAAGAAAATAATAAATGATTTTTCAAAAGTGTTAGACCCTGCCCGCCCCTTAGACAATGGAAACGATTCGGTGAAATGGTATTCGGCGAAATGTACTTCGGCGAAACGGCTTTGAACGAAATAACCCTGACCCGCTTGAAAGGCATCGAATTACCCATCACGAGGAATCCTTCAAGAAGAAGGAAGAGTGTTCTATGGTGAACAGTTTGTAGACATAATTGATACCTGAATGTCGTACGTTACAAGAGATCTTCTTGTCTCAACCCGACAAATAGAGGCATCGAGTTAGTGTGGCCCTTCTCACAGGACTCTGGAAGGCACCCGCACCTTTGTTACATTATCTTTTTTAAAAACCGGTATTTTTGAACTTGATGTTCTCGTACTCAATCTTAAGCACTAAATCTACGCATTTAGCACAGTTTATTCAACTAAACAGTATTGTTACCCTTGCCGGATTGACTCCGCTAATATGAGGTTGAATTTGCCCCTCTATTGGAGGCCTCACGGTACAACACATTAACGCAGTAGCCCTTTTTTGTGTTCCAGTTAATTGATTCATATTAACACTGTTAAATGAATCACACACAATGTCGATGATAATGACCGCCAGCATACTCGGTCGGAGAGGTATTTCTAACAGGGATCAGCTCGAACGAGACAAAATACGCGTTGGCAGATTGAGAACGAAATAGGCCGAATGGTTTTGGAATCGAATAGAGTAAGATAGTAAGATTTTTCGTCCGTTTACTCTGATTAATGTGTCCTTCTCTATCGTAAAATGGAAAAGTGTGACGAAACTGGCGAATACAAAGTTATATCCAGAAGATATTTTGACAGAGACGACAGACATGTTAAAAATGTTTTATCCATTATCAACAAGCGAGCGACTAAACTAGACCAGTAAAACTCTGACTGGCTGCCGGAAGTTCTTCGGAAGTCTTACCGCGCCGCTTTTTAGGAATGACAAGACCTCCGACCCCTCCCCCCTCGCTTTCCCGTATGCCGTAGTACGAACAGATGTCTTGATCTGAGCAGAAGCAGCGAGGGGGTTTGTCTTATAAGTATAATTATTTACATCGTACGGTTCTGCTCTGCAGCTAATAATTGCTTCCTTCATTAGCGCTGGTACCACTGGTGCACGTATATTTTGTGCGAACTGCTGCTACTAGAGGCAACTATACAGAGAGCATTACTATATCAGGGTCACAGCGTCGCGGCCGCAGCACACCAGCATCAACAACATCGTCAGCAGTCTGTCATCAGAGCAAGCCTTATCGTAAGGAAGGAGGCCCATGGGGCTGGCGGTCCGTGCTATAAATTGGTTTCCGCGTGCGCGTATTTAATTTCACCTCATCTTCCTCGAGCGTGCATCCGTTTTGTGTTGTTTTTTCCCCTACAGTAAAACTGCCATCGCTGCTGGGGCTGTGCCGTTGTCAAGGTGCATGACTCCGTAAAGGGAAAATGAGCGTTTTGAGGGTCACACAGACAGGGTGGTAGCGTATCAACAGATAAAATGATGGTCTGCTGTGTGAGTGTGTGTGTGTGTGTGGCTGCGTGATGACGCATCCTATTTAATAATTTAATTGGTTCTAGTGCAGCTGAAGTCAGCTCTGCGTTTTTTTTTTCATATTACATAGCCAGGTATTTATTCACACTAATATCGCTGATCTACTGACCTAATGTTTTACATAGCCAGGTATTTATTCACACTAATATCGCTGATCTACTGACCTAATGTTCCAGCCACTGCCTTCGCATAATTCGAGGACACTGACCAGTGCTCGTATAGCCTCTGTGGTGAGCACACAATTGAGCATCAATATAATCAACACTTGATCAAGGAACATTACCAACAGGATGGGATCGATGATTAAAAATGAATTACGGGCAGTGCATTCAACAGTGCATCCACCACAGAACGCAACTTTCGATAAATGCATTCGATCAAACTTGACACACTTATTGACGACTATTTACCTGACGAACTGACCCGTATAGAGTAAATATGTATAGAAGTGGTTACGAACATCAAGGAGCAGCTGTGGGTAGATCAGGTCTAAAAGTTGAATGAAGTGTAGAGCGATGAAAAAAAAATCGAACCACTACTAGATATTTGCAGCCGCTTCAGCGCCGACTGCGTGCATAATAGCCCCTAGCGATTGTTATTGTTAGTGGCCAGGTGTGCGCGACAGGTGTCGTTGGAGAACGACCGGCCGACCATTCCGGTAAACTACGAATGCCGCTAGAACGAGTCGATGGCGACGAAGGAGATTAACGCAAGTTTTGCGAATAGGTCACAAGGACATGTCTACGGGCGAATGTGTTTTTCGTTGACAGAGATATTAAGGTGCTGTGCCATTCTACGCAGAGATTGCTTGGAAAGCTAGTTTTTTTTTCAGTGTATGAAAGTTGTTATTATTAAAACAAGTAGTTATAGAAGGGAACCGAAAAAGGCATGTTATTTTGGACACAAACGTTCAAAGTCCAACGTGGTTTGGTTCAGAAAATTGCGAAATCGCTGAGTTTGGTTAGATCTACCAAGTGCAGTATATTTTTTCTAATTCATACAATTATTTTATGCGGCTCATGACCCCAAAAACTAAGCAGACCCGATCTATTCTATTCTCGTTCTTATTTAACATAGGTTGAGGGACCGTTGGCTCGTAAATCGCATATTCATCCATTTCTCCGTCGTCGTTGCTATTGTTGTTGTTTTTGGTGTATTCGGAGTCATTGTTTTGGAGCGTCTCTTGATCATCCGTAGTACTGTTTAAAGCGTTCGAGTCGATGTTTGTTGAAGCGGGTTTGTGTTGTTTCACAATGGTTGCTTTCTGCATAGTAAGACTGGTTGGTGATTGTATTTTTTTGTTGTTGTTAGACCAAACCTATTGGGTTCGTTAGATACCTATGCTGAACGGTTGACTTTGGTTGAAGATGTCTTTTCTGCAGTTCCAGTGCAGGCTTACCGAAGTAAGCAGGTTTTTCACAAAACTGACATGTAATCAGCTGATTTTCGTAGGTAACCAGCGTTTTATAAGGATACCTATCGCTCTAACCTCAAATGACTTCCTTTTTGATGAAAAGAATTTCTCCGTACTGCGGAGAATGTCATTGACAGGCAGTTCAATGGAACTGTCCATCACGTACACAGGGATTATGTATTTCACGTAGTCATGCTCGTCACTGTGCACCTCGTTGTTAACCGGAGCAAATGCAATTGTATCTACATTAAGTTACTAGCCTTTTTGAATTGTATTTCACATACATCATTTACGTCTTGATGCATTCAATCCTTTAGAAAGAATTCAATTTCGTTTGTTGCGAGTCTAATTTTGTAGCGCTTGAAATCAATACAAATTGAATTTAGTCGCAGATGCCAAGTTCCAGGCTTTTGAAAATCGTATTTGCCCATTTCGAATTCACTAACGTTTACTAAACTCTATTGTCTTAGTTTCTGTTGACTTAACCATAAGCGATTTTCGCTTGCGTTGGATGAGATACGAACACGAGCTGTGTTTTGTTGTATTTGTATTGTATTTGTATTGTATTTGTATTGTATTTGTATTGTATTTGTATTGTATTTGTATTGTATTTGTATTGTATTTGTATTGTATTTGTATTGTATTTGTATTGTATTTGTATTGTATTTGTATTGTATTTGTATTGTATTTGTATTGTATTTGTATTGTATTTGTATTGTATTTGTATTGTATTTGTATTGTATTTGTATTGTATTTGTATTGTATTTGTATTGTATTTGTATTGTATTTGTATTGTATTTGTATTGTATTTGTATTGTATTTGTATTGTATTTGTATTGTATTTGTATTGTATTTGTATTGTATTTGTATTGTATTTGTATTGTATTTGTATTGTATTTGTATTGTATTTGTATTGTATTTGTATTGTATTTGTATTGTATTTGTATTGTATTTGTATTGTATTTGTATTGTATTTGTATTGTATTTGTATTGTATTTGTATTGTATTTGTATTGTATTTGTATTGTATTTGTATTGTATTTGTATTGTATTTGTATTGTATTTGTATTGTATTTGTATTGTATTTGTATTGTATTTGTATTGTATTTGTATTGTATTTGTATTGTATTTGTATTGTATTTGTATTGTATTTGTATTGTATTTGTATTGTATTTGTATTGTATTTGTATTGTATTTGTATTGTATTTGTATTGTATTTGTATTGTATTTGTATTGTATTTGTATTGTATTTGTATTGTATTTGTATTGTATTTGTATTGTATTTGTATTGTATTTGTATTGTATTTGTATTGTATTTGTATTGTATTTGTATTGTATTTGTATTGTATTTGTATTGTATTTGTATTGTATTTGTATTGTATTTGTATTGTATTTGTATTGTATTTGTATTGTATTTGTATTGTATTTGTATTGTATTTGTATTGTATTTGTATTGTATTTGTATTGTATTTGTATTGTATTTGTATTGTATTTGTATTGTATTTGTATTGTATTTGTATTGTATTTGTATTGTATTTGTATTGTATTTGTATTGTATTTGTATTGTATTTGTATTGTATTTGTATTGTATTTGTATTGTATTTGTATTGTATTTGTATTGTATTTGTATTGTATTTGTATTGTATTTGTATTGTATTTGTATTGTATTTGTATTGTATTTGTATTGTATTTGTATTGTATTTGTATTGTATTTGTATTGTATTTGTATTGTATTTGTATTGTATTTGTATTGTATTTGTATTGTATTTGTATTGTATTTGTATTGTATTTGTATTGTATTTGTATTGTATTTGTATTGTATTTGTATTGTATTTGTATTGTATTTGTATTGTATTTGTATTGTATTTGTATTGTATTTGTATTGTATTTGTATTGTATTTGTATTGTATTTGTATTGTATTTGTATTGTATTTGTATTGTATTTGTATTGTATTTGTATTGTATTTGTATTGTATTTGTATTGTATTTGTATTGTATTTGTATTGTATTTGTATTGTATTTGTATTGTATTTGTATTGTATTTGTATTGTATTTGTATTGTATTTGTATTGTATTTGTATTGTATTTGTATTGTATTTGTATTGTATTTGTATTGTATTTGTATTGTATTTGTATTGTATTTGTATTGTATTTGTATTGTATTTGTATTGTATTTGTATTGTATTTGTATTGTATTTGTATTGTATTTGTATTGTATTTGTATTGTATTTGTATTGTATTTGTATTGTATTTGTATTGTATTTGTATTGTATTTGTATTGTATTTGTATTGTATTTGTATTGTATTTGTATTGTATTTGTATTGTATTTGTATTGTATTTGTATTGTATTTGTATTGTATTTGTATTGTATTTGTATTGTATTTGTATTGTATTTGTATTGTATTTGTATTGTATTTGTATTGTATTTGTATTGTATTTGTATTGTATTTGTATTGTATTTGTATTGTATTTGTATTGTATTTGTATTGTATTTGTATTGTATTTGTATTGTATTTGTATTGTATTTGTATTGTATTTGTATTGTATTTGTATTGTATTTGTATTGTATTTGTATTGTATTTGTATTGTATTTGTATTGTATTTGTATTGTATTTGTATTGTATTTGTATTGTATTTGTATTGTATTTGTATTGTATTTGTATTGTATTTGTATTGTATTTGTATTGTATTTGTATTGTATTTGTATTGTATTTGTATTGTATTTGTATTGTATTTGTATTGTATTTGTATTGTATTTGTATTGTATTTGTATTGTATTTGTATTGTATTTGTATTGTATTTGTATTGTATTTGTATTGTATTTGTATTGTATTTGTATTGTATTTGTATTGTATTTGTATTGTATTTGTATTGTATTTGTATTGTATTTGTATTGTATTTGTATTGTATTTGTATTGTATTTGTATTGTATTTGTATTGTATTTGTATTGTATATGTACTCACTTCACAGTGACATCAACTAGTTACAATACAGCATATCTCCACCAACATTCTAAAATGGTTTCCATAATGAGAATGCAACCGTTGATTGCCTGTGCAGCATTTATTCAACAGCAACACTTATGCCATCGAAAATCGATCTTTGCATGGAACCACTCTCGTTAGCTTGAGCATCAGAATACCGCTAGGCACACAGAACCCGCAGGGAATCACAGCATTGGCCTTGAAATGTAATGTTTTGAATGCAATTGACCGACCGACCGACCGACGACTATCGTGCGAAGTCATGCTACTTACACTTACAAACGCATATCGGTATGTGACCTTGAAATTGAAGCACTTTTCATAGCGTACAGTCTAGTGGACACCGTAAATGGAAGCTGATTACTAATTGAAAGATAACCTTCGGTGAAAGGTCAACCATTGACCTTTACGTGGAATGCACGAAACAAAATTGTTGTACTGCAGAGCTTAAATTGATAATGATTCGTTAATTGTTGATCGGTGCCTTTGGAAAATTGACGATTTAATGTCACTTAGAATTGAATCAATTTATTAAATAGTTGATATTGAACTGGTAGGAATATTACTCACAATTTTACCAGCTTGAATAGGAAAGAGGATTAGCATTACTTGAGTTGTCGGTGTCGGAATCGAATGATCAGGTGGTGATTGTAAATCATAAACATATTCTTCTCCATCAGTCAATAAGTCGACCCACATCTGAATGTACTCGTTCGTATTATTTTTTTTCTCTGCTCAAAATACCAGTCACCTCGTTGACCCCCGGCAGTTCGTCTAGCTGAGATTGATGACGCAGACACAAAAGGAAACAAAGCCTATCTGCGTTCCGGTCTGCGGTCGGTTCTGTGTAGCACAGAGCTCTGTTTGCTTGGTATTTAGGTTAGATTAACGACGGCGGACGGTTTAGGTCGAAGCTTGTAAAATCGAGATTGACGACGGTTCAACAGACTGATGCCATGAACCATCATGTAATATTGGATGTTACGATTGTGTTCTTCTTCATATTCGGTCTCTCTAGAAAATTCTGTCTCATGTCATTCGAATCAATTGTTAACAAATGAAATGTAACCTCAAATTACATTTTCTTAAGGAGAATACTTGATAAAGGAGAAAGTTGATTAGTATTTTAGACGCCCTGTTCCATTATCTGCCCGTAAAGAAATTCAACAACTGTCCAATACCCAGTTGATCTTTTGTTTTTATAACCAAAATAAAAATGCAACATAACTCATAACCTCACAAACGTCGACGGCAGCACGCTGGAGGTTTCTCGAAACTGGCCGTGCCATAATTAGCAACAATGTGAAATTTTCTTCAACCTGAGCGATAGCGGCGAAGTAGGAAATGAGCAACAGAACTATTAACGCCGTGAATAGAAAGCAAACCGACGGCAACCGAGTGGCAGCAATTTGCTCCATTTGCAGTGGCTTATTTAACCGGGCACTTATAAAACGCTGCCATCCAAGAGCGACAGAGAAAATGGCAAATGCAAAACGATTTTTAAGCAGACTTGACATCTTGAAATGTGTGCAAAATAGAAAAAAAAGTATTATTAACAGTAATAGAGTGACGTAAGTAAACATTTTGGATGACAGGAAAAACCTGAAAGACAAACTTATTGAATAGTCTTTGAACTTTCGCACAGCTTCGGGATCAAAACGGGGTCGCAATTTTTAGTTTAAGTCTTAGCGTATTAGATTGACTAGCAATTAGTTTCTTCTCTTCTATTTTTTATGAACTCCAAATTCTCTCCGTATCAACTATTCTATAGACTAAAATTGAAATCTAAACTGCATACTAGAAAGGTAACAACTTTCGTACTAAATATTGATTTAAGTAGCTTCATACTGTGAGAAGATCAAAGTTTAACCTTTTTTTTATAAAATTTACCACCGCAATTTAAACACTAAATAATTTAGCTGTTTCAATTAACTTAAATCTTAAAATATCTTACAACAATTACGTTCTTTATTCTCATAATTCATCGACATTGTTGCCAAAGGTGTTATTTCGAACAATGAGAAAAGCGGTTGCATCGAATGGACAATATTTTGATTAGTAATCCTATTTGACTTTTTAAGCGGTTTCTTTTTACACGGATTTCCGAATTTCTGCGAATCTCACCGCTTTTTTATCCTGTTTCTTTTTACGCGAATTTCCGAAGTAGCGCCGTTGTACCTTTTTTTTTATATATATATATCTAAAATAGGTATCGATTGTCACACTGTTAGATTCAAATTCGATCTCATTTGCAGTTTCGACATTACAGGGTAATGAGTGATTTAAATCTCAAATTGCTGCGTAAAACAATGGTCATTTAAATAATGTCATGAGAACTAAAACACCGAAGAATATTCATGCAAAAAACACATGCTGATTGATAAAAAAAGGTATCATCTCACTGCTAGGTGGATTAAGCACGTTTTTACACGTATTTTCGAATTTGCTCAGTTTTTTCTTCGCGGATTTCCGAAGTTAAGCGATTTTTTACATGATTTTTCAAGTAACGCGTTTTTGACGTTACGCGTTCTTTTTACGGATCTCCGAAGTAACGCATTTTTTCTAACAGATTTCCATAGATACGCGGTTTTTAATGTAAATTTCAGAAGTTACTCGTTTTTCCACGCGGATATTCGAAGTAATGCGATTTCTTATGCAGATTTACGAAGTTATACGTTTTTTTCAACGAATTTCCGTGGTGCGCGGTTTTTACGGCGGACTTCCTACATGTTTTTTTACACTGATTTTAGATAACGCGTTTTTTAAATTACGCGTTTTTTTACACGGATTTCCGAAGCTACGCGTTTTTATGCGAATTTCCGATTTTTCAATACGAATTTCCGAAGTTGCATGTTTTTTCACGTGGATTTTCGATGTAACGATTTTTTACCGTGGAATTCCGAAGTAAAGCAACTTTTTGTATGAATTTTTCGAAGTTTCTTTTTTCAACGCGGAGTTGCGTATTGAAGTAGTTTTTTATGTGAATTTCCGATATTACGCGGTTTTTTAAGCAGATTTCCAATGTTACGTGATTTTTTACCCGAATTTTCGAAGTAACGCGGTTCTTTTATACGGCACTCCGTAGCTACGCGGTTTTTTATTTCAAATTTCCGAAGTTACGTGATTTTTTTTTTGCAAATTCTCAAAGTTTTTATATTTTACGCAGTTTTTGACGTAAATTTCTAAAGTTACGCGGTTTTTTTTATGCGGATTCCCGAAGCTACGTGATTTCTTTACCCGACTTTTTCAAGTAACACTGTTTTTCGAAGTTACGCGTTTTTATAATGAGAATTTCCGAAGTTTTACCTTTTTCACGTGTATTTTCGAAGTGACGCAATTTTTGCGCGGAATTCTAAAAAAACGATGTTTTTGCGCAGATTTCCGAAGTTACGCGTTTTTTTCGCGTTGATTCTGGAAGTAACGCGATTTTGTTTACGCAGATTTCTGAACTTACGCAGTTATTTACGAAGTTACGCTTTTTTCACGCGGATTCTAGTAGTATCGAGATTTTTTACGCGGATCTCCGAAGTTACGTGAGTTTTTTCACGCGGATTTCCGAAGTTACGCGGATTTTCCAAAAGAACGTGATTTTTTCACGCGATCGCCGTAGTTAAACGGTTTTTACGCGAGTATCATTTGAATTATTTCACTTCTACTTCTCATCTTTGCCAGTGAGAAACAGACTGAGAGGGAAGATAATTGAATGAAACTGCGAAAACTGAAAGACTCGAGTTTTCATGTAGGGTAACGGCTCCCTATTTCATCTGAGATCCTATTTACATCTCATCCCGTCACCTCATTACTTTGAACATGAATAATATTTTACAACCTACCTCAACCAAACTGTGAAATGTTTTATAATGATTATAAGAGCTATTGTCACTCTTTTCCTTCGAAAGAGATGGTTTTAAATTCTTCGGTGATCGTTTTGTTCATTTAAAATAAACTCACTTTTCAATTTAGGACACATTTTCGTCTGAAGATTTACAGTTCGTCATGTTTCTAATTATCTACTAATCGATTCGTCTCAAAACATGATCACCATTTCGCACAATTACACCACCATTGAATGCTGGATGACTTCATAATTAGTAATGTACCGGTGTATAAAGTGTGGAGGGAGTCATGCGGATAACGCCTGCAGTGGAGACAATGAAAAGTGTCTCTACTGTAAGGAGGGGCCGCATGACCTCTCTGATTGTCCCGTGTACAAATTGAGTAAGGATAAAATCAAGCGTTCACTCAAGCAACATTCAAAACGCTCATTTGCGGAAATGTTGAAATGTGCTACGCCACCTACCGAAAATCCTTACGCTTACTTGTCAACTGACGAGAGCGAATATGATGACCCCCTCGAAGGTACATCTTCGGCTGTCCCTCATAGCTCATTAATCAGAAAGAGAAGAAATAAATCTTCTCAAAAGCTCCCTAGTAAGGGTTCGAAGATGTCCTCTGATGGGTCTCGAAAAATTACAACAACTGGTTGTGATGGCAAAAAACCAGAGAAAAAAGCTCCAGACATTGGAAAATTAAATTCCGAGCAAGAATTTCCATCACTTCCTGGGACTTCAAAACCCCCGAAAGTCCCTAAAGATCAGTCAGAAAATTTACCAAATACTGGGTTTGTTAAATTCTCTGATATTGTGGATCATGTCTACTTTCAATATTTCTGAACCTCTTAAAAGCCTGATAATGGCTGTCTTCTCGACGATAACAGATCAACTATGATCCATGATATTTGCGACAACTTCAATATGACAATATTGAATACGGGAGAAATGACACGAATTCCTGCACCACCAGCAAGATCAAGTGCGCTGGACTCATCCCTTTGCTCGACATCGCTACGGTTGGACTGCACGTGGAAGGTGATCCCTGATCCCCACGGTAGCGATCATCTACCTATTGTGATTTCAATCGCCTACGAATTAAGACCATCGGAGACAATCAATGTTTCGTATGACCTCAAACGAAATATTGATTGGAAATGCTACGCAAATTCGATATCCGAGAAACTAGAAACAACACAAGAACTTCCTCCAGAGGAAGAGTACACGTTTTTGGCTGGCTTGATTCTCGACTCCGCGATTCAAGCTCAGACGAAACGTGTACCCGGCGCGAAAACAAGCATACGTCCTCCGAACCCCTGGTGGGATAAAAAGTGCTCAGAATTAAACGCGAGAAGGCTTCATCATTTATCGAGTTTAGGAAAAACGGAACACCTGATAATTATAGAAACTAAGCTTATTCAATAAGCTTCTTGAGGATAATATTGTCCCACATGACTGGAGACAAGTCAGAGTTATCGCCATTAAAAAACCAGGGAAACCAGCCTCCGATCACAATTCGTATCGGCCGATTGCTATGATTTCCTGTATCCGGAAATTGCTCGAAAAAATGATTATGTTTCGTAAAAACTTTAAAAGTGGGTATAATTTGAAAATTTTGTTAGGTAATTCAACATATTTTGTTGAAACTTACATGTTTTTGATATCAAAAAACATTCCTGAAAAGTTGAGAAGACGAAGAAATAGAAAAAGACACGTACTAAATTCTATTACTTGATTTTTTAAACAAACTAATTTCAATGTAATCTCGCTTTATCGAATGTTTCCCCCAACAAATCTGCGATTTTAAATCTCAACTGCCGTCAAGGGGAACCGGTTTGTTTTAGTGTAAACATTCTCTCGATTGCACTTCGGTTTCGATAGGTATGAGGCCTTTCATGAGCCGCAACCAAAACCTCACTCAAAATAAATCACCTTGAATCGAGTCGGCACAGGCGGTCAACAGGGGTGGCATTATGTATCTCGATTCGACTGAAATTTTATCGAATCGACCACGTTTCGTATTATGGTTCTCGATTCGAAGTCGATCATCGAGCTTCGTTCGACTTCACTCGAAGAAGTATTAGATTATCGAGAAGTTTTGGCATTATGGAACCAAAACAATCGAGCTCGTAAACGACTGAACTCGATAAGAAATGGTCGAAAGCCTTATTACTATCGACTATGAGTTTTCGAATACGTTTCTTTTTTATTTAGGTAGTTATCGATAACATCTTAGATTTTCGTAAACATATTAGTATTGATAATCTTCATTTTAATGCATAGTTTTGTATATCGTTATATATATATATATATATATATATATATATATATATATATATATATATATATATATATATATATATATATATATATATATATATATATATATATATATATATATATATATATATATATTGTGTGTTTGGCATATTAAGTACAAGTCGAACTGTTTAGAAAGCATATTAATTGAAAGCTGCGTGGTGTTTACTTAAAATAACAAAAGTAAGTCGAAACTAACCTATGCCCAGTAACTGTAGTTTGTAATAAAATTTCGGAATCCTGTGGACAGAAAACGTCGCTCAAACGGATTGTAGGAAAAAGCTTATTCGCTTGATAACAATGAGCAAATAATGTTTTTACCCATATATCTAACTCTAGTAAATTGAAAAATTTGTCCAAACACCTTGAAAGTATTTAGAATATGCTCGTGCTATTAGCGTGTATTTGACTTTTCAATAGTACCTAAATGGATTATGAATACTACAAAGAATGGGTTACTCCTGGTATATTAGCTAAAGCAATATCTCCTAATAAATATGATAAAATACTACAAAGAAAGCTCTGCAAAACCTAAAAGCCTTTGATTAAAACTACACATATGGATGACGTAAATTGTATTAGACTTGAAACAAACAATTTTTTTATTATAATTTCAAAAGTTCATCGATAAATTGTGTACAAGAACACGCTTGAAAAAATTCTTTACGTTTTCAAATGGAGTGGAAACGAATCTGCTTCTTGATTTAAATTTCAGAAATGTGTTCATGTTAATTTCGTGCGACAACTTAAAACCGCAGTATTACAAGCAGTTTGCTTCTTTTCAGTACTTGAACTGAATAAATGTAATCGAAAATACCCAAACAATAATTCAGTTTAATTTTTTTCATGATTGCAATGTATATTTGTTTACCTATGTATGTTATGACCAGAGATGCCAGATATTTTCATAGAAAATCTGTATTGATTCGTAAAAAATATCTGTATTTATCTGTATTCGCTAATAATATAAAATTTCTACAATACAATTATGTTTAAAGGTGTTATTCTAATAGATTATGGTTATAGAGTGGTAGATTAAATTTCATATCTTATATTATATTCATCGACGAAATTTTATAGTTTTTTCCTATCAACAACAATTGTATTATGGTGCCATAAACTTGTATAATTTGAAAATGTTCACTTCATAAGTTGAGATGGATTTCCAAAACCCAATATGCAACATCAAGTCAGGTAATACAACTGTCAGTCTGGCAATAGGGTTTCATGATGCCAAGAGTTGTTCAACTTTTAAGTTCAATTTAGTTACAAATTTTAATATAAATGAATTTCAGTGTTCTTCATTAAATATCTGCACAAAAAATATATATTTTAAAAAGTGATTTGTACGTTGATTCCTAAACGTTTATCTCGTCATTGCAATCAAATACTAATAGATAGCTCAAATACTAATAGATAGTTTAATTTTTTTCCTTAATACTTTTGGTGAAATCTGTATAAATCTGTATTAAATTTAAGAAATCTGTACTCTGTATTAAATCTGTATGCGCATGTAAAAATCTGTATAATACAGACAAATCTGTATAAATGGCATCTCTGGTTATGACAGTTCGAGCAGCGTCAGTCGAAATCTAGTACCACATTGTTAGGATCTCGATCACGAGGTCGAAAGCGATACGTAATGCCTCAGTTCAGTCGAATCGACTTCAAAAATAATCGTTTCGAGCAACTCGATTCGAGATGCATAATGTCAGCCCAGGTTCGACAATATGATCGATCTAGTCCAATCGAAACCTGAAAAGGTACCAACAACAGCAGTTTGGGACTCGTCGAAATTCAAATTCTTCAACAAAGCCTAAGCAAACACAATGCGCAATTCGTACGATGGCTTTGAACTCAAATACATCGGGTTGTGAACGCCTCTCTCTCTCGCCGGTTGTTTATTCCAGTAGCCACAATCGGGCCAATAGCCCCAACTAACAACAAAAAACAAAACAGCAGTTGTATGCAATTTTCAACACCGATCACGCGGGGCCCGGTGTGAGTCAAACTGGCGAAAGCTTGCTGCTCTGCTCTGTCCAGCACCCCAGTGGTTCTTATACGAATGCTCGATCAGTGTCGAGTCCGAAATTGCACGCACACAAGCCTGCAAAACAGTGCGACATCGAGTTTGTTGTTTAATGATGCAATATTGCAGCATCCGTCCAGAGCGAGCGAGAGATAGATAGAGACAAATGTTGAAAAAAAAATTACACGTTTTAAGTGCACAGTTTTCACCGCTCACAGCAGGTATTTAGCGATTCAAGTAACAGCGAAGATTGCAGAACCAATACACGCGCGTAGAAATCACCGACAAGCGATCGTTTAATGAAACCAACGAAAATAAAAAACCAACAAAAGCAATGTTTACCAGATAAGTTGCATAATAGTTGTCACACCACACACCGGGCTGTTGCAGGTTCCAAGTTGCGGTCGTTGATTTAGAGCTTCTGTTTTATTTTGTGTTCTCTTTGCGTAACCCATAAACTTACTGAAGTTTAATATGACATGAAATTTATGCACAAGTAACGGTTGTTCCGTCCCTGTCTCCTTTGATGAGGAGAGTTGATTGCTTTGCTGGGAGAACGATATTCGGTACGTTGCCAAATTCGGGTTTGCTCGAAGGCATGCCTTGATGGATTAATGGTTGTTTATTAGCGAAGGCTTGGCTTTCGATTGCCACTGACAGGCGCAAAATTTATCACTAATGTTTCGGTGGAGTTATTTAGCGTAAAGTTATTTCTGGTTTGTTCAAATTCCGATCCTATTTGCAGGCCGAAAAGTGGAAAATTGTTCAGCAGAACAGCGGTGAAGGGGGTGGTTTGAATAAGTAAGTCTTAAGCTCTGGTCTACACAGAAGCGTGAAGCCAGGTGTTTTGGCGTAAGAAAATAATATTTCAGCAAAAACAAATGTTTGTGTACTTTTATAAAAATGTAAAAAAGCTCCAACGATTTTCGGATAAGTTCCCGACAATTTCTTGAACTTCCTTTTCATAATTACCTAACTATTATCACTGTAGTAGCTTTCCAAATTTGTAGTCAAATTCCATTGAACCGTTGAGAGCCATGATCTTTCACTAATACAGTTAGAGCTCCCTCGAGCTAGCTTTAAAACTAGCAGCTCCAGATGCCTTGCGAAATCATCGGTATTTATCAATGAAAATGAAGTTACTGGGAACTTCTGTTGGTGCAGTACACGTATTTCAGTGTTAAAAGTTCCGCCACGATGCGTACAGTATTGAAAAAGTTATGCTCGGTGGAAGGTGAAAAAAATATAGTCACACATCGAAATTTCGCAAAATAATATAAAGTATTCAGTAATAGCCGTTCAACCGAGAAGGTTGTGTATAGAAGCGTACAGTTTAATAACGCTGGTTAGTTTACACGCGTTAAATACGACAACGGTTGAACTACAGGTAGAGACCTGTTGGCAGCAGCCGTTAAAACGTAAAATCGTGCTGCATAAGAGAGCCCTAGTGCTGGGCCAAGCTGGTGAAGGAAACAACAAAGGGCGTTTCCCAAGCTCTACCCAGGCCACAATATACAGCCACAAGTGCTGAGCAGGAGAGTGCAAAGGCACATTGAAGAAGAAGAGTGCAAAGGCACACAGAAGCAGGAGAGTGCAAAAGCACACCGGTGCGAAGGCACTTCGGTGCAGAAGCATATCGGTGCGGAGCACAAGGAAGAAGGAGACAAGACAACTCGGTCTTTCCACTGCCATACAACACGCAGGTATACACCGGTGACCTGCGCTGGTTGCAGCTGGCGAAGACAAAAGTAAATCGGAAATCGAGTGGTGCTGGATGTCAGGTAGCAGTAACATCACATCCAACAATCAGCATCCAACAAGAACATCTAGAGCAACGAGGATCTACACGGCAGTGCAACGGAGATAGACAACAATTTCAAGGTAGAAGTTTTTTCTTTTCCTTTTGATTGAGTACTGTGTAGTGTTGGTTTCATTTTTTATTTTAAAGTTTGATTAAAAAAATTTTAATGTGATGGATGAATCCATGGACGTAAATCCTAGCATGAATCCTATACCCCCACGAACGAAAAAATATCAGGAGAGCTCTTCTGGGCCTTGGATAGTCTTTTTTAGACGTATATCAAAGCCATTAAACATTTACCAAATTTCTAAAGGTTTGACATCACGATACTCTTCAATCAAAGAGATCATAAAAGTAAATAACGATAAAATTCGTGTTGTGGTAAATAATTTGAAACACGCGAATGATATTGTCTCTTCGGAACATTTCATTAAAGAGTATAAAGTTTACATACCCTCCAAAGATGTCGAAATTGACGGTGTTGTTACCGAAGCGAGTCTTTCGGTAGATGATTTACTCAAGCATGGTGTTGGTCGTTTCAAGAACTCTATGCTTGAGGGTGTGAAAATACTGGAGTGCAAACAACTGTACTCAGTAGTTTATGAAGAGGGAAAAAAAGTTTATCGCCCATCAGACTCGTTTCGAGTGACATTTGCCGGATCTGCGTTGCCGTCCCATGTCTATGTCGATAAAATTCGCCTCCCTGTTCGGCTTTTTGTTCCAAATGTAATGAATTGTACGAACTGCAAAAAATTCGGACACACAGCTACTTACTGTAGCAATAAACCAAAATGTATTAAGTGTGAAGGACCTCATAAAGATAATGATTGCAACAAGGAAATTGAAAAATGTATTTATTGTGGGGAAAGTCCTCATGAGGATATTTCAGTATGCACTGCATTTAAAGTGCACAAAGACAAAATTAAGCTTTCTTTAAAAGCACTGTCTAAGCGCACATATGCAGAAATGCTTAAAACGGTCATTGATGTCCCCCCTTTGGAAACCGAAAACGGGTTTTCAAATCTAGAGGAAACAGAGGACTCTGACTCTGACGAAAATAGTGAAGGTAATTCGTTTATCACTACCCAAGGGTCAGTTAAGAGAAAGAAGTCTTCTTCCAAATTACCAAAAAAGACACCTAAAGTTTCATCTTCAAAAAAAGATCCCCGTGTTAAACAAAAAAAGTCAAAACCAAAGACTGTGCCTCCTGGTTTGTCAAATTCACAAACCAATCCAGGATCTAGCACAGAAAAAGGTAATAATCCTGTGGGCTCCATTTCACAGCCACCAACAGGATTACTGAAGTTTTCGGAAATTGTTGGATTTTCTCAGCATTCAATATATCTGAACCCTTAAAGACCCTCATAATGGCATTCCTTCCAATAGCTAGAACCTTTTTGAAGCAGTTATCAGCTCAATGGCCAATTGTCTCAGGTTTTGTATCTTTTGATGGATAATTTATCACCCGCCGCAAATGATACAATCACTGTCCTGCAGTGGAATTGTCGAAGCATCATGCCAAAACTTGATTCATTTAAAATCTTATTGCATAGTCAAAAATGTGATGTATTTGCTTTATGCGAGACATGGCTTACTTCAAACATAGCTTTAAATTTTAAAGATTTTAACAATATACGTCTCGATAGAGACTCTCCGTATGGTGGAGTGCTTTTGGGAATTAAGAAATGCTATTCCTTTTATAGATTAAACATCCCTTCAATTTCTAGTATAGAAGTTGTTGCTTGCCAAATAAACATTAAAGGCAAAGATATTTGCATAGCTTCGGTTTATATTCCTCCAAAAGCACAAGTTGGACAGCGACAGCTTAATGAAATGGTTGAAGCCCTTCCTGCTCCACGATTGATTCTGGGGGATTTAAATTCGCACGGAATGATATGGGGTTCCGTTTACAATGATAGCAGATCATCTTTAATACAAAACATTTGTGACAATTTTAGCATGACGGTATTAAATATGGGTAGCATGACACGGATCCCAAGACCTCCTGCACGCCCAAGTGCATTAGATCTATCTCTTTGCTCAACATCAATTCGACTAGATTGCACCTGGAAAATATTGCCTGATTTACACGGTAGCGATCATTTACCAATCATCATATCAATTAGCTGTAACAAATGTATTGCTAATTCAGCTAGTATTCCATATGATTTGACAAAAAATATCGACTGGATTAAATACCAAAGTAGAATCTCTAGTATTTTGAATTCAATGGAAGAGCTCCCTCCACTTGAAGAATATGACTTCCTCATTTGTTCGATTCTGGAGGCAGCAGAACAATCCCAAACTAAACGGTTTCCTGGGCCAACGACTAACAGAAGGCCTCCCAACCCCTGGTGGGACAAAGAGTGCTCAGAGGCTAAACTCGCAAAACAAAATGCTTGCAAGACGTTTCTAAAACGGGGAGAAAGAACTCCTCAGAATTTTGAAAAACTTATGGTTTTAGAAACCAAGTACAAGAGCATACTTCGAGCCAAAAAATGTAGCTATTGGAGACATTTTGTCGAAGGTTTGTCAATAGAAACCTCAATGAGCACTCTTTGGAATACGGCCAGACGAATGAGGAATCGTAACGTGGGCAATGAGAGTGAGGAATACTCGAACCGATGGATATTTGACTTTGCTAGGAAAGTTTGCCCAGATTCTGTTCCTACGCAAAGCATTATATGGGAATCTCCTCCAAATAATGGTTTTATTAATAACCCATTTTCAATGATGGAATTTTCTATAGAACTCTTGTCTTGTAACAATAACGCCCCTGGGTTGGACAGAATTAAATTCAACTTGGTGAAGAATCTGCCCAACCTCGCAAAAAGACGTTTGTTGGAATTGTTCAACAAGTTTCTTGAGCAAAATATTGTTCCGCCTGACTGGAGACAAGTGAAAGTTATCGCCATTCAAAAGCCGGGGAAACCAGCTTCCAATCACAACTCATATAGACCCATTGCGATGTTGTCCTGCATCAGAAAATTGTTCGAAAAAATTATTCTACGACGTCTCGACACTTGGGTCGAGACGAACGGTTTGTTGTCAGATACTCAGTTTGGCTTCCGTAGAAATAAAGGGACGAATGATTGCCTTGCATTACTTTCGTCTGACATCCAAATTGCCTTCGCTCAAAAGCAACAAATGGCATCTGTATTTTTAGACATTAAAGGAGCATTTGATTCAGTTTCCATTGATGTTCTTTCAGACAAGCTCCACCAACATGGACTTCCAGCGGTTATAAATAATTATTTGCACAACCTTTTGTCAGAGAAGTGCATGTATTTTTCACATGGCGATTTGGCAACATTCAGAATTAGCTACATGGGTCTCCCGCAAGGCTCATGCCTCAGTCCGCTCCTCTATAATTTTTACGTGAATGACATTGACAGCTGTCTAGTAACCCCATGTACACTAAGGCAATTGGCAGATGATGGCGTGGTTTCAGTTACTGGGCCCAAAGCTATTGATCTGCATAAACCATTGCAAGATACCTTAGATAACTTGTCTGTTTGGGCTGTTCATCTTGGTATCGAATTCTCTGCGGAGAAAACAGAGTTAGTCGTCTTTTCAAGAAAGCATGATCCCGCGCAGCTTCAGCTCCATATGATGGGAAGAATGATCCAACAGGTTTTAACTTTTAAATACCTCGGGGTGTGGTTCGATTCCAAATGCACGTGGGGAGGACACATTAGGTATCTGATAACGAAATGCCAACAAAGAGTAAATTTTCTTCGAACAATAACAGGATCTTGGTGGGGTTCTCATCCGCAAGATCTAAAAAAATTGTATCAAACAACGATACTTTCAGTGATGGAATATGAATGCGTTTGTTTTCGTTCCGCTGCAAACTCTCATTTTATCAAACTTGAGCGAATTCAGTACCGTTGTTTGCGAATTGCCTTAGGCTGCATGCACTCGACACATACAATGAGTCTTGAAGTTCTGGCGGGAGTTCTTCCATTAAAAGATCGATTTTGGGAGCTTTCATCACGCCTGCTAATAAGATGTGAGGTGCTGAATCCCATGGTAATTAATAATTTCGAACGACTAGTCGAGCTTCGATCTCAAACAAAATTTATGACAGTATATTTTAACCATATGTCACAGGAAATCAACCCTTCAAGATATATTCCTATCCGTGTCAGCATCCTAAGTGCCCCTGACTCAACTTTATTTTTCGATACATCCATGCAGCGTGAAGTGCGTGGAATCCCGGATCATCTACGCTCGACGGAAATCCCAAAAATATTTTCAAGTAAGTTCAGGCATATTGACTCTGAGAAAATGTTTTACACGGACGGATCGCGAATTGAAGAAGCGACAGGGTTTGGTATGTTCAACAATAATGTTTCGGCCTCATTTAGGCTTCAAGAACCTGCATCTGTTTATATAGCAGAGCTAGCAGCAGTTCATTATAGTTTGAGTGTAATCGTCACATTATCTCCAAACCATTATTTCCTCTTCACAGATAGTCTGAGTGCAATTGAAGCCATTCGCTCAATCGCTGCTGGCAAAAATGAACCGTTTTTCTTGGGTAAAATAAAACAGTGTCTGAACGACATATTGAATAATAATTATCTAATCACTATAGTCTGGGTCCCGGCTCATTGCTCCATTCCAGGCAATGAAAGAGCCGATAATTTAGCCAAACGTGGTGCTATTGAGGGTGAAATTTATGAGCGACCGATTGCTTTCAACGAATTCTATAGTTCGTCTCGCCAAAGAACACTTGCCAGCTGGCAAGCATCTTGGGATAGAGATGATCTGGGTCGGTGGATGCACTCAATTATTCCGAAAATATCGACAAAGGCATGGTTCAGGGGACTGGATGTGAGTAGGGATTTCATTCGTGTGATGTCCAGACTCATGTCCAATCACTACACGTTAGATGCACATCTCCTTCGAATTGGGCTCTCCGAGACTAATCATTGTGCTTGCGGAGAAGGTTATCGGGATATTGATCATGTCGTTTGGACATGCGTGGAGTATCGTGATGTCAGATCTCAACTAATAAATTCTTTGCGTACCCAAGGTAAACTATCCAATATCCCAGTTCGAGACATTCTTGCTTGTCGTGACCTTTCATACATGAAACTTATTTATCATTTCATAAAGAAAATTGGAGTTTCAATTTAATAAAGACCCCTTTTAAGACTTAGTTCTGATCCCAGCTGCGTCCATGAGTTCAACCAATAGCTAAATTAGAATAAAAATTATGTAATGATACAAACAAACTCGAAACAGTTTATGAAATTGTCAACAAAATGTCTGAAAATAACAGCTTATTTTATAATTTATAGAAGTTAATCGTTTGGTTCAAATAATATTTCCGAGTAGATTTCATAATTAATGACGAGTTACCTAAGATGATATTTAAGCTATAAGAGAATATGTTTTAATAAATTCAAAACGTTGTGACTATGTTAGAATTAAATTAGGATAAGAATATTATGTAAAAGTGATGCTACGGCGAAGAAAAACTTATGTAAACTGCCTTAAGAAATAAACGTATTTATGGAAAAAAATATATAAAGTTTCTTTTTTCTCCA
Source organism: Malaya genurostris (assembly GCF_030247185.1). NCBI lineage: Eukaryota > Metazoa > Arthropoda > Insecta > Diptera > Culicidae > Malaya > Malaya genurostris. The sequence goes on from NC_080570.1 coordinate 22,760,248, forward strand.
TGGAAGATTTTCTCGAACAGTTCCGTGATTGCCAAATTACTACGTTTTTGACTTTAAAAAAGGTGTTTGATTTTGGTATTACATTCCTTTTGTGACATTTGATCGTCTGTTTCAACAGACCTCGCAGCCGACTCATAGCGTATAGAATCATAGTGCTACGATCTTACTGTCACTAATGTCGTTTTCGCTTGAGAAAACTGAAACTGACCAAGGGCAGTTTCATCAAACAAAAAATTTTCACGAAACTGTGTTGGTTTCGCACTTAGCAACGGGGGTTTGAACAAACCTGATATAAAAACCAGGTTCGAAACTGATTTTCGGTTTTCAGTTCAACAACGTTAAAACTAGGTTCGAAACTAGCTTCAAACAAACAGGTTTGACAGCAGTTAGGGTGGAAACTTAGGGCTAGATTTGGCATCAAGCGAAAGCGACATAAGAATCCTTGTAGGACACACCACAACTGGCTGGCTTCTAAGACTAGTGCTTTATGCATTGAACCGCCAACCCGATTTCAAACGGTGTTTTATTTGACCTTCGTTACAAGAATTAGAAACTTTTATTAAGCAGCGAATGCAGTAAGTAAATCCCGGAGATACAACTGAACAAAAATAATACTGCAATATACATCCATTCGGTGTTGAACAGTCGTTCGCACCGCACGCTTATAGCTCTTGGCTCCTGGAAATTTTTTCTGGCTACCTAGAGTTTCATTGATTCAAGGCTTCAGTCTTTTTCAAGGCTACTTGAATCACCAACAGTCTTTTTAAAGACTAAAAATTAGTCAGCCTTTCCCAAGGCTATACAATGAGTGATATTAGAGTGACTAAGAAATTAATCAGCCTTTTTTAAGGCTAGCATTTCCAAGAACTATTATCCAAAATTCAAAATTCCATTCATTTCAAAAATGCCTGCGTCCAACCGGAAAGCAACAAGCCTAAGGCTAAAAATACTTCAATACGGAATAAATCACAATCCGTTATTCAACATTTTTCTAATAACATTCACGATCTTATTGAATCTGAATGTAAAAATTAAAGACAACGGACGGATTTCCCTTCCGCTGATCATATGCCGTCTAACAATATTTACGAGATTCTTCCTGAATCCGATTGTAGTGACATAGAAGAAAATTCTTCAAAACTTCCCAAAATGGACGCTTGTCGTTCTGGGAAGAAACATCAATCTATGCCACCAGTGACGGTGATGATCTCTGACTTCAAAGCATTCCGTACTGAGCTTTCTACTTTTCTACCGGAAGTAAAAGTCTCATTTCAAATCGGACGAAGAGGAGAATGTCGAGTCTTGGTGGATGGATTGGAAGATTACGAACGTCTTATTCGATATTTGTCCGAGAAACTTCATAAATTTTATTCATATGATATAAAATCAGACAGACCCTTCAAGGCTGTCTTGAAAGGATTATCAAATGATCAAAGTATAGATGAAATTAAAAATGAACTAAAAGAATTGCTTGGTTTTGCCCCTTCCCAAGTAATACTTATGAAAAAAAGAGCGAATGGTACTTCTAAACCACGCTCTGGAATTTCCCATGAACTTTACCTAATACACTTCAATCGAAGTGATGTAAACAATTTGAAAACTTTGGAAAAAGTACGTTTCATTTCCCACATTAAAATTCATTGGGAACATTATAAACGGCATAATCGTATTGCAAACTTAACGCAATGTCGTCGTTGCCAAGGCTTCGGTCATGGAACCAAAAATTGTCATATGGATATACGGTGTTTGAATTGTGGTAAATCGCATTCGAAAGACGTTTGTCCAATGAATGAAACCACTGATAAATTTTTATGTTCAAATTGCAATGGAAATCATAAATCCAATTATTTGAAATGTCCTGTCAGGGAAAAAATTTTAAACGCTCGTTCGCTTCGACAACAAGTCAAATCAACGACCTTAAAATTACAGAACATACCTGAAAATCAAAAAACCGTTACAAATGCCACGCCTAATTCTTCTAAGGCACTTATTTCTTCGAATTCAAAACAAAAAACAGGTACGCCTGTAAATTCGTCGTCTAACGAAAACAATTTATTGACAGGTAGATCGACCTCGCGATCATCTTCTTCTAATGTCAGTTATGCCAGTATAACAGGTAGAAATCTACCACTTAATTCTTCTAATGTAAATAATCAAAACACAGGACCGCCTTGCAGTTCATCTTCTTCTAATGGCAGTCTACCTACAAATATTCCTTCAATGCCATTCGCTTCCTTAAATGAAGTTGATTTAGGCGATATTACTGAAAATAAAATTATCTACCTACAAGATCAACTTTTTCAAATGATCATCCGAATGAATTCGACTTCACTTTTTGAAGCATTTCAAATCGGATGGCAATTCGCAAATAATATTATAATGAATCTCAAATTTAACAGTGATGTTAAATAATTATTTGAATATTTTTAATTGGAATGCACACTTTAAGGGCTGAGGCCAGTAGGTCACGTAAAACCACGTGGCACGGTGTACGTATTACATTTCTCTCCATGCTCTCTCGCAAATGTGCAAAATGACTCTCGATGGGCCGGGTGGCCAAGAAAGTTTTTATATTTTCGGTTACAAGTTTGACTACATCACATAAAATAAAATAAAGATACCACTTATTTGGCAGCCTCTTTGAGCCGATTTTATTCCTTTCTCATGTTTCGTTGCATTACCAGGAAACTGGGGCAGACAACAATGGCCCCGCGACTTACCTTCACAAAAATAGCATTCACTTCATTTTTATCGCGACAACATATATGTTTTTATGCACTAATCGCATCTCAATTAAATTATCTAGACATTGTCAGGATAGATTCTTGATCCATGCATTAGAAGGCGAGCTAGTCAATGAACGAGTTGAAAGACGGCGTTTTCAGCTATGCAATTCTTCCTTCAGAAAAAAAAATTTCCCGACCGCTAAAGTCAATGAATCATTCACACATTCAGAATTTTCACAAAATAATCTAAACTAATTTTCTAAGAGATTGTCAGTTGGTTTTTTTTTATATTCGTCACCGTTTCTGAGAAAATCAGATTTGAAGCATGAAAATAGACCTCTAAATGACCCCAAAGCACACTGGCCTCAGCCCTTACTAGTGTCAGTATTGCAACTCGCACCGTGTGAAGTTTTGCGACCGAGCAAACGTCGGCACACAAGAACATCGTTAACATGACTAAAATCAACGAATTCCAATTGTTTCCCCATCCACCATTTTCTCTGGATTTGGCTCCCTTGGACTATTATTTCTCCCCAAGCCTCCTCCATTGATGACTGATTAAAAAAAAAATTTGCTCGATCGAAGAGATCATCGACGCCGCCGACGAGAATTTGTCATCGGATCACGAGTGCATCACAAGTTGAATGGCAGAATATAACACATAGGGGAAAGTCTTATAAAGCGCCCCTGCTAGCCAAAATGCCCCCTTTCCTTTCTTAAGCATTGAAGATTTTTCTGAACCAAAGTTTTATCACTAACACTATCTTTTCGTAGGATCTTTCTGTTATGCAAGTTTGGTGGTTGTCGTTTGCAGGAAAGTATGAAAAACCTAAAAATTTCATTTGGCAGTTTTTCGATGTAAGGTTTTGCTTCGAGTAAATAGAAGTTTTATCCGCCATTTCTTTGACATACTGATTATCTCAAAACAGTAACTTTATGGGCATTTCAAGAAGCATAATGCATCATTGTTGTGGGATAAAATGTCTTTTGTTGTGTGTCATGCCACTGATTTGTTGTGAGACATATTTTACGGCTGCTGGGGCATTATGTCTGAGGCGAGCGAAAAAACTAAGAATGTGGCCGTTTTGGAAAATATGTTTATATCAATCAATTCTCATCTTTTCTATTGGAGTCATTGAAAATTATGTTCCTCATCCGTATTGCAATGAAATATTTACATTCTCGAGGAAAATATATCAATACACTTGAAAATATCTCAATGTTTTCTTAAGGGGGGCATATTATAACACTTTACCCTACATCACCTTCAGTTCTTATTCACTCTTTTCAGCGAAAAACAATCGGCTCTATCCGGCAATGTTTTCCTTCGGATTAACATCTATATGAGAATTACGTGGGCATCGAAAAATGAAATTCATTTCCGAATTGACTGTCTCGGATCGGTTCGAAATTTGCCAATTATACGACAGGCGCAGATTGGCTTCACACGACCGAATCAGGAAACCTTGATGCGTTTGGTATGCTCGTGGCGTTCAATTTCGATTACTGATCCCCCGTGGTCTGCTGGACGATGGTGTTGTCAATGTCATCCAACTTGGATAGCAAATTTTGCTATCCTTGATTTACAACATACCGCGACAATTTCCCAGCAGAGCCAACCCAACCCACCAAGCTAGTTATGCAGATTTTTTTTTTTTTAATGACTATTTATTGGAATATGAGTTAAAATTAAATTATTAAGATTTAAATTGGGTGTTCAGCCACAAGTGGTGACTTTTCAGCCCTGTTATATATATATATATATATATATATATATATATATATATATATATATATATATATATATATATATATATATATATATATAAATATATATATATATATATATATATATATATATATATATATATATATATATATATATATATATATATATATATATATATATATATATATATATATATATATATATATATATATATATATATATATATATATATATATATATATATATGATTTGGTTATTACCATGAAGACATCATTTGCTTCCGCAATTCTGAGATTTTTGTGTAGGGAAAATTCTAAACCTACTTGTATTGTGTAATGGGGAAAAGGAACTTATATACTAACTTACTAACTAATACAGAGAGCGAATCGATTCAATTGAAGATTGCATCGATTTTAGTCGGAATTTGCTTATAATATTATGTGACATTACATCTAATGGTTCTATATTTGTGAGTCTGTGTAACTCATTTGTACTAAACCAGGGAGGACGCTTCAGAATCATTTTCAGAATTTTATTCTGAATCCTTTGAAGCGTTTTCTTCCTGGTGGAACAACAGCTTGACCAAATTGGTACCGCATAAAGCATGGCTGGTCTGAAAATTTGTTTATAAATTAACAATTTGTTTTTTAGACAGAGCTTAGAATTTCTGTTTATAAGAGGATATAAACATTTAATATATTTATTACACTTTGCCTGGATTCCTTCAATGTGATCCTTGAAAGTGAGTTTTTTGTCATACGTTAAACCTAAGTATTTAGCTTGATCAGACCATGTCAATTCCAAGCCATTCAATTTGAGAATGTGATTATTGTTTGGTTTAAGAAACGAAGCTCTTGGCTTGTGAGGAAAGATAATTAATTGCGTTTTTGCTGCATTTGGTTTAATTTTCCATTTTGACAGATAATCACTGAAAATATTTAAACTTCTTTGTAGGCGACTGCAGATCACTCTTAGATTTCTACCTGTGGCTAACAGACTTGTGTCGTCACAGAATAACGATTTCTGACAACCAACGGGTAGATTTGGAAGATCAGAAGTGAAAATATTATACAAGATTGGAGCTACACTCGAACCCTGCGGAACACCGGCTCGTACGGGTAGCAATTCAGATTTACAATTCTGATAGCTAACCTGAAGAGTACGATCAGTTAAATAATTTTGAATCATTTTGATCAAATAAATAGAAAACTGGAAATCAGACATTTTTGCTATTAAACCTTTGTGCCAAACACTGTCGAATGCTTTTTCTATGTCTAGAAGAGCAACTCCAGTGGATAACCCAGAAGATTTATTTGCTTTTATCATGTTCGTTACTCTGACAAGTTGATGAGTAGTTGAATGTTCATGACGAAATCCAAACTGCTCTGGTAAAAAAATTGAATTCTCATTTATATGAGACATCATTCTCAACAAGATAATTTTTTTCAAAAAGTTTACTGATAGAAGAAAGTAAGCTAATTGGGCGATAACTTGATGTTTCTGCTGGGTTTTTATCAGGTTTTAGGATAGGAATTACTTTAGCGTTTTTCCATCTTTTTGGGAAGTAAGCTAATGAAAAACACTTGTTGAAAATTTTAACCAGGAGTCTCAAGGCAACATCGGGAAGATTTTTAATAAGAATATTAAAAATTCCATCATTACCAGGAGCCTTCATGCTTTTGAGTTTCCTAATAATTGATTTAATTTCATCAAAATTCGTCTCAATAATGTCATCGTGTGATAACACTTGGGTTGAAATATGATCATATTTCAGTGAGACTTCATTTTCAATAGGACTCACAACGTTTAAATTAAAATTGTGGACACTCTCGAACTGCTGAGCTAGTTTTTGAGCTTTTTCACCATTTGTAAGAAGTATTTGATTTCCTTCCTTGAGAGCAGGAATTGGTTTCTGAGGTTTCTTAAGAACCTTGGAAAGTTTCCAGAAAGGTTTAGAATATGGTTTAATTTGTTCAACTTCTTTAGCGAAATTTTCATTTCGCAAAAGAGTAAATCTATGTTTAATTTCTTTTTGTAAATCCTTAACTATGTTTTTCATAGCAGGATCACGAGAACGTTGATATTGTCGTCGACGAACATTCTTCAACCGAATGAGCAGTTGAAGATTGTCATCGATGATAGGAGAATTTAATTTAGTTTAAGCTTTGGGAACTGAAAGATTTCTAGCTTCGATAATATAATGATTCAAATTATCAATTGCTGTGTCGATGTCCGCGGAATTTTCTAAAATAGTTTCATGAACCACATGATTTTCAATGTGAGATCTGTAATCCAACCAATTAGCTCTATGATAGTTGAAAATAGAACTAATTGGATTAATTATAGCTTCGTTGGAAAGTCTGAATGTTACAGGAAGATGATCTGAGTCAAAGTCAGCATGTGTAATCGGTTCACTACAAATGTGACTTTGATCTGTTAGAACCAGATCAATTGTAGACGGGTTTTTCACGGAAGAGAAACAAGTAGGATTACTGGGATGAAGAACTGTGAAGTAACCAGCTGAGAGTTGATTATGAAGTATTTTACCATTACTGTTATTTTGCCTACAATTGCACTGGACATGCTTAGCATTTAAGTCCCCTATTACGAAAAATTTCGATCGATATCTTGTAAGTTTTTGCAAATCGCCTTTAAAGAAATTTAATTGTTCGCCGGTGCATTGGAATGGCAAATATGCTCCAGCGATGAAATAAATTCCATGAATGGTTTCAACTTCGATTCCCAAGCTTTCAATAACTTTAGTATTGAAAGAAGGTAAAATTCGATGTTTAATTTGCCGTTGGACAAAAATGGCAACTCCACCACCCATTCCAGTAAACCTGTCAAATCGATGAACCACATAATGTGGATTACTTTTCAATTTTACATTTGGTTTAAGAAAAGTTTCTGTCACAATGGCAATATGAATTTTGTGAACTTTGAGAAAATTATAAAATTCATCTTCACTCGATTTCAAAGATCGAGCGTTCCAATTTAAAATATTCAAATAATTATTTAACATCACTGTTAAATTTTAAATTCATTATAATATTATTTGCAAATTTCCATCCGATTTGAAATGCTTCAAAAAGTGATGAAGTCGAATTCATTTGGATGATCATTTGGAAGAGTTGATCTTGTAGGTAGATCATTTTATTTTCAGTTATATCGCCTAAATCGACTTCATTTAAAGAAGCGAATGGCATTGAAGGAATATTTGTAGGTAGACTGCCATTAGAAGAAGATGATTTGGCCGGGCTACCTATTAATAAATTGTTTTCGTTAAAAGAAGAACTGCAAGGCGGTCCTGTGTTTTGATTATTTACATTAGAAGAAATAGGTGATAGATTTCTACCTAATATACCAGCATAACTGACATTAGAAGAAGATGATGACGAGGTCGATCTACCTGTCAATAAATTGTTTTCGTTAGAAGACAAATTGACAGGCGTACCTGTTTTTTGTTTCGAAGAAATCAGTGCCTTAAAAGAATTAGGCGTGGCATTTGAAACGGTTTTTTGATTATCAGGTATGTTCTGTAAATTTAAGGTCGTTGATTTGACTTGTTGTCGAAGCGAACGAGCGTTTAAAATTTTTTCCCTGACAGGACATTTCAAATAATTGGATTTATGATTTCCATTGCAATTTGAACATGAAAATTTATCAGTGGTTTCATTCATTGGACAAACGTCTTTCGAATGCGATTTACCACAATTCAAACACCGTATATCCATATGACAATTTTTGGTTCCATGACCGAAGCCTTGGCAACGACGACATTGCGTTAAGTTTGCAATACGATTATGCCGTTTATAATGTTCCCAATGAATTTTAATGTGGGAAATGAAACGTACTTTTTCTAAAGTTTTCAAATTGTTTACATCACTTCGATTGAAGTGTATTAGGTAAAGTTCATGGGAAATTCCAGAGCGTGGTTTAGAAGTACCATTCGCTCTTTTTTCATAAGTATTACTTGGGAAGGGGCAAAACCAAGCAATTCTTTTAATTCATTTTTAATTTCATCAATACTTTGATCATTTGATAATCCTTTCAAGACAGCCTTGAAGGGTCTGTCTGATTTTATATCATATGAATAAAATTTATGAAGTTTCTCGGACAAATATCGAATAAGACGTTCGTAATCTTCCAATCCATCCACCAAGACTCGACATTCTCCTCTTCGTCCGATTTGAAATGAGACTTTTACTTCCGGGAGAAAAGTAGAAAGCTCAGTACGGAATGCTTTGAAGTCGGAAATCATCACCGTCACTGGTGGCATAGATTGTTGTTTCTTCCCAGAACGACAAGCGTCCATTTTGGGAATTTTTGAAGAATTTTCTTCTATGTCGCTACAATCGGATTCAGGAAGAATCTCGTAAATATTGTTAGACGGCATAGGATCAACGGAAGGGAAATCCGTCCGTTGTCTTTTATTTTCACATTCAGATTCTATAAGATCGTGAATGTTATTAGAAAAATGTTGAATAACGGATTGTGATTTATTCCGTATTGAATTATTTTTAGCCTTAGGCTTGTTGCCTTTCCGGTTGGACGCAGGCATTTTTGAAATGAATGAAATTTTAAATTAAATTAACTAGGCTAAATTAGTCTTCGATTAGACTCCTAGCTAGCCTTAAAAAAGGCTGATTAATTTCTTAGTCACTCTAATATCACTCTTTGTATCACTTAGTCACTCTAATATCACTCTTTGTATCACTTAGTCACTTAGTTAGTGATTCAGGTAGCCTTGAAAAAGACTGAAGCCTTGAATCAATGAAACTCTAGGTAGCCAGAAAAAAAATTCCAGGAGCCAAGAGCTATACGCGTGCGGTGCGAACGACTGTTCAACACCGACTGTTAGTTATGCAGATTAGTTATCATACAATGTATCACTAGGTTTACCGTGCAGCGCAGATAGAAGGAACGCATGCAGGGTTATTTTTGCTATTGCTATCTCTTTCAGATTACCGCAAATCAAACAAACCTTTTTCGATGCGTCATCGCTTGCGGCGAAGCAAACGAGAAGTTTTATCGCCGCAGAAAATAACTATGAATAGAGATAGCGGCATTTTTTCCGATCCATCACGTCCAAGTTACCGGATTCCTGTTACAGCCCGATCAGAGTAAATAGCAAAATATTATGCTTGTGCATTGTTCACTTCCCAAGTAGCAATCCGCAACTAGTTCTGATACGACAAAGTCCAAACTATGTTGCAACAAGAGCACGAATATGTGTTTTTTGTTATACTGGTTAAAACATGGTGGCAGCAATGTTTCATCATAACATAACTAGTTACGAAATAGTTATTTAGGTTTCCAATCATAACATCTTTGTGTCATATTGAATTAAATATATTTTATAAGCTATCGTTACTTAATCCAAACATATTTTTAATCACAACAATGCTTCTAGCCACTAGTTGAAAATAAGTTTATTTGACTTCAATAGTAGCAACCCGTAACTAGTTTTGATACCACTTAACCCAACTGTGTTGCAACAAGAGCACGAACATGTTTTTTATGTTATACTGGTTAAAACAAGGTGACAGCAGTGTTTCTTTATAACGTAAACATTAAACTAACTATCATTTGTAAGTTATCATTACTTGATTCTAACATATCTTTAATCATAGCTATGTTTTTAGCTACTAGTTGAAAATAGGTTTATTTTCCGTTGCGAAACCATTATAAATACGTTAACGTATATGTGAATCGTTACTGTGAATTGATATAGCAATAACTTAGATATTAAAAGATTATAACATATAATTTCTTCATTGATTCAGACAGTTATCGGTAGGTTTTCCCAACGTTATGAAAACGAAAATGCACACAAAACAACCTTTGTTGGCTTGAATATGGCGAACACAATATGGAGTCTCAAGAAGTGTATGAAACGTAAATAAAACCAGGATATTACTTATTTTAAAACTACTTTTTGCCGAAAATAGTGAAAGGCAGAAAAGTCATTTTTGTTCTATGCACTGTCATAAACACGAAGAAAATAATATAGGGATTGAGCATCGATTGTGATTATATTATAGTTCTCATGATATATGAATTAAAAATGATGAGAAATCACTCTGCTTGGAATAATTTTGAGCATTCTGAACATAGGGTTATTTTGTTGATTAATTTTTATATCTTTATAAACAGATTTGGATTGAAGGCGCATAAAAAACAGTGAAGTAAAATTGAATTCCGCTCGACAGTTTTTGGATCGTTGTGAAATTTGTACCTTGTATCAAGTTTGTGACTTAAAGTACTCTTCTGCTTTTTAATTGATGATAGAAAAGTATTCTGGATTCATTCAATGTTTATAATGTCGATGGTGACTAAGTTTCAACTAGTTTACTTGGAAACAAGTTATTTTCAAGTTATGAAAAGATAAGTTATTTCAGTATGGCATTACAACGTAACGACAACATATTTTTAGCCGACTTAACAACTAGTAGAAACTGCGCTTTTTGAGTCATGCAAGTGGTTAGATATTAGTAATAATCACTCAAATATCTAGTTGCAAACTAGTCACAAACAAGCTAGCGTAACAAAAATTGTTACTTGGGTTTACACTTCAGTTTCTGTTTTCAGCTGATATGACACCTTATGGGGGCGTTATTGAATATCACATGAAAAGACTTAAATGCTGTTTACCATCATGTACTTGTAACTGTAGCACTGTACATCTACGTACGTCATCTGTGGTCGCGTTGAAAATGACAAAATATGGTTTTATTTTCTTCAGACGGTCCGAGAGTTCATTCAACATATCTCGAGTATTTAATGCAATGAACTAGTATCGGTTGGTGTCGAATGTCGTGGGCATCCAGCTGGCGCCGCTGGACATTCGCTACGTGGGAAAAAAAATCTCTATTTCTATTTTTATTTCTGGTCAGTCAGTCAGTCAGCACATGGAAATGCTACAGCCTTTTCTATCGGCTATCGAAGGGTGAACGTAAATGCGAATGCAAATATCGCCTGCTATTCAAATAGGATGCAAATTGTGACGATTCCAATGCAAGCCTATGTCATAAGTGGCAATTGTTTACAAATCAAAACAAATTACTGACTCAGCTGTTGGTCGGTAGTCGGCGCCGGGAAGATACTTGAGGGAGTTGAATTTTGAGATTTTTGTGAAATTTTTCATCAATTTAAGAAAATGATGAACAAATAGATGTATCCATCTGAAGATTTTTCCATAAACATTTATCTTAGAAATATTCGGAAAGTAAAAGCAGTATATGAGTTTACTAGTCCATTCGGCTCCCTACAAATCTGTCTTTTTCGCGAAATTGTCGCTCACTTCCGAGCATATTTCATACAGCTGCATCAGATTCCTGAATCCTTCTGCACATCAGCTCCACCTGCACCACCTGCGAGTTGAATCTTTTTTCAACTGCGTGCTTAAGAGCCTTGTCTTTCTCAAAGCGATAATGAAGGAAATTCAGCACAAAAAAATCCTATTTCAGCGTGAATTTCACAGCTGGTGGGAGCAAACGTTATCGCCCGACATTGTTTACCGTACGCATAGATAGGCAAGTGACTACTGAATCAAAACAACACCTGAAATGGCACCCGTACAGATGTGCTCTAATTTAACGTGTTACAATTTATTAATTCTAAAAAATATGCAAACGCTCCTCACTTCCTGGCCAACAACGGATCTGTTGTGTTCAGAGTCCTCCTGCTGTGCCGAATCTAATGGAAGAGACCGTTCTTCAGAAATGTAAAGATCCATACTCACGTGAATTCGGTTATATGATCGTTGTTTTGTTGTTTGTTTGTATGTTCGCTTGCTGATTGTGAAAACAACATCGATGACACAAACGAAACAGAAGCTGTGTCTGTACACTTTATAGATAAATTTTAAAGAATTAGACTATAATAAAGAAAATATTAGTAAGACTCCTCTGTCTTAAATGTCATCACTTACAAAGGAGACACCGATAGCGACACTGTTGGAGAGATCTACTTCTTGGAGATACGGAGCAATCAATAGGTATCTAGAATCGATTAATAATTAAAATTCAAAAAAATGTAGCAAAAACTTCCTCTGGTAGCCCATTTAGTTGAATTTCGATTTTCATATTTTGTCTGAATAGATAAAAAAAAGAGTGAAGACAAGTAACACATGGATCAATAAGTCCCGAGACTAACAATGGAAACAACATTTTTTTCGCAATTTTTTTTTATTCATCAACATAATCACCTTTTAGGGTGATACAATGGTTCCAACGTTTTTCCAATTTTTCAATACCATGTTTATAAAAAAAATTATTTTTCGCTTCAAAATAAGCTTCAGTTTCAGCGATGACCTCCTCATTTGAGCCAAATCTTTTTCCCTGGAGCATTTTTTTAAGATCAGCAAAGAGCCAGTAGTCACTGGGGGCTAAATCTGGCTAGTATGGGGGTGGGGAAGCAGATCAAAACCCAATTCGTTCAATTTCGCCATTGTTTTCATCGACTTGTGGCAGGGTGCATTGTCTTGATGAAAAAGGGTTCATAATTCTTCTTGCAGTGAATGAATCGTTTCTGTTTCTAGCTTAAAAGGTTGTAGCAGATTGTTTGGCATCCCTTATTGGGTGCCGAATTTACTTCTGCTCATACATATTGCGAATCGTTCTGCATTCTTCCAGGAAAGCAGAATGGTGTCGCTTTTGTAAAATCTCTAAATCCTCTCGGGGGTTGGGGGTTTTATTATATGTGCATTTTGGTACTTTCGGATCGTTCAGCATCGTTTCGGGGATGCAAAACGATTTGTTTCGTTTTGTTTTGTGGAGTTATCCCTCTTCACGCACTTCACAATGCCCTTCATGGCAAGTCACAAATCTCTGAATGACTAGGGAAACGTGCCTCTTGAGCCAATTAGTTCTGAATCCTGATGACGAACTGCTACACATTTCTTGAGTTGGTCATTGATTTCCAAATAATATTTTCTACCAGTTTATCAAGTGAACGCAGCTCAACCGATAGTGCCGATTCTCTGTTTTCGTGAATCGTTTCTTTGATGTAGACTATGTTTATGTTTTTTAGCTGATCAAACCAAACTAGCAGGGCAGTTAAAATCCGTAGCTGCGTAGGGGATTTACACCAAAGAAAGGTTAAACCAGCCGCCAAACCAATGGAAAGCTGGAAAGCCGACATGATGATGACAACAACAAAAACGACGACGACGACTGATGGAAAGCAGACTGATTTAGAGCAACAAGCGAGAAAAAAATGAAATAAAGCGAAAGAAAAGAAAACGAAACCACCGCAAGGTTGCACACTCCAAAGAACTATTTTTATAGACGTGTTTATTGGCTGATACCTACGCGCTTCTTATTACACGACAAGGCCATTAGCTGCTTACTAGCTAGCGAGAGGTGCTCTGGGAATGGTTACTGGAGTTCGGTGCTTGAACTGGAACTGGGGTTTGATATTTTCGCGGAATTGTTGTGCATACTGTAGAATTGCAGACAATGGAATTTGCAACCGAAGAGCGGGAGAGGGGGAAAATGGAACTGCTTGCTGATGAATGCTTCTTTCTTGTACTTGGCATAGTCGCATTCGTTATGTTATGTGTGATTAGTAAGTCAGTAGGTTAAAGAGATCGCAATGTGATCTCTTTGGGCGTTGCACCCTGAGAACCAAGAGTTATGGGAGCCAGAGGCAACAAACGAAATTTTCTATAGCTCGGTTGGTGATGGGAGAGAAAATCTTTTCGAAGTACCAACAGGCATCAGGTATTGTACCATTAATACTCGAAATCATACAAATTTGATTTCCAGTATAAACGAAAATCAACACCAGATCAGAGTAAAAATCCAAACTGCGTACATTTTAATAGCCAGTGTCCGATTATTCCGTTGCAGGCAGCTGGTAGTCTACTATTTCGTACAAGTGGTTTTATTACTACAAAAGACTCAAATTAACTGCACAACGAAGACTGCGAGTGTCAATTTGTGCCAAATTGATTCGACCACGAAGCAATTCACGTCACAAATTGATGAGCTTTGAACTTGATGGTGCGTTTCGTTCTGTCTTGGAGCAATTTTATTTCGATCCCAACTTCGTAGTCGAAATTCAATAAACAACCAAAAAGGCAGTTCCAACGGATTTTTTAAAACGCCGTTCAGGATTGAATGCCGTTTCGGAAAATTTCCAATTGCTTTTCACATGATTTTCCGACTTTGTACTGAACCGTTCGTGGTCCGCCACTTGATCGATTAATCGATCAGAGCCGATCAGTTACATAACAGCTTGCATTATCTCTCTCTATCTCTCTTTTTCTTTCTAATCGAAAAGTGTTTGGCGATTTAGGCACGCGCAAATATCGCTGAATCAATGAATGTAATTTCAGGCAGGTGGTACGTTTTTCACACAACATAGACTGGGACCCACCGCCACCGATGAGATCATTTGGTAAACGACCACAATGTCGAATATTGGAAGGAGTCAGCTAAGTGCCATGTCGAAAGTGAAAAAAAAACCAAGAAGAAGGAGGAGAAATGATCTGCGATAAAGCGGGTGGAATTGTGTAAGCTTTGCAACCCGTGCAGTTTGGCAGCTAAGTTAGCTCCTGTGGCCCTATGTTTGAAATCATGCGCAGAATTAGTTATGAACCGTTTTTATTTTCCCTCTCTAGCACCGCTCGCGTTGTTGCGGTGATCGGTCATGGTCCGGAGTAACTGCCCGGTTTTTTTTTTGACGGAGTCCGTTGCACATCGGAGTACATACCATACCATACCTACCAGCCAGCACCAGCACTTTTTCGAGAAGGGGGTTAAACAATTGTGTGGAAAATGGTTTCGAGGCGGGGTTGAATTTTGTGGCCAACTGAACCACTGATTGATGTTGATTGGCAAGTCCGGTTGCAGTAATTACTGTCCAGCAGGTAACTATTTTATTCGATTTACAACGCAGTTTACCGGTGTTGTTGAACAATCAGTACAAATTTACCGATATCGAAAATCGATATGTAACGCGTGGGTGTATATTCGTTAACACTAGACTCAGTTGCAAGATCATCGAAGAAATGAGTTTGGAAAATAGAGGTCTCCAAGTCATCAGCTCGTTGTGGCTATTCGGGCTCCCTAATTGGTTAACTAATTGGATTTTGTCGTATGCCACGGATTGTAGTGGCTCTGTACTAGCTGGAACAATACTCCCTGAGTTACATCGGGTGCTCCACAAGGAAGCCATCTCGGATCACTGCTTTTCGTACTATTCGTAAATGATTTTTACAGTGAATTGTCGTCATTTCAAGTAATATGTTTGAAATCTATTCCGCAACTACTTCAGCAGTGTTTTCTCCAAAGAAACTTTGTCTACGCTGGATATTCTCTTGGCCACCAGCAATGTTCCACTTCGTTCATCGTTTTTTCCTCATCAATGCATTTTTGAAACTGAAATCATTATTCTGTTCCGGCTTCAAGTTGATGTCATCTATACAGATTTCACTGCTGCATTCGACAAGATTAACCATCAAATTGCAATTGCAAAGCTCGACAGGCTTGGATTTAGCGACCCCTTTTTCAATTGGATTTTTGTTCCAATTTTTTGTCAGAATGGACTAGTTTCTGATTAGCTGATTTTGATATTGCTATCCGCACATTGTGAAAAGAAAATTTTGACGCCAAGAATAGAGGAAGACAAAAAACAATTTTTATGTAATGTATAATTTTAGCTCACCACACACTTAAATTGGTTTACCGATGTCAGCTGTTCCATCTTCGTTAGCTGATTTTTTTCAGTAAAACTAACATTTCATCCCAGCGGTACCTTAAGGTACTGCTGTCAGCAAATGTTTTTTTTGCTGATATATCAGTAGAATGTTCGGTAGTTCGGCTGTTCTAAACTCGTCAAAAGACGAAAAAAACCCCGAATGAAGTTTAGTGTGTAATGTGTAAATTTTTCAGAGAATGATTCACGGGTTTTTCAACCTCAGCTGTAGGAAATATGTATAATGGCAGCACTGAGCAGTTAAAATCAGCATCAAGCTGTTTCTCTTTTTAGCGAACAAAAGTGTAATCGAAAGTGTTAATAATGTTCCATCGATAAAAGTGCCATATGGCGATGAATATGTTGAGGTGGAAAAAGTCGACAACAATTTATTACTATCTATGTCTTCGACTTGTGCGAATAATGAATCTTCCTTTGAAAACCGAATTTACAATTTAAACATTCTTTAATAAAGCGATTTGTAGCTTTTCATTTGAAGACAGGAGAGGATAAAAAACAACGCGAAACAAATTTAACTTTTTTAAACGTAAATAACCAAAAATGCATTCATTAAAATATTTTTCACGTTAATTTCATATCAAAGACCTAGCCTAAAAATTTAAATTAAATTAATATTTTTTCTCAGCATAATGTTATTAAAAATCTGAAAATATGGCAACACTGTAGCCGATACGTAAACAGACAGTGAATATTTATTCTACAGGGCGAAATGACCAGAAGGGTGACTCGGAAGGAAGAATAAGAAGCCAGTTTTCAGGTCTTGTCTTAGATACAGATTATGTCGGAATCTATTGTCTTGTGTAATGCCGATAACCTTCGCCACGTAAAGAGAATCGCTTATTACTTTTTTCTCACCAACTTATCCACTCTGCAAAACAGAAGAGTAATGTACGATTCAGACGATCCGGCTTCTTCCGTCACCGTCACCGGAACGTCAGCCTCCGTCAAAATTAGTCAAATGAGTTTTCCCTTTGCGCATTCACACGATCCAGCAGAGATCCGGAACGTCAACGTCCGTCAACGGCAAGCTCCGTCAACATTTCTCCGAAAGAATATTTGACGGACTGTGATTATCGCACACATGCACGATTCATATGATTACGGTATTGAGCTGACGTTTGTTATGCATGTATTCGGTGTCAAGATCCCACTCTTAAACGAAATATACCACATATAAGTAATTAAACTTATCAGTAGATTTGCAAAATACGTTACGTTGTTAAGTGGAACTGATTGTTTTGTTTTTTCCTCTTTCTAGTTAATTTTGGAAGTTATTTATTCGATTAAAAGGTAGGAAAGCAACAGATCGATTGGCTTCAAAAGCTCCCAGATTTTGTATTAGTGGAATAAAATTGTGCGAAACTAAGTTCTTCAAATTCTGCGTGTAAGAAAATGACATGACGGACACGGATAGGAAACCGGATCGTGTGAATCAGAATGACGGTGACGGACATTGACGTTCCGGTGATGGTGACGGAAGAAGCCGGACCGTCTGAATCGTACTTAATGCTTCACGGGCTCTTTGTTTTCGATTCACTAAATGATAACATCGATTGCCCCATGCTGCTGAAAAAAAACTCATTTCAAGTTAAGATAAGTGTGTAGTTATATAGTCAATGTCTGTGCGCTAGGTTAATTGTAATAGAAGACAATAAAGAAAGTGGTATATAAAAACCTAGTGGTGTTATGATGCCTTTCTCATTTTTTAGCTGCTCGGCCACCAATGGAAATTGATCTCCAATGTCAACTTCTCTTTCTGAGCAGCCTAGATAGCCGTGTAGTGTCGGTGGCGTTTCTCAGCTGGCTAAGAACAACACTACGGTCCACCTGTCCCGGTGGCATAAGTCCGCCAAACAGATAAGCCGTGTGGCATCCGGCGGAATTATTTCAACTAAGAATTGATCCCTCTGGTTTCCTGTTCCATGTCGTAAAAGGCCACTAAAACGGGAGCTCGCAAATCAAGGTGTATTTCCGTGCCGATGACATGGGACATTTGTGTGCTTTGCCCTTGCGGAGCTTCAGATTGAAAGATCCAGATTTATCACTGTCAAATAGTTGGACAAAAGCACAGGATTTGTTCTTGGACTGCATCCAAACATGCCAGCTACTGGTGCAGCTTGCAAATTGCGTACTTCATAACATCTGATATGTAACTGTCCCGCACTGACGCAACTACGTATTCGGGTTTTTAGTTCTTCATAGATGAATCTGTGTATGGGAAGGTAAAATTGAAGGATATTCTATCTTTTCTCACCTTTCTTTTTTTGATTTTCAGGAGCGTGTTTTTATACATGACATTGATTTTCGGTATACCGGATCTTCGACCCCGGTTCCGAAAGTAGCGATGCTCGTGTGCTCCAAACCGATTTCTCAGCTAGACGGCTAGAACGTCTTCGAAAACTCAGATTTAATGGAAGGTATTATGTTCCGGAAATACAATTTCCCCGGTTAGGAATTAGAAAAAATACGGTATGTCATATACGTCACTTATTCCGGTATATCTGTGGAACCATATACCCATAGAAGCATTCTGTCAATTGATAAAAAAAACATCGATTCTCTGGTGGGACTTTCTGATTTTTCAGTTTAAAACATAAATTGACAGGTTTTAATAAAGTTGTTGAATATGCTCAAGTCTCTTTTTATGCGTTTTTTATTTGTAACTTGTTCAATGCGAACCAGCCAAATTTAAAACAGTTTTTATTTGAAATAAATATCTCAATTTGTGATAAATTTGTTTCGAGCATCTGATCGAGTAAGGGTAAGAAAATGCGCCAAAATAGCTTCATACCGTTGTAGCACGCTTCAAGAATAGTGGTATAGAGCAAAATTCGTCCAAAATAGTGCTTTATTGTATGTATGATATGTTACTTGCATCTATTGTAGCAAAATAACGAGACCAACAAGACCCTTCATTGAAGAACCAAAAAGTATATAGATGGTTTCTGTGTATTTCGATTATTGGAGTTATCATTTTACACATTTGTTCCAAGAGAGTATAGGGAGATGTTCTTCCAATGCCATGCTTTAAAATCTCATGCGTTAGTCGTAGTGAAAGCCGTCATGATGGTTCTGATCAGTGCGGTAAAACTATTTCATTTCTATCGAATATTTTATGGCCGTTGACTGTCTGCATATCCTTTCTCATTCGTTTAACTTTTGTTCCCAGCATTCATCGTCAATTGAATTGCACTTGAAGTTTCGCTTGCTCAGTTTGTAGTGCCAAGTAGTCTACCTGTTTGATTGTCTTCACTGTGGGTAGTGAGCAAGTGTGAATGAATAGGCATAAACATTAACTCGATAACACAAAACTCTCTCCGACCATTATGATAAATAGAGAGAGGCGGTTCTCATTTGAGTTTTCAATTATTGAGATGTGTTATGAAAAATGAAAGAGGGAACAATTAATTAATGTTTTTTTAAAATTTATTTTACCTTTCATCCATTATCTTGAACCAATTTGAATGCTTACATGAACCTCACTTGAAGGCCGCTCTCTCATTCAATTGTAAGAGATATTTTGTTACTTCCAGAGATAAACTGACGGTGGGTCAACTGAGCTTCGGTAGAAAGAGAAACGAATGAAGGACGGGATGATGTCCATTAGGTGCGACAGAATGTGAAGTTTACTGCAGTAGAGTGCTCGTGCACACATTCGGTTTTAATTGAATTGAATGAAGTTTTACAGCACTGGTTCTAATGAGCTACTTCCACTCTATCTACCCAAAAAAACTTCCACCGGGTGTTCGTAAACATTTATTCCTTGTCTATTTAGTTCTCTAGAAACAGAACACTATGGTATTGCACCATCAGACTTCTGAGAAATATAAAAAATCATTGTGACAGTTACTTGAGCGTAGAATTTTTTTCTTTTCCTAGGTAGTCTTCAATTTCCAATTGGGCAAAATTTTGAAACGATTATCTTCTTTTAACGTTTCGTTTTCGACTCATCATTCGACTTAGCAGTTTGTGTTAAGCTACTAATACCACATCGCGGCTCTACATGAGCAATCAAACATAACCTCTTTATCACTAAAATACTATCTGTTGACGAACTAAAAATCGGAACGTTCGGTGTGGAAACAGTGTTTTGCAAATAGCATTAACTTTGCGTTTACTTAGCGGTTTATGTCGAGAGGCGAGGTAGCACTAGTAATTCAACAAAAACTGCTAATGCACTGATGAGTCGACAAAAATTGTCAATTATTTTCAAATGGGAATCTTCTGCTAGATTTGCTCGGCCCGGACTTTCTAGACCTCGATTCAGCAGACTTGGTATCGCTAGATCATGCAACGAACACGGTTCGTGTATTCCTAATTTTACAAGCACCAATCCGCACGTCATTCGGTCGAGTATGGCAGCCGCAATGAAAAACAACAAGCGCAACCATCTCGTAACAAACTCTAAGGGTGCAGGCAGTGGTATGTCTATCTCTGCTGCCCGGGTGTGCTTTGTAATCATTCGTTGATAACACGTTTGTTTTAATTTGTCGATTGTTTGTGTTACTTTTCTGTCTGTACCTACACACGTTCATCCATCGGTGGTAGCAAACGAAGTGAGTGTGAAAACTACGCGCCAGCTTTCTTCACTGGGCTCGTGCTTTGTGGATTCGATTGATTACATCAATCAGCTTGGATCATCGACTGACGGTGGCGTGTTCCAGCATAGAATTAATCATACCGAGCGCGCATTGTGTTCTCTACCAATTGTAAACCGCTTTACTTGATCGCTTCTCTTGCCGTCTATTCGAGCTGTTACTTTGTCAATTTTGTAAATCAGTCTACGTATGAAAAATAATTGCCAAGAACAGCAGTTCCTAGAAATTAGCTTGCTCCATTCCAGTCAACACATTAGATAATTAACGTATATGATGTCGAGAAAAAAATATCCGTCGTAAGTCATTGTGAAACAGTGCCGATCATGACCACCTACTCAACCGGATCGATAATATCTCATCTCGTATCACATCTTTGCTGTTAAAACATTATAAAAACAAAACAGCAACATCGGATTTACAACTTCAATTACCTAGCTTCTACCGTGTGCAAGTCGCGGTAATCGAAGTGTTGGCGAAACTGGTTGAGCTGTTATTAAATGCAAATTTGACTCAGAAAGCTTGCATACGGAGACTCGGTAGGATGCTGCTGCAGAGTAGGAGAAAAAATATCCAACATCTCTTTGTATGCATACTCAGTCGGAATGATGCTGGTTGAGAAGTCGCTGCGAACCAGATTTTGTTTCGTTGGCGATGAATGGCCCTTCATGGGCATTAGCTATGCATTACCCACAGTAAAACTGAAGTTCGTTGCTGTTTCTTTGAAGTCTTTCGAATACGAGTTATTTACAAATACCAAAAAATCCACACGTCGTTCCGAATCACGTGTAGCTCAATGTTTAAGTTGAAAAATTGGTTAAAATCGAAAATTGTGGCATTCCCGCTACAGGTGCATTTTTCACTCATCTATGCATTCAAGCAAAGTTCTTTATTTGTAGGAATATTACTAACTCATTCCTAAAATGATCTTGGTTATAATAGAAGAAAACATTATTTTATCATTTTAAACGAGAACATTTCTATTCCAAAGCTTATGAAATGAAAAATCTATAAGACAGGTCCGCTGGAGAAGGTGGTAAAATAAAAGACGTGTCTTTGCGACGTAATTCGGCGCAGGCTTCAACCGGCACATCGAGAAGCGTAACAAGTAGACGACGGATGGCCTCGGATCTGCAGCCCTAGGGGAAATGTCAAGAGCTCACGGTACGGGCGTAAACAAAGAGAACCGAATTATTTTTTTTGTATGAATAAGGGGGCCATCATGTAGCCACGGTTTTGGCTGGGTTTTAGCAAACAACCCAAACAAAAACCTGCCAGCTTGCTGTGATGAAGGCAACAGTTAAAGCCATATCGAACAGAAACATCAAGAAAATGTGTTCAAAGTATTGTTGGTCGCTAGATATTTCCGGCCGACGTTGTACATAAAATCTCATCCTGTTTGCGTACTAAAAATAGATCTTTGCTGAGCACATCTCTCAGATGCCTCGCACATCAGCCATTTAGCGATTGTGATAGATTTTTAGTTATATTTCTTTTGCTGCTCCCACATCCGTACTTCTCTGTGCCATTCTGGTCAACTTGAGTCATACCTTTCTCCATCTTTCTTTTGTGCACGGTAGAGTACTGGTATTTGAACAAATCTGTCGAATCTCATTTAATCTTCATACTCCCATTATCAAATCATGCGATAAAGAATGCAAATTAACACACCAATTTTAAACTACTTCAAATCACAGCATCGGCGGCACCGAATTGTGTCTCGATTTCCATTCCCAAAATCACTATCGCAGAAACCATTGAACAAGAGAGACACTTTCAAAGCTACACCACGAAAAGCTGCCACGGAACCGTAACAAAATCTCACACACACGCATCAACCAGCGGATTCGAGCCACTGAAATCTTTTCTTTGAACTGTTCAGCACCTGCAGGTTATCTCAACAGAATATTCGTATCAGGTCCGGAAAGTTGGCGATGGGTACTAACCGGAAGAATCTAGCGGACTACAACCATCCACATCTGGCCATGAATGGGCACTCGAAACTACGGTTTACGCACAAATACGACCGATCGACCGACCGACTACGACTACACGACAGCAAGCGCAAACTGAAACTGATGAAACCGACGAAAAAGGAGAAAAAACCACTGGCTCCCTCGTTTGCAGTCAGTGTTGCCACATTTAGAGTTAGTTCATGAATCCAATGTACGGTTAGGCTAACATTTTCATTCATTTTTATACACTGTTTCTAGTACATTGAAGGTACCATTTAATGTACATTCCCAAATCAAGCAAAAAACTGGTGATTTCTTTATAGATTGTATGAGATTTTCCTTTTTTTCGATTCGATAAATGTTTTGCTATGTGTAAAGATCTGTATGTCACAGATAACAGATATACAGGCTCGATAAAAAATTTTCAAAATACTGTGTAAATTTCAAATTTACTATACAATGGAAATAAGTAGCTCACTACTGCCATAAAAAACCGCATAACTCTGAAAATTCGCATAAAAAAAACGCAGAACTCTGAAAATTCGCAAAAAAAACTTCGAATAAAAAAAGTCGCATACAAAAACCGCATAAAAAGACTGCATAAAAAAAGACCTTAGTGTACACTGAAAATAATTTGCACGCTATGATGCTATGTGCAAAGCATTTGAACTATCACTACTTTTAGAACACATGAAATTTATAAAAAAAACATACACTTAACGCATAAAATTAGTATGAAACCTGTTGATATTTAGTGGCAATCGTGTTACATTTATCTGAGATGCACGAAATGAAACGATAAGATATATCGTTACCTCTTGATTCTATATGAATTTCATATGTCACATTGTTTTTCATAGAGATTTCAATTGAAACACAGTTGATCGAATCAAGTGTTTTGCACATACATTTGTGCTGTACTTATTTCCACTAGAAAATGAAGTGTTTAACACATGTAGTTCGATTCAATAGCAAAACACATAACATCCAAAGGAAAAACACATCAAAGCTAAGTGAAAAATAATCTCATCTTGCATCTTAGTCAATTTACTTACATATGAAATCTAAAATGAATGAAAATGAAATGAAAAAGTATATTAAATTGAAGTGCTGTTTATATATGAATCGATCGTGCAAATTTTTATCAATGTAAGCTGGCAGGGTCTAATATAATGATCATGCATTTCGTGTATCTTGCATGTGGAGACAGTGATGCACTTATGGTGTCATCGTACCATTTTTTATCAGTGTAACTATACACAAATTTTTGAGAGTATTCACGTCATCTTATTGTTTCATGTGATGATTTTGACATTTCAAATTTCTACTGAAATAACCAATATACTAAGCTAAATACAGGATACATATTAACAAATTTTCTCTTCCATGTAAAACGCGATAGTAAGATTATGCGTTTCACCCGACTCGAACCCGAAAAAAGTCCCAAAATCCGACCAATTTTGTTTAAACCGAGCCCAAACCGCACCCGTTGCAAATGGAAAAATCGACACCAGTACCC
Organism: Malaya genurostris; assembly: GCF_030247185.1. Taxonomy (NCBI): domain Eukaryota; kingdom Metazoa; phylum Arthropoda; class Insecta; order Diptera; family Culicidae; genus Malaya; species Malaya genurostris. The sequence continues at coordinate 22,784,496 of NC_080570.1, forward strand.
GACCCGAACCCGACAAACATATCTGTTTCTGAACCCGAATCCGACAAATACCCGTCGGGCTCGAGTACTACATATACCGGTTTAGGTTAATTGCTGCTCAGGCACGAATCAGATACTTGCTACTCATAAATGGTACAATTGAGCACATTCGTTCCCATTCCGAGGCACAATACGTAGTGCTGGGAGGAACATTTATTTTCGTTTTCATGAAAACTATCTGCGACAGTGGCGCAATCAAGAGTACAGTTTTATATTTCCGTTAAAAACTAGGCAAAAATGTCTCCTGCATCTGGTGTTAAAAATATCACTATGTTAGTTACAGTTCATCTGCCATTTTCTTTCAAAAATAGTGTTAATATGTTGGATATTTGCCGTTCTGAAAAAAAAACAACGCAAGATTTTCACAAATAAATCAGTCAAGTTGATGCATTATAATAATACATGGCAACAATTTTTTCAGCTAGGATTGTGTGAGTGAGACTGCTAATGATGGCGAATGTGTAAAGGATAATCAACGATGATCTGACAATTCTCGGTTAATTTTTCAAAAGGGCGTATAAGCAAGTGACAGTTTCTCTTTGTTTACTTTCTCTTCTATTAATGGTAGGTTTCCACGTTTATCACTCAACTCTTTGCATGAAATGATACCCGAAACTCTCGACTTTCAACCAGAATAGTGATATCAAAGAAAATCTTTTTAATCACATCACAGAAATCGAAAGAGCGAGTGATTAAAAAGAAACTGTCACTTGCTTATACGACCTTTTGAAAAATCAGCCGAGAATTTCAAAGTTGCCGTTGTTTTGTGATAGCAGCGCTGTTATTATTTAGTTTTCGGTAATGTCGTTAAGAGATCCATTCTCTGTTATGAATGTTCTTCTTATTAGGATTTCGGGTATTCTAACTGTAAAAATATAGTCCTAGTTCATAAAGGAGTGAATTGTTGCTAGAAACGAGCAAAATCATTTTTGACATCTTCACCACTACTATTCACCACCGTGTATGGTGTGCAGAGTTGCCAGGTTATTTTTTCAAAAGTCTGTCAGAACTCGAATATTTATCTGGGTATGTCTGGGTCTACTATATACAAGGAAATTTTTGCCGGGCTTCACTTTCAGTGAACAAAAAATTAAAAAAAGGTCTCCCTATTAATCGTATAGAGGCCAAAAACCGTAAAGATCTAGCGAAATCTGACAAAGTCTAGGAAAACTTGGAAAATCTGGGAAAATTTAGAAAATCTGGCAAAAGATCTGGTTAGTTTGAGTGTCTGGCGAAGCGAGAAAAATCTGGCATTTGCCAGACTAATCTGGCAACCTGGCAACGCTGATGGTGTGAAAATTGGGATTGTTTATATTGAAAGTCGTATTCTGTACTAAAATTGTACTAAATTATCCAAGACAACTTTTTACAAAGGCAATAAAAATATGAAAATTCTGATAATATCAGAATAAGGGCGAAACCAGCGAATGTAAACAAACCGAGCACAGCTGACCTGTTCAACAAAAAGAATAGTAACAACCTCGATGCAATTCTCAAATGACGTGAAAAAAAAATGTACACGTACTGAACATCAAATGCAATAATGGTAATGGCTCCAGCAGACATCTCAGCTTCAGTAGTCATTTTATATCTGCTGTTTTTCAAAGAAGGACGAATCTTACAAAAGTAAGCAAATACAATTTTGCCTAAAAATTCGAATTCTGCAAAAAACATAGAACTATAAAGGACCAAAAAGTCACTCCATCTATTTACGTAAGTTTCGCCCTCCGTGTTCCATACCTACAAACAAGGCGATACTTCAATTGCTAGAAAGGCAGGGCGAAACTATTGATTTTCGTTATTTTAGATGGTTCCGATCTTTTTACTACTAAAAATAGTAAACGAGACGATGAAATTACCCGCAGATTTGTCTTTGTCGCGGAAACCAGCCAATTTTACGAAAAATGAGCGAGGGTTTAACTTCATAATTCACACGGGGTGCATAGAAGTGAACAAATCGAAAAACGGTGAAACTTCAGTGGATATAAACAAAAAGAGGAAACAATTGCATACATTTTAAAGATAAACCAGCAGTTTATTGACTTATCAAAAGTTGATCGGAGAATATGTAATAATTTCTAAATAGGAATTGAAACTAATGTAAAAACATTTATCGATGTTTTTCTCCATTTGCTGTTAATTTTACCTTCGTTCTCCTTTGAAGTGGCTGGTTAGAGTGAGATATGTTGTTTCGGTTTGATAGATTGCCTTTCAGGGTTTTCGCGTCACTAAAGCAGCAGCATTGAACAAGTTTTGACCTATTTTTCAGCGACATTACTTTTTAGAGCCGAAGCAAAGATATTGAAGTTATGAAAATTGGAATTCCAATAAATGAAGTCACAAAAATTGGAGTTCCAATAAAAAGCTTTATAAGCTTCATACGAATTTTTTGGAATATTTTGCGAAATTTCGATGACAAACATAACTTCTCTTATATACTGTGAAATTTCGTATAAAAACTCTAGTACACTCGGGCAGAATGAGTAGAATCATAAGGCAAATCTTAGGATGCATAAAAAAATCATCTTTTCAAAAGATCAATATGAAAAGCATATCTATTACAATGTTTATCACTCTTCAATATACATCTCATCTATCACTTTTATAGTTTTCATATAAACAACTTATGAATTTTACAATATATGAGCACATATTGCAAAGTCATAAACATTACACCCAGGCAAAATATATCGACAGTCCCACGACAAAAGGGCCTAACTGCAAATGACAGTTTCTTTTTGTTTACTTTTTCATTCACGATTTACCGGATTGATTTTATATTTGACGCCTTACTCTTCGCAAAACTTTCAAGTTTCAAGAATCTCCAATAACGGCACCGTAATAATCTAAACATCAAACAAAGAGAGGCTCTCATTTGCAGTTAGGCCCTTTTGTCGTGGGACTGTCGATATATCGAATTTCATAATGATTTCGTATGGTTTTTAATCACAAGAACATCCTATGCGAAATTATAAGACCGCCTTATGAAGTCACGAAAATTGGAATTCCAAAAATAAGCCTTTTGAAATTCACAAGAAATTTTTCGGAACATTGTGCGAAATTTCTATGACAAACGTAACTTCTCTCATATATTGTGGAATTCATAAGTTGTTCGTATGAAAACTATAATAGTGATAGATGAGATGTATATTGCAGAAGTATATTATTCATATTAATCATATGAAATAATGATTTTTGATGCATCGTAAGATTTGCCTTATGGTTTCCACTACTCGTTTTGCCTGAATGTACATGAACAAAAAGTGTTTAGTGTAGTAGTTACATACATCAATCATCCCAGTAGCGGAAAAAACGAATTATTTAAGAAATACGTATTTATACTTTTTCTAAGCTTGTCGACTTTCAGTATGGGACTAATATGAGAGTGTGGAATTCATCGTTTAGCAATTAAAATTGGCAATCACATTTCCGAAGAGTTCCTCGCATTATTCGGAATTCCGCAGGGAAGCCATCTCGGACCGTTAATATTTTTTCTGTATATCAAAGATGACAATTTTTCCTTGGAAGGTCCCTCGCTTATTATTTGCTGACGGTGTCAAGTGAATCGTATGGTCGTTAATCCCAACAAGTTCGCGAGAATAAAAGTTGCATTCCATTACGAATACTTGCTGTATGGTTCCTTGATGGGAAGATCGACTAGCGTTAAACATCTTGAACATTAGTTCGTTGACGTATAAAGTTTCCCGTAAAACGAAAAATAAAACGCGGTTACACTTTTAGGCCATATTTTATATTCATTGAAACATAGGACTTTGGAATAAATCTCAGTTTCACAATACTGAAACGAAACAATATTCATCTGCTTTTTTCAGCTCCCGCAAATCGCTTCATCTCCGTTCGTTACTGGAAAATCATTCTGCATCAAGTCTCCCAACCCGCTTTCGAACCGTTTGTGCTTACTGCTCATATGATACACTACGCTTTGTTGGTGTTTGAACTCTTGGCCACACAACTTACACGAATAAACCCTATTCTTCTCGTCTCCTCCGGACTTCTTACATTTGTGCACGTAGGTATACTTTTTGCCGCAGTGATGACAATCGAACAGTTTCCCAGTGAAGTGCAGCTTCTCATGCAGTCGGAAGCTTTTCGCCGACCGATAGACCTTACCACATATATGACACCTATGCTCTGGGGTGACACCTACTTCGCGCCCACGGTACACCGTAATCTGATTGTGCTGAGTTCGCAGGTGTACCGTCAAGTTGTAGGATTGAGTGAACCCTCGGTCACAGTACTCGCACACGTACGGGGTCTCGCGGGTGTGTACCCGGATGTGTATTTTCAGCGTCACCGACTGGGTGAAAGTCTTTGGGCAGTGTGGACATGCGAAGGGACGCTCGCCTGGAAAAAAATTAAAAAATGTACAATTTTCTAGCTTGAAGATGTAATGCATTGTGCTACACTTGCCTGTGTGGGTTCGTAGGTGTAGTGTTAGTTTGGAATTTTCACAGAATCCTTTACCGCAATATTTGCATTTGTATGGCTTTTCTCCTAACATACGGAAAATAAAGGGTTAGCAACAAAAAAAACTACTAGCAAAGATCAACAGGTTTCACCTGTGTGCCACCGAATATGAGTCGTCATCAGACACTTGTCAGCAAACCCCTTATCACAGTAAGGACATCGATGTCGAATGGGGAACGAACGATCTTTCTTCAAAGATAATCCATCAAGGTCATTTTCAGTTTTTTTTCGTCGAATGCTTTTTAATTTTTTAGTTGGTTCCATAAAATCTCCGAAAACTTTATTCAAATCTCCCATTTCAACTTTTTCTTCGCCCATTCCGCTGATGACAAAAACCTCTCCATTCTCGCCTTTGATACGCATTTCTGTTTCCGGTTCCAGAGGAAAATATGTTTCCTCACTGTCTACTGATGTTTCATTATCTGAACGCTCATCATCGGAACTTTCATTAGCCGAATCTGGTTCTACCTTGACCTCAACCATTTCGGCCCTTGGTCGAATTTGAAAGCAACTCTCGGGAATCAAAAGTTGTCGAATGAGTGTTCGACGACATTTGTCACAGGTAGTGTAACTGGGTTGTCCTAGTGATGTTGAAGGGTTCAATTTATGGAGAGCATAATTTATTAATTCCTCGTGTTCTTCCGTCACGGATAACACGTGTCGAAAGGGCCCGGTACATAAGCCGGGACAGAAATTGCATGATCCAGAGCTGTGAATTGGAATACTTAATTAGCATAAATACAAATGAAAAATGACTCATTGGTAATGTTTGTTTTATGTTAAAAAAGTTTCACCTTGGAAACGTTATCAATTTTTGCTTTAATTTGTAAGCGCCCTAACGCCGGGGGCTATCAGTAGTAAAATAGACCTATGAAATTAATAGCAATTTTTAACGTTGATCCTGACGATTTTCAAGCATCTAATTATCAGTACCAGGAAAGTAGGTCTGTCACTAGACTGTCATGGCGTTCAAAGGTAAAAAAAATGATTCCATCCGCTAATAATAATTCTTACTTTTTACTTATTACTTACATTGCCATTTGCATTTAAAGTTTTTCCACACAAACACCGAGTAAGGTCAATAGTAGTTCGACATCCCTGGCAGCTATGATTTACAGCTAATTCATATGAAAAACATTATTCTTAACACGACTATTCTACGAAAAAAAAACACTTTTGTTACTAGTTTCGAGCTTTTTTTTTATTTCTCTTGTTTACTTGTGGGTTACATTTGACAACAAGCCGCAACCAGAGTGGCCAGACTGTATTTTGAGATCCAAAGAAAACGAAAAGTTTATAAACAACTCGATGATGTAAAGTACACCAGCTATAATTGCATTCTCACGAAATCACACTTTTGTTAGGATGAAGGCCGATAAACAATCCCTAATCATCCACTACGAAGAAGAATTCAGGAAGATTCGGAGACTGGTGAAGGTTACTTTTAGTAGTGAATGTAAAAGGAAAGTTTAAATATGCATCTGGTTCTAAAATTAAAGAAAAAAAGTTTGACCGGTGGTTTATTGATAGTTAAAAATATGCATGTAGTCATGTTTATTGTTGGCAACCGTGATCAAATATTCAAATAGTACCACCTACTCTATAGCATCCTGATTGAAAGACAGTGTATGCACGGAACGAAAAGAGTATATAGGCAACACTGGGAAATTCCTCAGCTTCAAGTACTTTTCAACTAATATTGGCACATTGACGTTGAAATGAAATGCAGAGGCGCTGCTTATTTTGAGATGATACTTTCAGCAAGAGCAGTCAAATCGGTAGGAACATTTCAAATTAGTTTATGTTTTTAACGATTTCTGATGAAAAACGAGCAAATTCATTTGAACAATCATAGCAGAAGTGGTAGAAAAAGTTTTTACTATCAGGTGGTAATGTCGATCTGAACTGAAGTTGATTTAGAATGGAGCATTGAATTTGGTTCAAGCTCCACAAGATAAATAATCCAAAATAAATGGTACTCGATTGCTAAACGTGCTAGTACTGGAGATGTCAACATTAAAATGGTTCTTGTTTGAAAAACTGTTTGTCAGTAAAAAACTAACCTAACCCAATTTTACACATTTCTGAAGTTTCATCATGTTCAATTGCCTTACACATGAGAAAAAGTAAAAGTAATCACTTTCATTACGATTTTTGACGTGAACACGTCTTACTTTACTTTGGGACGTATCTTAAGCACCTAATTACGGTTGGTTCGGGTCCAGAGCTCTGTTCCTTTTCTGTATCAAGAATTCTGATACTGAATATAGTTTCATGTTTCGATTTCAGTTTCAGACACATAATCAAGCATTCAGTTCCAGATCTCAATTCCGAATGGTGAAGGAATAGTCTGCTGTTTCTGCGTTGTACAATCGAGGGAGGTGATATAAATATTGTGAAGCTGTGATATCTTCGTTGTTACTAAAAACACGAGCTTTCGGTTCTATGGCACAATCATTTCTGCCGTTCGTTTATTAATTATCCAAACTTAAGCCTAGCCCTATCTGGTTCGTGAGCGGGAGCGGAAGGGAAGAGAAGCGTGAGTGAACGGAATTGGAATTTGGGTATTGAACTCCACTTTTTGTAGCACAAGCAATATTGTATTTTATCGTAGTCAATTTTGACTGAGGTAATTGTGTAACTGACTGGCATTGTCTTATGTTGAAAAATGAGGGAAACGCATTTCTAAAAGGTTTATGACCGAGGAAATCAGAACACTTGGAAGGGTCAAATATTGATATGGAATGGCCGGGAAAAGGAAGATACAAGTGATGGGATAAGTATGACTAAGGTCACATGGTATATGGTATGCCACAAAGCATCGAAGTGACTTAATTGTTTGGTTCTTTATGAAGCCTCCACATTTTTTCGCAGAGTTACTATGATATTTTCCTTCTTTTGGTATTAGCAAATCAGCATTTTGCCTGTGTACACCGTTCGCAGTTCACGAAGTGCTTGCTCTAATCAGGGAGAAAATTATGGCGAGATTTATTTTGCGCACCGTTCGCAGGTTGAGCTTCGCTTGAAACAATGGCAATAACATCAGCATTCAGCTACCGGTGATTTGCATTGGAACAAAATACATCAAAATGTGAATAACGACAAACCGACCATTTTAGAGACTATGAATGTTTACAAAGAACTACAAGAATTAGCCAACTATTGAACTATGCACATAGCAAGTGAAAATAATCGATTTAGTGAACCGTTTACAGTGCGAACTTCGTACCAAATGCGAGTGATTAAAAGTTTGAGTCGTCACTAACACATTCAAGGACGAGGAACGCTCACACGCAATGCAGAAAGAAAAGTATTGATGTGGAACACCTCAAAAAATTAACGAATGTAATGCCTACAACTTACATAAAAGTAACGTATTTAACGTTTCGTTACGCTTGTAACGCTTATAATTTATAAAAATGTAACGCGTGTTACGCCTCACAACACGTTTTCCTTTAAAATGTAACACCTATAACTTACAAAAAATGGTAACGCATGTAACGGTTTGAAACGCTCATAACTCACAATGAAACGCTTATAATTTACAATTAATCACGCATGTAACACCTCATAATTTTTTAACGTTAGAAAAAGTAGCGCATGTATCGCTTCGTAACGCCAATGATTTTTAAAAATGCTACGCATGTAACGGTTATAATGTACAAAACTGTAACGCATGTAACGCCTCATAACACCATTATTTTCAAACGCTTCGTAACATCTTTAACTTACGAAAAAGAAATGGTTTGGTACACCTATAAGTTATTGTAATACTGTTGTTAATTTTAATTACAATAAGTTATAGGTGTTAATATGATGTCTTTGCCAGAGGTGAAATCATTGATTTTCATTGACGTAATTTGGAGACTACCCTGCGTACACGACCGATTGCAGTAATTCAAACATTACCGAAATTATTATTATGATAGAGGTCACGATACAGATACAAAGAATAATATTCTTTACATAACATCTCCACTGATTTGTAAAACAACTTAAATGTTTTGTATTTTGGATATCGCATGCGTTATAATTGTCGTTCGCCGGAGTTGATACCGTGATTTATAAGGACACAGTTTGAGTTTCAGTGAGCCAATGTTATTCCTTTCCTTGGTTCCATTTTTCATTTGCGGTAGTTGAGTTCGCGCAAAGACATGTTTTGGGGCAATGTTCCAATTGATACGCTATATTGGCCTTCTAACGACATTTCGACTAGTAGGTAGAGCTGTAGTTCAAACGAACAAAGCTGTCAAAATACATACACGGAAAATAAAAACTACACATTATTCGACTTCTTTTTGCTTAATTTTGAATTCTTTTGAGTCTTTCCTTTCGTTTACTATTTCTATTGTTGTCAAAATAAAAAGAGCAAAATCACCCAACAGCGAAAGTTTTGTTCCACTTCCGGTGAAACCCTCAACGCGTGAACACAGGATGTTCATCCGTACTTCGGTGACTTCACGTTGTCACATAGCGAGGGTTTCACTTGTAGTCCAGTGAAAAGATAGCCCATTGGACTATAAACAAAAACTGACTGGCAATATAGCTAAATCGCTGTGCCATCAATCGGCGTCATCTCAAGTGAGGTGACGCCACCAGAAGTGAAGAAGAAGAATAAAGTTTTGTTCAATAAGCTAAAATTAAGTAAACGGTATCAACCTGAAATTGAGTCAATACGACCTATCCTAAAATTAGGTTATTGAAAGGAACCCTCAAAATGGGTGAAACGTACTTCAATTTAGCTTGTTTTGCGATTCCGTGTAGTATTGATTATGGGTGATCCTAAGACAAGACCTGACAACTGGGGGGGGCTGCTTTTGTTCCAAAATGGACCAGTTTCTGATTGGCTGATTTTGATGTTGCTATCCGCACATTGTGAAAAGAAAAAACTTTTGCAGTGTACGCAAGCAATGATTCCAAGTATAAAGAAAATCAGAAAACAAGTTTATTAAAATATATAATTTTAGCTTACCAAAGAAAATGAAAATTTTCATAGAATGTTTCACTTTTTTCAATCTCATTTGTAATATAGTGTCAGCATTGTGTAATTAAAATCAGCATCAAGCCGTTTTTCTTTTAAGTGAATTAAAGTGTAACCAAAAAAGATTTGTTAAATTAGTGTGAACTCGAAAGTGTGTTTAGTTTTACGAGAAGAATGAACTGTTTTGTTTCGCACTAAGCATTTCTATACAAACTTGACTTTTTCCGGTTTCCAAAAGATCCGGTAATACGTCAACAATGGATTCGATTTTGCGTTCAACATGAGATATTTGGTGTTTTGTCATCAAAGCTCAATTAATTGTTTTTAAGCGTTAATATATAATAAGAAAAAATGCATTCCCCAAAACATTTTTCATGTTTTTCAAATCAAAAATCGAGTCTAAAAATTTAAATTAAAAAATTATACTTTTCTCATCATAAAGTTATTAAAAAATCTGTAAATATGGCTACACTGTAACCGATACGTTCCCTATCAGCAGGCCGTTCAATTTTGTTGATTTTTGAGCGCTTGTTGAACGATATATTGCACGAAATTAGGGATGTCGGAAATTTCGAATTACTCGATTATTTAAATATCGAGTATAATGTTGAAACTAATCGATTGAAATTTATTCGATTGTCTGGGTTATTATTCGATTACTCGATTATTCGTTCGTTTATTACTATGTGGTTTTTTTAAATTATTCGATTAGCTCAATAATCGAATATTAGTTTTTAGCTAATCGATTCAATATTACTCGATTATCTGGGTTATTAATCGATTACTCGACTAATCGATCGATATTACGACATCCCTACACGAAATATTCGTTCAATTTGCTGGAACGGTTTGTTGTTGTTTTTTCTCTTGCAAAAATAGTGTGAAAATTAAGTGTTACCGTTCCATAGAAAGAAAATTTGTTGTTATTCTACGTGAAGTAGAAGTATTGTGCAGGTATGTATTGTTAGTTTAAACAAATAAGTGGAAAAAACTTCAGAAATTCTGAAGTAAAACTAGTCCAACGGGGCTCCAACTCCTCATGTTAAAAATGGCTCAACAATGGACCTCTGTCTGCCGGGTAAAGGTAATTTTAGTGTGAGAAAAATCATTTTCTACCTCTGCTATTTTTGCAGCATTTCTATCTCTGTTATTTTACAGCACTGAAGATTCTGTTTTAAACGATAAAATCAAAAATGATTACATGAAATAAAAGAAAATTAAATTTCTTACATTTTCAAATGAACAGTGTAACAGTTCTCAAAATTCTACAATACAATTGAAATTATATCTGTTGATTTTTCATTAGGGTGTATAAGGAAGTGACAGTCTTTAATCACCCATTTTATGCAAAGAGTTTTTTTTTATTCAATAGTAACATATTTGAAGGCACACTGCTTAAGCTCTAAGATGCCAAGAGCATTTTCTTATTTTAATTAATAACTAACTTAAAACTAGGGTATTATCATTAGGGTAGTGGCGAATTCCGGTCGCAATGGTCGATTTTGGCAGATTCAGTCTGCAGCTGGCGTTCGGCAATGGTCGGTGGATTAAATATGACACTAGTGTCTTCCAGATGACGATTATACGTTTCAATGGGTCCGCGGGAAACACCCCCAGGTCACAGAGACCTGGCTGGTGGCCCGCATGTTGGTCATCGACTGGAGCAGTTTTCCCGTGGGCGATGATGTTGCCTAAGAGAATGAAAGAAGTATAGACTCTGAGAAAATATTTTACACGGACGGATCACGAATTGAAGAGGCTACTGGGTTTGGTATATTCAACAATAATGTTTCGGTCTCATTAAGGCTTCAAGAACCTGCATCTGTTTATATAGCAGAGTTAGCAGCAGTTCATTATAGTTTGAGTGTAATCGTCACATTATCTCCAAACCATTATTTTCTTTTCACAGATAGTCTGAGTGCAATTGAAGCCATTCGCTCAAACGCTGCTGGCAAAAATGAACCTTTTTTCTTGGGCAAAATAAAACAGTGCCTGAACGTCATATTGAATAATAATTATCAAATCACAATAGTTTGGGTCCCGGTTCATTGCTCCATTCCAGGCAATGAAAGAGCCGATATTTTAGCCAAACGTGGTGCTATTGAGAGTGAAATTTATGAGTCGGTGGATGCACTCAATTATTCCTAAAATATCAACAAAGGTATGGTTCAGGGGACTGGATGTGAGTAGAGATTTCATTCGTGTGATGTCCAGATTCATGTCCAATTACTACACGTTAGATGCGCATCTCCTTCGAATTGGACTTTCCGAGACTAATCATTGTGCTTGTGGCGAAGGTTACCACGATATTGACCATGTTGTTTGGACATGCGTGGAGTATCGTGATGTCAGATCTCAACTAATAAATTCCTTGCGTACCCAAGGTAAACTATCCAATGTCCCAGTTCGCGACATTCTTGCTTGTCGTGACGTTCCTTACATGAAACTTCTTTATTATTTCGTTAAGTCCATTGGAGTTCCACTTTAAATTTTATTTTATGTTAGACTGTTTTCTCTTCCATGAGTTCAACCAATAGCCATTCTTTATTATATGAGTAAAAGTGATGAACTGATACAAACAAACCTAAACAGTTATAAGATCACGTACAAAATAAATGTATTTTGTTTAATGTAATTTATAATAGAAAATCGCTTGATAAAAACAGTGTTTAGATTAACGATTGAATACGAAATGTATTAGGTTTAAAATACTAGGTATTGTGGATGCCACGGCGAAGAAAAACTTATGTATATTGCCTATGAAATAAACGTATTTATGAAAAAACCGATTCCCAATTAATTTCGCCTCCAACCGGTTGGTTTGGAAATTTATCGGAATTAAGTGACCCTCTTAGAAGAAAATGTTCAACGGTGGTCCTTCGTTGGTCCAATACGTAGGATCATTGATCCAATGAAAGTCCAATCAAACGTTCAACGGGAGGCCAACACGGGACCTTCGTTTGCCGATTTTGAAACAGACCGTTGAACCGTATGCAATTTTTTTCGTTCAACAAACCCGGCAGACAGAGGTCCATAGTTGAACCATTTTTAATATGAAGAGTTGGAGCCCCGTTGGACTAGTTTTACTGGAGAATTTCCGACGTTTTTTCCACTATTTCAGAACCTAAATTTTTTTCAAATTTTTTTCAAACTACAACACTACATACCTGTACAATACTTCTACTTCACGTAGAATAACAACAAATTTTCTTTCCGTATAAAGGTAACATCTAATTTTCACACTATTTTAGCAAGAGAAAAAAAACAACAAACCGATCCAGCAAACTGAACGAATATTTCGTCCAATATGCTGTTCAACAAACGTTCAACGACCAATGAAATAGAACGGCCTGCTGAGAGGGGAGAAGATGCGGACTGAGTTCAGAGTTGCCATTTTAAAATCTGTGTACCATCTCTGTTGTATATTTTCGATCGTAATCTGTAAAAATCTGTGAAAAACATTTTGAAAATCTGTAATTTTTATGAAATATTCATGAAAATCTGCAGAAATCTGTGAATTTTGAAAAAATCTGTGTTCTGTGACACAGAATCTGTGTGGCAAAATAGGCAAAAATATCTGTGGTTTTACAGAAAAATCTGTGAATATGGTAACTCTGACTGAATTGTCAATTCGTTTCCTTCTTATTCTTTCCCGATTTTGCACATTTTCGTGCTGATTTTCAGCTTATTTTTAAATAAAAACATTATATAACTGATTATATAAATTTAAATCATTAAGTTCTTCGGATATACAGAACTATAAATAAATAACCAGTTCTATCTAGAATTCCAGCATAAACTGTTGAAACTCGCTGGAAATTAACACAAAGGCCTACGTTAGTCAACATCATCAATTCCTCTAGCTGGAGTGTAATGAAATGGCGTAAGGTGCCGTACTTTTACACTAATACATTCCTAAAATGAGCGAAATACCAATGACATGACAATGACACACGTATCAAGTATTGCCCAATCTTACCTGTAAATTTTTGAACAGGGAAGTGTTACTTGACTCTCCATACAGTCCAGATGTTGCCCCTTCAGATTTCTATTCGATTCCGACACCTAACACTTGATTTTTTTTGAAAAGCAATCGGGAAATTGCCCCAAAAATGGACCAAAGTTGTGAAAAGCGGTAGACAGTACTAGTAATGAAATTCGTTATGCAAATGCAAATGCGTTTTGTACAAAATAAAATCACGATTTCGGAAAAATAAAATTAATAGCAAGTAGACTGGAAATCCGTAGTGACATTTCTTTTTTGTTCTATTTTTTGATCGGGAACGACTTTTAGCAGTAGCAATATATTGACTAGATTTCTTACCTTTGGTAGTATTTTCTGTCTCAACTCGCAGCAAAAAATGTTTAATTTATTGTATATACAATCCTTATCTATGCCAGTGAGTGTCTATCTTTTTCTGTTGTCACATCGTTTAAGTAGTTGGCTACATTCAATCGCACACTAATTTCCTTGTTTTTTTTGGTTGTGAATTTTGCTTTGTTCACACGTTTAAGATTTTCTTCTGAATTTTACACTTATTGAGATTGTAGTCCTCGAACAAACATTTGCAGATTTATTTTCCTGATTTTTGTTACTGATTTCCATTTACCTTGTTTTTTTTTCCACATATCCGAATTACATTTTTCTTTTGACATTCGAGAGGAGCACGTATCAGATACACAATATTGGCGGTAAAAAAACGAAACTTCAATTCATCCGGTACGTGCTGCTGGGAGCATCGGTGAAAATAATAATGTCAGTTTGCATGTGTATTTGCAAACAACTTCGTGTTCGGGATGTTCGTGTGCAGAAGTTTGTCTCGTTACTATATGTTATTAAAATCCAATTTCGGACGAAACTGTGACACCATTTATTGTTAAACAAAAGATCAGGTGAGCTGTCGCTGAATTTTCTTATTAGCCGTTTTATCAGACTGTTTCCAGTATTGAAAAAAATAAGATCTTGATTTTCAAATTTAATTGTTAACAGCACTTCTAAAAAATTTTCACAAAATCTATAAGTGAAATTATTTGAGAGATTTGTCGAAAAGTTATAAAAATGGCCTCATTTTTGAAAACAATTTGCTGATTTTTTAATGTAAAATTATGTAGAAGTGCATTGATTGTATGAATTTAGTATAGAAAAATACCTAACCAGTTAGTAGCACAACTCCTGAATTTCGACGTTAGTGAGTTGAGATTTCGAACTATACACTCGCATACGGCATTGGGCTAAACATGAATAACAAATCTTCATTATCCTAGCTTAATATCGATACAACTACAACCTTCTACGTTCAGCGTCTTCGTCTTCGTATGTGTTTAATTCCATCGGCAATGGCAAAGAGCGCGAGAAAGAAACGGGGGTCTGAAAAAATAAAAAAATAAAACTGAACATTTATGATTTCTATTCCTATTTTTACACCTTCGTATATTTTTGATTCATTCTCTTGAAGCAGTTTTCTTTAAGTTTGCTTTCTGAAGCGTGGATTCAAAAGTCACGCGGTGCTGAAGAAGAGAAAGTTACAGTGGACAGAGATAACCATGGTCCGGCAAGGGCCTGCGATTTTTTTCGGCTACGGTACGGCTGCTGGAATTGGCTTCGGCGATCCGATGGAACTATCTTGCACCGGCCGATCCTGCCGTTCGATGCGGTTGATGGTGCAGATGGCGCCGATCCAGCCGGGTCAACGATGAACTCAGCAGTACCGTTACGAGCATTACGAGTCCACTGCACCAGTGGGACAGTGGCTGCGGCCAGGACGATCCATTCGGAGATGTCACTGTGGAAAAGAATGGAGTAGGAGAGACGGAAAAAGAAAAAAGAAATGGTAAAGTTATCGTTCGCTTCCGGTCGTCGGTGGTCGAAGTACGGGGAATACAGCCGGTTGCCGTGAAAATAAGCTGATGCAGAAGTTTTATGTGGGTCAGAGTGTTCCGGTGAATACGTCTTTTCACACTTTAAAGCTTTTAATTTTCTACAATATGATTTTAACAGAGTTAGCCTTAAGCAAAAAAAAAAATAAATCAATTTCTAGGTGAAACAAAATAAAAAACCACCCTACCATTGGAACTCGGAGCGAGTTAGAAATATGAGATGCTTCTTTTTTTTCCTGCCGGGAAAGGTTCATTCATTCCGTATGAAGCAACCTAACCAAGTCGAGTATATCGGCAAACGATTCCCTGGCACGTCGTCCACCGTTACGAGTAGACCGGGATCGGTAGTAGTTTCCCGTTGCACAGGCAAATAGCAGAATTACAAGTGCAAATACAAGAAAATCTTTGCTCGTTTATTTCGAGTAAATTCACCGCTATGCACGACCAGGGCTATACTTTTCGGTACGCCTTTTTGTTCGACGTTCTTTTTGTGCGGTGGCGCTTTTCTTTTCGCCACAAAGTGGCCAACCGTGCCGTTCCCCCGAGGCGGTGCTGCTATACGTGAATGTGCGCTATTTGAAACAATGGAAATTGTCAAGTAAATTGTACTTCTCACCGGGAAAGACTACGGCAAACATCCGAACCCACTTGGGAAAAACTTTGCCGGAGCGCGGGATGTTCCGATGGTTGCTATGGCGAAGACGGGAGCATGTTAAATTTCGTTGCCGGAATACTGTCTTCCTACTCAAGGTGTATTAAAGCTTATTAGAATCTTGATAAAATCTAGCCTGGTGTTTGCATTTCAACGAGATATTTGACACTTTAACTTTTAAGCTTCCAGGAGAACAAGGTAAGCCACTTATAGTTTTCGCCTTTCTCAGATAGAAAGGCTTTGCAATCACTGTGAAAATTGACTATGATTCGAATCAGTTCGTGGAGGTTGGAAAATGTCTGTCAGTATAAGTGACGATTCTTTCCTTTTTAATTCAGGATTCGATTTCTGGTTCCAGAGATACAGGAAGAAAATTTACATCTCAATTTCTCAAAAATGTCTGCTTAAATTTTCTCGAACACATAGGGTAAGGGCTCCCTATTTCATTTCATTTGTAAGGACGTTACATTAAAAACCTGATTTAGCCACCAAAATCACTACGATTTTTTCATATTTCTGCTTAATTCGCCTTGCTCCACATTGGGAATTGATTGACATTCCTTGGAAATTGAAATGATAATTTAAAAATCAGCTAAAAACGCTTCTGAAATGTTCACTACTGTGCTCCTAATTTCATCTCAAAGGTTTTGTATTCATCCTATCGTTGGTCCTTTATTCATCCCATAAATTAGCAATGGCGACAGCAATCAAAACCAAAATATTGCATTATTACACTCTCAGGTTCAAAATGTCAGAATTTTCTTTGAAAAAAGGGCCTAATGCCAATTATGACACAACACACGATATTAAAAAAAATAGTTTGGAATCATTTCGACGTTTAAAATTTTTTGGATCGTTTTCATTACCTTTCGTTTCAAATTTAAAATTTTACTCTGCAGTTAATTTGGAGAATTTAAAAAAAACACAAAAAAATAATTGTTACTATTTAGGCATTTAGCCCTTCTAAAAACAAAATGTAGAACCAGAGATGCCATTCATACAGATTTATCTGTATTGTATAGATTTTTGCGTTCGCGTTCGTTGAATCAGATTACAGATTTTCTAAGTTTAATACAGATTTGTAAAGGTTCATAAAAAGGCGGGTGGGTAATGTCAGAGACATAACTGGATGTCGTGAATACGAAAACAACTGACGGTTGATCAATTTTTCGCAAGAACAAAGAAGGTTTCACTTGATCTCGATTAATGTGAATTTCACACAGCAAAAAGTGCACGAATCTAATCAAACTGTTCTAGATTTGCACTAAACTGAGGATATTTACCTTTGATTTGCGAAGAAGAAATCCTAATAGTTCTTTAGAAAACTTTTAGAGCCATTAAAACGGCTGATTTTGTGTGATGCTCCCCACCGTTATCCTCTTTTCGTTGTTTTTTCACCAATGCAAACAATTGACAGCTGCGACGTAATCGCTCTTGTCGGAAGCGAAACTAGCTTCGCAAACGACACACAATACATCTGCTCGCAGTGGCGATAGAATCCAAACTGATCCAAAATTTATTAAGAGGTTTCTTTTTACGTGATTTCGTTTGTAGATTTTTCACTAACGAGCGGTCCTAACGGCTATAAAAATAGCCGCATACAGAATTTTAATGTCGATTATTTCATTTTGTATTTGCATTTCATTGAAAGAAACTCCTGCTTTCAGGAAGACTAAATTGTGGAACTCACTACGATATTAAGCGCTGTTCGGAACATTTTTCTCGAACGATTTGTTGTACAGCAGCAGATATTTTGTTCTCTTCCTCAGAACGCGTTCTGATTGGCTGGTGTTGACATGGGTCAAATGAGACAGGTTTTTCAATAGTGTACTATTGAAATACTTCAATGCTATTGCTATACACGTTTAAGTTGAAAAATTTCGATTCTATTGGTAGTTAAATTATATAAATTCTTTCACAGATCACTGAGCTATGAGCTTTAAAAATACGAGCAAGGCAAACGCGCCTTATGAATTATCCTCTTTGATACTCGTTTTTACCAAACATTTCAGAAAAGTTTAATTTTGAATTATTTGAGATTATGTCACACAACTGAAAATTTTATCATAAAATTTTGATCATATTTCCGATGGCGTGTAGCAAAAATTATGTTGATTCGTTAGATACAACAAGAGATATTCACGATCAAAAACTTATCACTCTCTCAGAGGGTAAATTTTGAAAAGGCGCTCCATAGTAAAGTAAGTCGTATTCACGACAAAAGTAAGAAGTAAAACGTTAGAATTTTCTCTCTGAGTATCTATTAGTATTTGATTACAGTACTTCTTTAAAAGTTTATTAATCAACGGACAAATCACATGTTAAAATGGAAATCTTTTGTGCAAATGTTTGATGATGAACACTGATAAACATTTATATGAAAATTTAAAACCAATTTGAATTTGATTTGAATTTGATTCATTTTATTAGTGAAAACAGATAGAGCAGATACATATTTTTTATGAAAATATCTGGCATCTCTGTGTACAGCCGATGAAACACACACATTTAACAGTGTTATGGTGTCGTATAGCGGAAAGAAACCAGTGCTACTAGATTTGCCACAATGGTTATTTGATTAGTATTTAACACGCTCTATTTGGTAATATTAGAATCCGAAACAGTTTTATTTATATGTAAATATCAATGATATAATTAAACTAATGTCACGGATACCAAAAAATACTTGTTGATGATAATTTACAGAAAAAAATTTTTTTTTTATTTAACATTATGAGAAAACTTGGCAACATTGCGATACGAAATGAGATGAAAACAAAGCGCAATCAAATGAATTAGGTGCAAATTTTCATCTCATATTTTTCATTGATTTTATTGCTAATTACCGATAATTTCAGAAGTCTTTAATCGTTGAATAAACATGTGGAAAGTGAACATTACTAACTATTAAGTCATCCAACATTGAATAGTGGTGTAATTATGTGAAATAGTAATCATGTTTTGAGACGAATCGATTAGTAAATATTCAGAAACATGATGAATTGTAAAAATTCAGACGAAAGTGGTTCCTAAATCAAAAAGTGAGTTTATTTAAATGAAAAAAGCGATTGTTGAAAATTTTTTAACTATTTTTTTCAATTGGAAAGTGTGGCAAAACCTAGAATAATTGTTTTAGAACGTTCCACAGTTTTGTTCAGGTACGTTTAAAGATATGATTAATGTTCAAAGTTATGAGGTGAAGGAATGAGATGGAAATTGGAGCTGAGATGAAATAGGGAGCCCTTACCCTACTTAAATTGCATCCGGGTTCGAAATAATAGTGTGATCAGAGGAAATAGTTTTGATTCCTAGAAAATAGTCAGAAAATTAATTCAAATTAAGCATACATTCACTAAACAAATCAAACCATATTAAAAAAAAACCTACGGTTCTCTTCAGCTCTCAAAGGAGGAAATTAAATACTCCCTGCAAAAAAGGGTGAATAAAGTAAAAGTCGACAACTTTTTTAATTTTGTGAACCCTGTTGCTGACAATTGAACAATCCAATCAACATGGTCACCACGAGATAGCGTTATGGTGATTGTTTTGACATATCCCATGATTTAGAAAAAATTTTAACGAATTTTTCAATTTACTTGAGTGTGAAAGAATGCAGATGGCAAACCCTTACAAATATGGGTAAGAAAAACGATTATTCACGTGTTGTCATCAAACATATGATTTCAGATTGTCCTATACTCTTGACAATCTCGGATGAAATTTGAAATTTTTAGTTCACATACAGATTTGATTTAGATGATAAAACATGAGTAATTAGACTAGTCATAAAACTTTTGATCATAATTTATCAATTAATCTCAAAATCCAACCCAAAAAACAAAGAATATCCCAGATATGAAATCAGTACCCAACCTCTCTTCTTCGAATTTGGTATTTCATGTTACGATTTCTCCATAAATATCAATCAAACATACCACGGAAAGTTACTGAATCATTAATGATCGATTTTTTTTACCAAATTTTCACACGTTTTTGTATGTTAGTATTCGATTCATAAGAAAAAAAAATAAAAACCCTGCATTTTGTTCGAATCTTCAAGCAAAATCTGAAAATTATCACCATCGCTTAGTTCAAAGCACGCCACTCGGGCAGCGCAGCAATCGCAAAAGAGTTGGTTGGATTCTTCAATTGGCACATTGTCGCAGAGCTGAGTTACCGGTATCGACACCTGCCAATGAAATATGGAACCAAGATAAGGAGGATTCTTTCGAAAATTTTCATATCGGCAGTCGTGATTTGCAACATTTTTATCGTTTATTCAATAGTACTAATAGATATTAGCTATTAAGGTACACTTGGAGTAGAAAAAAAATTGATTTCAAAGTGATTACTACTACTTCTTTTTAGTGTAAACTACGATTAAACATGGAAAATCTTCAGAAATGTGTGAAATTGGGTAAGGTTAGGTTTTTTCGGATCAATATTTAATTAAACTGAAACCAGTGTAATGTTGATTTCTCGAGTACTAGAATGTATAGCGATCGATTTCTATTTATTTTGGATACTTTATTTGTTATTTCCTGGCATTTGAAAAATGGTATCAAACCAAGTTTAATGTTCTATTCCCGAATAAACGGTAGATTTCGCACAACGAACTAAGATCAACATTACCACCTCAGAGTAAAAACTTTTTCTTCAACTTTCACTATGATTTATCGAATGAATTTGCCCGTTTTAATAAGAAATCGTTGAAAAGGTGGAGTAATTAGAAATTTTCCTACCGATTTGACAGCTCTTGCTGAAAGTATCATCTCTAAACAATCAGCGCCTCTACATTTCAGTTTTGCGACAATGTGCCAATTGCCGTCATTTTTCATGGTAAAGATTTAGGTATGTTACTGAAAGTGTGAAATGTGTGAAAATTGAAGTGTTTATTTTATTTTATTTTCTCAGTAGTGGTGTGTCATCTAGCGTTGTTTACAACAATGAGAATAGAAGAAGCAGGATACTGGTGAGATCGTAGCATAACAGCAATATTACTTCTTTGAGCCGAAGCATAGCAATTTTATCTGATTTTATCACAACCCGTTGATTGAAAGTCATGTAAACGACAAAATAATATGACGACTATTGGTGCAATAGCCCTGTATCTGTTTTCTGTATTACTCAGTTGCTGCGAATGGATAAAAAGTAATCAATTTTCTCCCGAAATCACGACATTCACAATTGATTATACAATTTTGTAATCGCTAATAAAAAATTAATTAGTTTCCCTGTCCGTTCTGATTTTGTCAGCTGTTTCTCGTTACTCAAATATGCCACTGGTTAGTGGGTTGCTAATGGAAACACTTAGTCATGCAGTCATAGATCAGCTGACAGTAACAGAACAAGTTTCCATCATTGGGCACATTTTTCAAAATATTTCGACAGTGGTATTTCAGAGAAGAAAAAAAAAGTTACAGAACTGATATACAATCCTTACCGCGAGAACGTGCCAAGTCACGTAAAGAAACTGCTGATCTGAGTTTTTGTTCGTTTTCGCTACCCCGTTCCTACATATCACGCGCGACTTTCCTGTCACGGTGGGATTGTTGTGTGCTTTTCCATGGTTCAGGATCCGTTTTGATCCGGGAAACTTTTGATACACGTTTCTCCCTGGTACCCTCCTCAGTTGTGGTATGCGTGGTTTCATATCATGCCAGCTTACTCGAAAACGGTTCCACTATTTATTTCGAGTTGACTGTCTCATTTAACTGTTTAATTTAATTTTGTTTTGAAATCTGCTTCTTCCCCGGTTTGCGAAAATGTCATACTTACAGATACATTTGTCTGTTTTAAGACACTTGACGATGGTTTGCTGCAATGTCGGCACTATGTCCAAGCATATACTGACATTTGCCGAGCTTTGAATAAGAACTTGTAGAATAATCTCGATTATTTTGAACAACAAAAGAGAAATCATAGATTCAAGAGCTTGAATGTTTAGAACAAATGTTACTTGTTTCAAGAAAACTTTGGCTGAAACAATCCAGATCAACCAAACCAAAAAAAAGTGGGTGGGTAATGTCAGAAACATAACTGGACGACGTGAATACGATTAAAACTAACACGTTTTTCATACTTCTGAATATTAAAAATCGTTCTCATAAGTTGATAGATCGTGTGATTTTTTCAATGTTTATTCTAACAGTTGAAAACAATAGTAAATTGTATGAACTTTATACTAATAGTATATATAATCGTAGTTCGCAAGCTCACATTTCTGCTGGAACATTGTCATGCCCTCATTGCTACACTCGAAGAGCTGAGCTGAGCTGAAGTAGATCGCCCGTAGTTGCACTTCGTGATTGACCGAATGAGTGGGAATGTACAATGAACCAAGAAAATGAAGCTTGGGAGAAGCAAATCATTTTCACTGTACACACCCACTCACTCCTAACTTTTTATTAAATGATCAATAACGACGCTGGCTACGACCAAAGGCTGTGCTACTGAGGGAAAGGAGGAATGTTTGGCCGATACTCGTTGTTTCAAGAGACCGCGGATACCACTGTTTCTCCACGAGCATCACGGGATAGGAGATTTTTTAGTAGGGAGGGAAAGAGATCCGGGTATGTTTTGGTAAACAATATGAGCTCAACAAAACCTGATTTTCGATAGTCAGGAGAGTTATAATAAGTAAGAAAAATATAAAATATCTCCAAGGAACGATCTCACCAGTATCCCTTTTCTCCTGCTCGCTCTGCTGTCAGCAACGCGAGATGAAACACGATCACTGAAAGAATAAAATAAAAACACTCGCGAATGGGTCCGCTGCAGACCCATCCTAGACCTTCAGTCCGAATGACACGATCGACTTGTAAACTTTCATACATTTCATAGAAATCCGACAACATCGACAATGACATGCAGACGGCGCATCGATCGGTTAACAGGCTAACATCGTTGAATTTTGTGGCGGTAAATTCTCAGTTTCCGCCGCTTGAGCATCTTTAGTTTCGCGGATCAATATTATTCAATAAATAGCACTCTCCCCACTAAATACACACATGCCACACCTGCACTATCACTCAAAATAACTATTTCAATCAAATTTTCAACTATACGTATCAAACAACACATTGAAATTATACTTTTTTGAGAGCAGCACCAGGACACCGCATCGCACTCCCAGTGATGCCAACTCTTCTCCTCTGCTCGGATTGCTACACTCGAAGAGAACATTTAATCAGTCGGAAAACAATTCCCTTTGTTCTCTACAAACAAATTGAAAATTGATCGGAATCGCATTTCTTCTTCCAGCATACGAAGCACGCACTTCATGGTTATCAATTCACGAACATTAAAATAACAACGTGATTTTATTTGTGCTTAATTTAGATAGCAATAGGAATTAAAATGCGACACCATTACAGAAATTGTACCTGTCTTTACTTGGCTTAACACGTTATTCTAATTCCTACCGAAACTTAAACTTGTTTTAATCTCATGTCATTCTCTACCCATAAGCCACCGACTAAACAGTGCAAATTTCTTAAAAGTTTTACCTAATTGCAGTGAGTGTAAGAAGTTTTTGTTTTGGGTGTAGTTACGCTAGTAAAGTGCCAGAAGTTGGACGTTCGTGTGGATGTTGAAAGTAAGTTGAGACACGATTGAAGTAAAGTAAACCCGTACCGTACTGTAAGTAGTTCGACAGTTGAGCTAATGCCGTGTAGACGAGGGAAAGTATGCGGAAACGTTGCGGTGTACAGTGCATGTATGCATAACGAATTACACACCGTCCTTGCTTCCTTCTCAGAAGAGCGAAAAAAAAAACATCTCGGTTTACATCAGCAGATGCGATAGGAACTATCGTCATGACGCCGTGATATGGCGTGGGATATTGTCTTGTGTTGTGCATTATTCCAGTTGTTGTTGTTGTTGCTTATCATAGGAAAACTGCATTTTCCTTTTGGATGATCTGGTTTTATTTGGATTCAGATACAGGGACTTAGCAACGATAGTCATATTTACAGAGAAAACGACAGCCAGGCAGCGGCGTATTCTCCTGTACTTCAGCCATTGACAGTAGTGGCACGTATCCAGGGCGGTATAACAGTTCATTTTAGTGAGTGAATACGAAGGTCACACGAGTGGGAAGTGATGAATGAAGGAAAGACTAGATAGGATAGGGGAAAATATAAAATAAGTCATTTATAAAGTATCGGATACATTGAAAGATGTACGTTTACTTCGTCCAATTGATCTGCTGAAATAGTTTTGAGTTAAATATTGATTTTTAAAAATGAAAATGGTTACGATGCCCCTGAGAATGTCATCAAAAACAGCGTTCCATTGAAAGCATTGAAAACAATGCTTTCAACCGGAGACGTGTACTTTGCACTTCACGCCGTAAAAAAAACTTCGAACAATAATCCATCTCATATTTTGCTACAACACCGTTTATTGTAGGCACTTTAGTAAAATTTGATAGAAACTTATAACATTGCTAAAAATTGGATGATTGAGTACCAGAAATTGGCTGCACTGCCAACATCGAAAGATCCCACTGAGAAAGTGGTTTGATTTTGTTGGACGGTGAGCGTTTGTTGAACGGCTTATTGGACGTAATATTCGTTCAGTCTATTGGAACGGTTTGCTGTTGTACTTTTTTGTTCTATAAGATTAAAGTGATCAGCTTCTTGGGGTTGTTCGACCCATTGATGTGGGACAAATGGTCCATTTTTAATGAGCAACTGAGCTAGAGTCTCATCCCAAGTAACATTTTAAATATTAATGAATACTTATAGCTGTCTTCAATGCTACATCATAAATCTTGCATTAAAACTTTAAACTCCACGAAAGCCTGCTGAAAGAGCATATTCCTGCCCAGTGAGGGTTTATAAAGCAAAGTGAAGAACCAGCATAAACCTACGTTAAATTTTCGAATTAAAAAAATGGGCTTTACGATCAACATTGAATTTATTCGGATGGAATGAATTCCGCTTATAAACTGTCATTTTGATAATATTTTCCTTGACTATGTGTGTGGCATGTCGGCTTTGAATGCAATCAGTTAAAATATACAAGATTTAAAGGCTAGAATGAGAGGCAGTTTCCGAACGTAAAACCTTCATTCGTTTTTATTTTAAGCGTGAATGTATGGATAATATATGAATTATAACTAATAGTCTTGAAATAAATGCAGTTTTTATAAAAAATCTCCATGATTTATGAAAATTATTTTTATGTGCAAAAAGCAAAGTCTTGGCATTACATTCCTTTTGTGGAATTTGGCCTTTCTGTTTCAACAGACTTCGCAGCCGATTTTTAGCGTACAGAATCATTCAATGGCTAGTACTATGGATCCTACTGACACTAAGAATCCTTCCAGGTTGGGGCTCGAACATACGACAACTGGCTTGTAAGGCCAGCGCCGTATGCATTGAACCGCCGACCCGGGTCATTTTTATATGATTCATCATTATTATAGTTGTCATAAAACAGGTAGGGGTTGAAAAATCATTTACCAAACTCCTATAAATTTT
The DNA here is from genome assembly GCF_030247185.1 of Malaya genurostris. NCBI lineage: Eukaryota > Metazoa > Arthropoda > Insecta > Diptera > Culicidae > Malaya > Malaya genurostris. The sequence goes on from NC_080570.1 coordinate 22,810,021, forward strand.
AATCAGAACCATAAGGCATTCGAATTGTTACTTGGGATTAGATCGACTCTTATTAGCAACATAAAGCTTTCGGTTGGATTTTGTCGACCCGCATCGGTCCGATCGTAGTGCTGCAATTGGCCATCATCGGACAGTTCTGCACCATTTGTATCAACCGCGACAACCTGAAAAATGTAGCATTATAATATTGATCCGATTAACCCAAACGAAACACTTTCCCACAGTCCAGCATTCACACGATCTCTAATCAATCCTTCTCTGATCACAGATCATAAACTAAAACCGAACATGTACTAAAATCCTTTACATCCTTAATTTTGTAAGTACCTTGCATCCAAATTAGTAACAGGTCGTAAAAACACTTGACGATCGTTACATTTCCCAAGAACTTTCGAGTAGAAATGCAACATTTTGACGGTGTCTCATTGACATTTCTGCTCGAAATTGTAAAATCAAAGCAATCCACGCCACCAGTGTTTTTCTATGAATAACGCCCTACGAATCGCTAGCGGCCGATGTCGTGCTCAGTCGGTTCGATAATCGGGGCCATGATCGGACCTATGCGGGTCGACAAACTCCACTGGGAGTATTACGGATGTCAATATTTCATCGATCGATCGATGAATGTTTCGACTTTGGTTTCAAATCCTATTTAGATAAAGGCGTATATTCTCAGATCACTTTTTGATTAGTCAATGATTTGTTCGTTTATCTTTAAAAGGCATGCAAACCACTTTCCTTCTATATGCACTGAATAAATCAACATGAAAAGAGTTTCGCCTTTTTTCGATTTGTTGACTTTTATGCTTCCTGTGTGAATTATGAAATTATGACCAAACGCATTGTTCGTGAAATTGGCTAGTTTCCGCGACTAAGACAAATCTCGGTTAAATTTTGATTAGGGCGTATAAGCAAGTGACAGTTTCTCTTTGTTTACTTTCTCTTCTATTAATTACCAAGCGGTTTCCACGTTTATCACTCAACTCTTCGCATGAAATGATACCCGAAACTTTCGACTTTCAAACAGAATAGTGATATCAAAGAAAATCTTTTTAATCACATCACAAAAATCGAAAGAGGGAGTGATTAAAGAGAAACTGTCACTTGCTTATACGCCCTAATGAAAAATCAACCGAGAAATCTGCGGTTAATTTTATCGTCTCATTTACTATTTCCAGTAGTAAAAGGTACGGAAACCATCTAATCGCTCTTCTTGACTAGCAATTGAAGTATTGTCCTGTTTTTTTTGACATGGAACCAGAGATGGCATTTCTCCAGAGTGATACACGCTAGAGTCAGATTTTTGCCACACCGAGGATGAAAAAACGAAGCACCGCACAAAGAGGAAAGCGCACTTCTTCTCAGTGTCGAATAGACAGCATTTGAGTGTGTGCTTGTGGTTAAAGCAGCTGGCGCGAGTGAAACACATTCTCTTCGCATGAATCGCTCACACGCGCTCTCGTCTAAATACACCCAAGTGACCACTGGCGCGTGATGGTGAGCGAACACTTCTGTGAACTTCAATTAATAGAGAGTAGATCTGGCCTTGCTATGAAAAATTTGCAAGGAAAACCGAAAAATTTACGATAAATTGTTTTATTTTGCTGATTTTGCGTGTCCACGCTTCATTTACGAAAACCATACAGCAGAGTGCTCGCCGGCGTGTACACCTCTGTGAAAGTATCTGCATCCACCTCAGAGAATTTATTAGCTAATGCTCTAGCACTTTGGTGCGATTCAGTGGAAGAGGTAAAAGGAAATAAACTAACGCACTCATGATGCGTGCACACTTTACACAACAGTGGTGTATAAATGTGAAAGAGAAGAGCTCTCGTTGAAGTTGTCAGTGCGAGGGGAGAAATTTTGCTTGCTCTTCGTCACACAGAGGAGATAGACATCTCTGCATGGAACACGGAGGGCGAAACTTACGTAAACGAATAGAATGGCAGTGTGGCCCTTTATAGTTCTTTGTGTTACTAAGATTGCGGTTTTTGTAGAGCCCGCTTTTTTAGACAAAATTGTAGGATTTTCAACCATTTTTTTGTTTACTTTTGTAAGATTCAGGGATGCCAGGTCATTTTTTTCCAAAATCTGTGATCAAGCCAAAACCTGTTTGTGAAAATCTGTGCACGTTTCCCGTACCATAATAGAAGATCGGAATCAATTTGGCGAGCAAAAAAAAAGGTCTCACTACCAACACGCTCTGTACTTTTTGGTGCTAAACTGTGCTCGATTTAAAAAATCTGTGCATATCTGTGATTAATTTCAGAATGTGTGAAAATCTGTGGTCATTTTAAGAAATCTGTGCCATTTTTAAAATCTGTGCAGAAAGTTGAAAATCTGTGAAACACAGTTTAATCTGTGAACCTGGCATCCCTGGTAAGATTCGCTCTTCTTTTTTTCGCCAAGTTTGTATTCAAGTTTTATTTGCATGCAGTTGTTTTATAGCCATAAGGGCATATTCAGGAGTGTTCTAGTTCTAGATGCATAATTTATGTCAATTTTTAAATTTAAATCTAGAAATTATAACAAAATAAACTGGCAGCCCCAGCAGCGTTTTATCTGTGTTTCAAATATAGAAAAAATTGAACGGCAATGTATACCAGTTTTAAATTTGACAGTAGAACTGGTCGAATAAATAAAACTAAAACGGATTGCTGGGGATACGTTTGTTTCAGTTTCATTTACATTATAGACCACCCATATGAATCTTGCAGCTGCTGAATTTGCTCTAAGGATCAAGAGCAGAGTTGCCAGGTTAGTTTTTTTAAATTTTTCAAAACTCAAAAATTGATCTGGATTTATCTGACTCTACTATATGCAAGGAAATATGATTTTGAGAGAGTGAATTTGCGTGTGACTGCAGTCCATGAGACTCGCACTTCAAGAGTGAACCAAGTTTACTTGTGTTGGTAATTTGTGTATTACGTACATTTTATTTGGTACGTATGACATAGATCTATGTATTCCTATTTGCAGTGCGACCAGTTTATCAAAGTGGTTTGAACGATTGAGTTTCAAACAATCTTTTTCAGCAATGATTTATTCTCAAATGAATGTTGAGTCTGACTTTTTGGATAAAATATCAGATTTGATTAATTTTTCACCAACGTTTGTTGGAAAATTGATAGCATTTTTTGAATATTGATGTTAATTTCCAAATAAAAAAGTTAGCAACACTGCTTCAATGCATTTGTGTTAGATTGTGCTACACAAAATAAACAAAACTGAATATTTTCTGTTATAAAAGCAGTTTTCCGGAAAAATAAATAGTTTTACGAAAACATTCCATATCCATTGCCTTTCCCGTATCAAATTAAAGGTATTTTACGGGCTTACTTATAGAAGGTACGTAAATCTTTATATCGCAAAAATTTCTGCAAAAGGAAATCCATATAGGAATGTATTTTTTTGCTAATCAAACGTGTTAGTGGAAGTAAGCTGAAAAAGAAATAATTTTTCTCGAGAAGTTTTAAGCAAAACGGAAGAGTTTTAGACTAAGATTTTCGCTTTTCTTGAATTTCAATTCTAAGCAGAATGAACTGATTGGTTTATTTTTCTACCATATGTAAGATATATTGATTAAAATCAGGAAAAGAAGCACCGGATTTTATTTTTACGCACACATTGTTGACATTACTCATACGCTCTTTGTCTTGCTCCTCAAGTTTCTCTTGAGAATATTTAACTTAGCGCTTCGTCGGTTTGTTTCATGGCTTTGCGAGGCTGCAATTTCGGTTAAAGCAATAAAGTTTTATCTTATGTGATTGAGAAATTACTCTTACGCACTCCAGATTTACCCCTGGCTCCAGGTTCCAGGTTTCTCAGGCGAAAACAACATAACAGAGTATTTCATCCAAACTCGCTTGACCCTAGAATCAGACGCGTGAGAATTAAATTTAACAATTCGAGAGTCCCATGACTAGACTGCCTAACTGCAAATGGCAGCTTTTCTTTGTTTACTTTTTATTTCACGATTTACGGGATTGATTTTGTCGTGAATACGACTAACTTTACTCTATGGGGTGCCTTTTCAAAATTTACCCTCTGAGAGTGATAAGTTTTTGATCGGAAATATGATCACAATTTCATGACAAAATTATCAGTTGTGTGACATAATCTCAAATAATTCAAAATTAAACTTTTCTGAAATAACCCATAAGGCGCGTTTGCTTGCTCGTATTTTTAAAGCTCATAGCTCAGGGATCTGTGAAAGGATTCATATAATCTAACTACCAATAGAATCGAAATTTTTCTACTTAAACGTGTATAGCAAAAGCATTGAAGTATTTCAATAGTACACTATTGAAAAACCTGTCTCATTTGACCCATGTCAACACCAGCCAATCAGAACGCGTTCTGAGGAAGAGAACAAAATATCTGCTGCTGTACAACAAATCGTTCGAGAAAAATGTTCCGAAAAGTGTTGAATATCGCAGTGAGTTCCTAAATTTGGTCCTTCTGAATGCTAGAAACGAATCCCTACAGCATATTGATAGTTTCTTTCAATAAATTATGCAAATCCGAAATGAAATAATCGACATTAAAATTCTGTATGCGGCTATTTTCATAACCGTTAGGACCGCCCATTAGTGAAAAAGCTACAAACGAAATCAGATAAAAACAAACCTCTCAATAAAAACTGGATTAGTTTGGATTCTATCGCCACTGCGAGCAGATGTATTTTGTGTCGTTTGTAAAGCTAGTTTCGCTTCCGACAAGAGCGATTACGTCACAGCTGCCAGTCATTTACATTGGTGAAAAAACAACGGTGGAGAGCATTACACAAAATCAGCCGTTCTAATGGATCTAAAAGTTTTCTAAAGAACTATTAGGATTTCTTGCTCGCAATTCGAAGGTAAATATCCTCAGTTTAGTGCAAATCCAGAACTGTTTGATTTGATTTTTGCACTTTTCGCTGTGTGAAATTCGCAGTAATCTAGATCAAGTAAAGCCTTCTTTGTGTTTGCGTAAAATGTGGAAAAGGGGAATGCTTGCATAATTCATACAATTGATCAACTAATTGATATTCGGAAGTGTTGAGGAACAAGTCAGTTGTTTTCGTATTCACGACATCCAGTTATGTCTCTGACATTACCCACCCGTTTTTTATATTTGACGCCTTACTCTTCGCAAAACTTTCAAGTTAAAACTACAAGCTTTCGATTTATATTGGAAACTTTTAAGAAATTGCAGTAATGGCTCCGTAATAATCAAAAGAGAAAGTAAACAAAGAGAGACTCTCATTTGCAGTTAGGCCCTTTTGTCGTGGGACTGTCGAATTCATCAAAGCAAACCGGCGAGAATTTCAATTCGTTGTATAGCGCTTCGTATGATGTTTGCTGTCCTACTATTGATGATTGAAACAAAACTGACTGAGCTGTAAGGGCATATTCAGTAGTGTTCTAGTTCTAGATTCATAATTTATGTCAGTTACAAAATTTAAATCTGAATTTTATAACAAGAAAAACTGGCAGCCCCAGCAGTGTTTTACTCGTGTTTCAAATATACAGAACATAGAACGGCCACGTAGACCAGTGTTAAGTATGACAGAAGAACTGGTCGAATAAATAAAATTAGAACTAATTCTATTATACATCTTCCATATAGAACTTCTAGCTGCCGAATTTGCTCTTAGAGCAAATTCAGCAGCTGCAAGATTCTTATGGGTGGTTTATAATATAACTGAAACTGAAACGAACGTATCCCCAGCAAGCCGTTTTAGTTTTATTTATTCGAACAGTTCTACTGTCAAATTTAAAACTGGTATACGCTGCCGTTCTATTTTTTCTATATTTGAAACACAGATAGAACGCTGCTGGGGCTGCCAGTTTATGTTGTTATAAATTTTAGATTTAAATTTTAAAACTGACATAAATTATGCATCTAGAACTAGAACATTGCTGAACATGCCCTAAGTGCTTAAAATCTGACCACAATTTTACATGTGTTTTTCATTGAATTTCAAAATACACATTTTCTGTGAATAGAACATTAAGATCCTATTATGAATTTAGTGATTATCAATCACTAACTTATACTTCTTGGTTTTCCAGGGAACCACCGATAAGAATCCCCGAGCGAAACGAAGAACAATTTTCACTTTCTTGACTCAATCCGGGTGAAAATATACTTCTCGATTGTCATTGGCGTCTCGCTGCCACGTCCTGTTACACGAGAGTGATCCCATCGATGCTGCTCACGGCATAGAACGGTTCGCCTGTGTGGTCTACTAACATGTGCAATTATGGTCCATAAATTTACCAAGTTGGCTTGTTACAATGAAGAGATTTGGGTTTCTCGCCGTAAGGGGCCTGCTTCATCAGGGTTACTCTGGCAGTGCCTCCATCAGTATCGGACCGAGTCTCCTCTTATTCCATTTGTGCTGGCGTTCGAATGGGTAATGGAGTGCTTTGCCGGCGTGGAAACTTTCCCCGCTTTTCGTGAACTGACTGAACCGACTTTTCTCTGTCTGATGCAGAAAGATAATTTAATGCCGTATGGAAGGAGCATTCGCCGTAATTAGAATTATTTTAAGTCAGAACCTTCGAAGTTATGGTGTGCTCCGGTTAAAGGAACCAACGAGTTACGTAGAGCTCAATTGATGTGCAGCTATAACCGGTCACTGGAAGGGTGCAACGCGGAAAGCGCAGTAATAAATTGTTCTTGTTAATTTTAATTAAATGAAGCTATTATCTTCGAAAGCACTGCTGCCTTAGTTTCCGTGCTCGTGTCACTTTTGCAGGAAGCATTGCTCGTTTCATCGGCGATAACGAGGGGTAGTTCCGCGTCGCGCACGTTATGCTCAACGGAATTGGTATTGTTTGTACCTGTGGAATGTTTTTTTTTGTCTGCAACGAAATTTATTGCATTACTCGTGCGAAGATTTGTGTGAGTTTATTCAGTGTAATTTACGTATTGTTTTCGATGGGGTTGAAATCTTGGTGAATTATTCGTAAATTTTACAGGTAGCAAACTCACAAACTCAACTTGTCGCCAATGGAAATTCTCCATAGTCGCTTTAGATGACATGTGGAATTAGTTAATGAAGTCCAACAGTGATGAAATGGAATTTGTCAATTTAAACTCATACTTGTAAGCGACCATGCGTTTACTTTTTAGCGAATAAAGTGGGAACGCATGGTCGCGCAACAGTGGAGATACAGAAAAAAGTGACGTAGTTCTACAAATCAGTTCTACAATCAATCATAGTACTCTTGGTTTATATATTTAATAATTACATTAGAGGAATTAAGTGGGAATATTTGCTTTTTTAACTTTACTTTTAACTTTATCTTCTTATTCATACGAAACCTATAAAGTTCGAAGAAAATTATCAGAAATTATTCTAACCACAAAAGCATATTGCATTGGTTTGGCATTATTTGTATTTGGTTTTCCCCTCGACTAATTCACCAATTTAGAAAACATTTTCGTCTCAAGCTTTACAGTGCGTCATGTTTCTGAATATTTAATAATTGGTACGTCTCAAAACATGATCACTATTTCACATAATTATACCACTACTAGCGGACCCCTGCACACTTCGTAGCGCAAAAATATTAGATTAGATGTAGAAAATCAAAACTACTTATCAATTTTAACTTTTTTCTGTACTTGTTCCTCTATTGTCTGCACTTTATTTTGCACTTTGTGTGCTTGTTTCTGTAATTTGTGTGTTTTTTTTCCCTGTACTTTCTGTGCTTGTTTCAAAATTTGTTCCTATACTTTTTGTACCTGCTCCAGTATTGTCTGTATTTGGTCCTGCAACTTCTGTACTTATATCTGTACCATCTGCACATTCTGTACCTTTTTCTGCACTCAATTGTGCCAGTACTTTCTATACTTGTTTCCCTCATTTCTGTACTTGGTTTTGTACTTTCTGCACTTGTTCCTGTACCTTCTTTATTTTTTCCTGAACTTAGCTTCTGTACTTGTTCCTTTTATTTCTGTACCTGTAGCTGTCCCTGTGAATTTCCCACAGCTCAAAAATTATCTTTGAATGGAAATTTTTTTTTAAATTCTTAAATTAGAATAATCAAACGACTCTGACTTCATTTATTACATTTTCTATTAAAATGAGAAAAGGTTCATTTTTTCGAAGAATTTTGACGGGAGCGAAAATTCTTCACATGCGACGTCCCTCACGTCCTACTACGATCGTACACAATTACAACGAATGTTTTTTTTATTTTTTTATTTATTTTTTTATCACATTCTAAGGAGTGTATCGAAAAGTAGTTAGCAACATTGATTATTGAATAAAAAAGCGAAAAAAACATGTTTTAATATCAGTTTTCAATATATTGTAGAAAAATTACATTTTTATGCATTTCACTGATTATATTGAAGAAAATCCTAGTTTCTGTGAAACGCTCACACTTTGGACTTGACATTCTTCATTAAATTCTGCACAGTTACTTTTGTGACTTTCCTGGTGGCAGCTATCCAGTTTTTTTTAGCTCCTGCATGTTTTTGGACACTGTACCTTCCTTCCGAAAGTGCCACTTGACAATTGCCCAATACCTTTCAATTGGCCGAAGATTCGGGCAGTTCGGTGGGTTGATGTCCTTTTCCACGAATTGTACATTATTTTTTGACAACTACTGTAGAACTGAGTTGGCGTAGTGGGCTGAAGCAAAATCCGGCTAGAAGAGAGGAGGAGCCTTATGCTTTCTGTACAGTGGCAGCATTTTCTTCTTCAAACATTCTTCCTCGTACGCCTTGGCGTTAATTGTGCCCTTCGTGTAGAAAATCGACGACCGCAAACCAACACCTTCTGCCCAAACTTTTCCATCGCTACCGAGGTGTCAGCGTCGTCCAGGTCCTGGTACACCGATTTCGTATAATATTGTGGTCCGGACAGCGCTCGAGAGTCTTCCTTGGCGTAGGTTTCGTCGTCGATCAGGATGCATCCGTCTTTATTCTGTAGAATCCGGTTATACAGTTTTCGCGCTCTTGTGTTGGCCTCGACTCGCTGTACCAGGGATTTTTTCGGCACCTTCTGTTTCTTGTACGTTTTCAATCCGAACTTTGATCCGTTGAATCATCGCGATGCTGGTGTTGAACTGCTTGGCCAAATCCCGCGTCGACGCCGATGGGTTTTTCCTGATGTACTTAACCACTTTAAAGTCCCGGCCGGGCTGGCTGGAACCCGTTTTCATACCGGATCGGGGCAAATCCTTCATGGAAAAGGTCTTATCGACCTTCTCGATAATATTTTTGACACTGGTGTGCAGAATTTTCTTTCGCGTTTCCGGATCAATTCGACTCATCATTGAAACGATAAACCGTACCGAAAACAAACGATTGCGCAACTGTTATCGACATGTAAACAAACATGTCACCGCAAAACACGCTGCAAAAAATCAAACCATTTCAGAGTAATAACTGTTGCTAACTACTTATCGATACACTCCTTAATATTAGTGCAAAAGCAGCATGTCGTTCACATAAGGTATGGTCGCTGCAGCACTTATCTGCAATTCGCTGGACAGTCCAGCGACGATTTCGATTTCGATTTTGAGCGACGTCAGTTGAACTGTGATTTTCTATTCATCAACTAATAGAACCATGTTACATCATACATATATTGTTGTCTTGATAATGAACCACGTGCTTTAAGATGAATGAATAATTTTCTGGCATTGAAAATGCCTTACTCTTCGCTATACGGGGCCGGGTGTCAATTAAAAGTTTCAAAAATAGCCGCGTAACCTTTTTTCGTTATAATTTTGAACGTTAATAACTCAGTCATCAGTTGATGGATTGATATAATTTAACAACCAATCGATTCGAAAACTTTTAACTTAAACATGTTTGGCAACGTCGTTTTAGTATTTCAATAGCATACTATTGAAAAAATGGTAAGATCTGACCTATGTTTTCATCCACCAATCCCAGCTGACCAAATTGACGTCATTTTCTTGTTCGGCTTAGGAGGCTTTGCGTCATGCATTAAAACACCGCATCATTCTGCGTAGTTCGAAGAGGAATCTATAAATACATGCTGCAAATCATTTCTTGATTTCAGTTGATGCTTGACTGTGAATAAAACAAGTAGCATATCCAGTGAGGTGATTACTAGATTGTATATGCGTTCGCTCGTTGGATTGTCGCTTTTGCTAACTCACTGTACAAGGCTGGGTGTCAATTAAAAAAAATGCTTAAATAACTTTCTCTGTCATAATTTTGAACGTTTAGAACTCAGTCATTTATTGAAGAATTTATATAATTTAACTACCAATCGATTCGAAAACATTTAACTTAAACTTATGCGGTAACGCCATTTTAGTATTTCAATTGCATTGGATTGAATTGACCTATGTTTTCATGAGCCGATGACAGTCTCAGTCAATGATGTCAAACTCTCGTCCGATTTGGACAGTATGAACTATAGCACAAAAGAGAATCTATAAATATATGCCCGAATACATTTTTGCTTTAGTTTACCCATGGCTTAACATATCTTGATTCTCCGGTAACTAGTAGGCCAACTTGGAATTATCGGCGATGGATTGTTAGCTCTATGATGACCAATTAGCTCTATGATAGTTGAATATAGAACTAATTGGATTAATTAAAGATTCGTTGGAAAGTCTGAATGTTACAGGAAGATGATCTGAGTCAAAGTCAGCATGTGTAATCGGTTCACTACAAATGTGACTTTGATTCGTTAGAACCAGATCAATTGTAGACGGGTTTTTAACGGAAGAGAAACAAGTCGGATTACTGTGATGAAGAACTGTGAAGTAACCAGCTGAGAATTGATTATGAAGTATTTTACCATTACTGTTATTTTGCCTACAATCCCACTGGACATGCTTAGCATTCAAGTCCCCTATTACGAAAAATTTCGGTCGATATCTTGTAAGTTTTTGCAAATCGCCTTTAAAGAAATTTAATTGATCGCCGGTGCATTGGAATGGCAAATATGCTCTAGCGATGAAATAAATTCCATGAATGGTTTCAACTTTGATTCCCAAGCTTTCAATAACTTTAGTATTGAAAGAAGGTAAAATTCGATGTTTAATTTGCCGTTGCACAAAAATGGCAACTCCACCACCCATTCCAGTAAACCTGTCAAATCGATGAACCACATAATGTGGATTACTTTTCAATTTGACATTTGGTTTAAGAAATGTTTCTGTCACAATGGCAATATGAATTTTGTGAACTTTGAGAAAATTATAAAATTCATCTTCACTCGATTTCAAAGATCGAGCATTCCAATTTAAAATATTCAAATAATTATTTACCATCACTGTCACATTTTAAATTCATTATAATATTATTTGCAAATTGCCATCCGATTTGAAATGCTTCAAAAAGTGATGAAGTCGAATTCATTCGGATGATCATTTGAAAAAGTTGATCCTGTAGGTAGATCATTTTATTTTCAGTTATATCGCCTAAATCAACTTCATTTAAAGAAGGGAATGGCATTGAAGGAATATTTGTAGGTAGACTGCCATTAGAAGAAGATGATATGGCCGATCTACCTATTAATAAATTGTTTTCGTTAGAAGATGAACTGCAAGGCGGTCCTGTGTTTTGATTATTTACATTAAAAGAAATAGGTAAGAGATTTCTACCTGTTATACTAGCATAACTGACATTAGAAGAAGATGATGGCGAGGTCGATCTACCTGTCAATAAATTGTTTTCGTTAGAAGACGAATTGGCAGGCGTACCTGTTTTTTGTTTTAAATTCGAAGAAATCAGAATTAGGCGTGCCTTAGAAGAATTAGGCGTGGCATTTGTAACGGTTTTTTGATTTTCAGGTATGTACTGTAAATTTAAGGTCGTTGATTTGACTTGTTGTCTAAGCGAACGAGCGTTTAAATTTTTTTCCCTGACAGGACATTTCGAATAATTGGATTTATGATTTCCATTGCTATTTGAACATGAAAATTTATCAGTGGTTTCATTCATTGGACAAACGTCTTTCGAATGCGATTTACCACAATTCAAACACCGTATATCTATATGACAATTTTTTGTTCCATGGCCGAAGCCTTGGCAACGACGACATTGCGTTAAGTTTGCAATACGATTATGCCGTTTATAATGTTCCCAATGAATTTTAATGTGGGAAATGAAACGTACTTTTTCTAAAGTTTTCAAATTGTTTACATCACTTCGATTGAAGTGTATTAGGTAAAGTTCATGGGAAATTCCAGAATGTGGTTTAGAAGTACCATTCGCTCTTTTTTTTCATAAGTATTACTTGGGAAGGGGCAAAACCAAGCACTTCTTTTAGTTCATTTTTAATTTCATCAATACTTTGATCATTTGATAAGCCTTTCAAGACAGCCTTGAAGGGTCTGTCTGATTTTATATCATATGAATAAAATTTATGAAGTTTCTCGGACAAATATCAAATAAGACGTTCGTAATCTTCCAATCCATCAACCAAGACTCGACATTCTCCTCTTAGTCCGATTTGAAATGAGACTTTTACTTCCGGGAGAAAAGTAGAAAGCTCAGTACGGAATGCTTTGAAGTCGGAAATCATCACCGTCACTGGTGGCATAGATTGATGTTTCTTCCCAGAACGACAAGCGTCCATTTTGGGAATTTTTGAAGAATTTTCTTCTATGTCGCTACAATTCAGGATTCAGGAAGAATCTCGTAAATATTGTTAGACGGCATAGGATCAACGGAAGGGAAATCCGTCCGTTGTCTTTTATTTTTACATTCAGATTCTATAAGATCGTGAATGTTAGTCGAAAAATGTTGAATAACGGATTGTGATTTATTCCGTATTGAATTATTTTTAGCCTTAGGCTGCCTTTCCGGTTGGACGCAGGCATTTTTGAAATGAATGAAATTTTAAATTAAATTAACTTAAAAAGGCTGAATAATTTCTTAGTCACTCTAATATCACTCTTTGTATCACTTAGTAACTCTTTGTATAGCCTTGAGAAAGGCTGACTAATTGTTAGTCTTTAAAAAGACTGTTAGTGATTCAGGTAGCCTTGAAAAAGACTGAAGCCTTGAATCAATGCAACTCTAGGTAGCCAGAAAAAATTTCCAGGAGCCAATAGCTATACGTTGTTCAACACCGACTGACCATCATTATCTTAAGGGTACCTTAGCATTATTTCATTTTTAATGTAATCGTGATCGGTCGTGTCTTGCATACAACCCTCGAATTTGCCTCCACTATTGGAGCACATATCAAAGGAAATTTAGTATAACTGTGAGTGATAATATATCGCATGACAGTCTACATAACATTAGTGCACAGTGAACTTCGCTCTGATTTTATTCTGCAAGCACAATATGCCAGGTTAGCAAGGTTCGTGCAATCAAATTGTTTCAAAAACAGTGGGAAAAAGCGATCGAAATTGAAGTCAGACGCAGGCAAGATACACTAGTCTTGAAAATGTCAAACATTTGATATTGAGTGAAATCTTTGAAAAACTTTGGGTCAATAAATATCTGTAGCGTTTGTTAGCAATCAATTGACTTAGAGATGAATCTAGAAATGTGGCATCATTGGTTTTATTTGTATATGTGTACTGAGGGAAACGGACTGTGCAAATAATTTTCTCGCAGGAGTTTAATCAAGTAGAAAAACTTGATTTTTTCTTCCGAACGGAACAGATTTTGTTTTGTATTTTCCGATAATTCCGATGAAGCAAATGGTCAAGTTTCGCTTCGAAATGTGTGCCCCAGACTGTACTTTGCTTTTGATGCAGTTTTATTCAGTTGAATGGTTACATCATGCCGGATGCACCGATATGTATTTTGTTCACATTTTCCAACCACAAGTTGTATTCAATTTACGTTAGATTTTCTTTGACGTGTCTAATGATGCTGTGCAAGTAACATACGGATCGCCCTTTTTCGCTTTCAATCGTTTTCCCGTTGAACCATTGGTAAATGTAGAAAGAACTAAACCGTTTCGTTTCAGAAATGTGCTGGGTAAATAAATGGGATAGATACATTGCTCAGGAAGAGATCTGTTTCTTGATTGCATCAGAGATTTCACCTAACCTCAAAATAAATTACTGTTCCGTGACTACTATTCTGAACTATCCAACGAACTTATCCGTATGAAAAGTTTGATTGCTCTGTATTGTATGTCGTCTAGACCGACAATAACCCAGGGAGTGAGTGATACGTTCATTATACACTCCTCTACGATTCCTTTTTTTTTCGTTCGTGGATTCGGTAAACAGTGGAAAAACCCCTCGGATAATTCACATGCTCAGCCGAGGTGGAAGGGGATGACAAAACCGACAGCGCGACTGGAATGAAGAATCATGGTTCTGAGATTTAAGTTAAACAATCAACCAGAAGAGAAGCCACCTTTATTTTATAGTACAGTGATTTTTCTTCGCTCGGATGCCGGATGGCGTGGCTAACGGTACGTGATGGCGCTCATCATCAAGCGCAAGGATGGAGGGATAGCAGACCAAAAAAAAAAATATGAAGGTTGCTCGTAAATCTATTTTGCTCCGCACCGACTACAGAATAGAAGAGAAAGCTAAACGGGACCGGGTCGACAAACGGCGAAGTAATAAAAAAGGACGTTCACTTAAAAATGAGCACTTTGGCTGTCTGCAGCCCAACATTTGCGACACTCATTTGCAACCTTGCTGCCCACCACCCCCCTTTGGTAGATATAAAGCGCTACGAAATTGCTGATGGAGAAAATGTTTCCGAATAAGTGTCCCATTAACATACGTAATAAACTGTCTGGTTTGTTTATGGAATTTTGAAGAGCAGCGAGTGTAGTTGACTCCGAAAGGAAAATCATCTTTTTCGCTTCCTCTTCGTGGTACCCGTAAAATGTAGTAGGAGGGCACCATTTTCTCTCTCAAAGAAAAGAATATCATCGTTTGATGAATATAGGTCAAAGGGTTCAAAGGATGCGGTATGTGCTGCCAGTGATTCGTCGTAGTTAGGGAAAGAGTCGGTGTTCAACTGAATAAAGTAAATTCAAGCAATTCTTTGTAAATCTTCTGTTGATTCGAAATGTCCTGCGCTTATAAGGTCAATTTGAAAACAATATTCCTGTTGATTTTCTCATAATCAGGTAGTTTAAAAAACAACCTTTTCGCTACGCTAACAGTGAATATGTTTGAATATGTGGTACCGGTCGTGAGGCGGCTAGGATTGAGACCGTTGTTCGATATGCGCTTACCAAATCTGACAGACACATGCAAGCGGGCTAGACCGGATCCTCTTCTAGGCTGTGCATGCACGTGTAAGGATTAGCAGAGTCAATGACGCAAAATCAGCTGGAGCAGAAGCACTTTTTGTGGCATGTTTGATTAATATTTATGAAGAAATCGTAAAACGAAATATCAAACTGTATGTTTGATTGATGTGCTTAGAGGTTGGTTGATAAATCATGATCAAATACCGTTTTATTCATCTATTTGCTTCTGTTGTATCAAATCTGTATGGGAACAGTAAATTTTGAATTCTATCCGATATTTTCAAGTATATAGGCAGTTTTAAATCATACGTTTGATGACAACACGTAAATAATCAATTTTTACCCATATTTGTAAAGTTTTGGCATCGTTTAAACTCAAATAAATTGAGAAAAAAATTTCCAAAAGTTTTCTAAATACATAGGATATGTCAAAAGAATCACCATCACGCATTCTATTGGTGACCACGCTAATTGGACTCTTAAATATCGCATATTTGGTCAGATTTGCGAATCGCCAGCTTGTGAGGAATTCAGAAGCCTGATAACATTACGGCTGCTGTCAAAATTGCCCGGCAGAACGTCTCTTGCTAATTCACTCTTCCTTCTTTTTTCTTGTACTCGACTTCATTTGATATTCGTCATACCTGCAAAAATAACGAGTCTTGAGACCAGGTTATTCTGCTGTATATCAAAGAAGTGTGAATCTAACATTGACAGCAAATGGAGGAAGACATCGATTCCTATTTAGAAATTATCGAATATTACAAGATCAACTGTTGGTTTATGTTTAAAAGATATGCAATTTTGTCCACTTTTCCTCTATATCCACTGAATAAATCAACATAAAAAGAGTTTCACCCTTTTTCGATTTGATGGTCTAGTGGTCCTATACAAATTTCCTGAATATTATTTTGATCCGACTTCCTAATTCAAAAGAAATTAAAATATGTGTTCTAACTTTTCTCATAGATGGCGCGACCGATTTTCACAAACTCGGAATCAAACGAAAGGTCCTGTGGTCCCATACGAAATTCCTGAATTTTATCCGAATCCGGAAATATAGGGTGAAGTGTGTAAAAGTGTGTGGAACACATTTTTGTTTTCTATATACGGGTGCAAACTAGAAACTCAAGAAAAATACATGTAGAAATGTGGTCAGGTTTTGAACAATTACAGCTCAGTCAATTTTGTATCAATTATAATTATTATGTCACCATTTGATTGGAAATATTTCTACGTATTGATTTGAATGTACATAGCCATGTATTTTTAATTGTATATCATTGAAATGTTGATGAATAGCTAGCAGTGTCCTATTTTGTCTGCAAAAAATTGCCGGCATACCGGATTTCCCTGCCATAGTCGACGGTTTTGAAGGAGTAAGCAATATATCAAAGGGAAAACATCGCTCTGATTGGTCAATCGAATCAAAAGCGAAGCTGTTGGAAGCACGCGAATCTATAAATAGAAGCAAAATTATAGCTAACGTTTCAGTCCTACTCTTAGTATGCTAGAGGTAGGTTGTCGCTAGACAGCAAGACAAAAAGTGCCATAAAACGATTTGAAGCTTTTACTGGTATGCTCTGATCTTGTGTCATGGAAGATCGGATGAAATTCCATGTTATGTCGTTTCGCCTGAGAAAACGACAACTACCCCAGGGTAAATTTTGAGTGCATAAGATTAATTTCTCATTTATATAAGATGAACTCGATTGAGGATGAGATAAAGTTTATCGCGACAACCAAAATCGCAGAAGGATAGTAATGGTAGAGAAACGCTATAAAAATAACTGCTTGCGTACAAAACTTGAACACAAGGTTGGCGAAGAGAAGCTTAAATATCGATATCCGTATCGCAAGCATGTACAAACATATAATTGCATACATTTGGGCTATTGATGCAATTTCGTCGGCTACAAAACAAATACAAATCACGACTATTAGGTTGTTCGCAACGCTGTTTTATTTCATATGGACTGGTCTACTTTAGATCTACAACTAAAACATGTCAATCACGACGCTGAGATTTAGTTCTATTTTTCGAGTACAAATTTAAAACTGCTCGACGAAACTGTTTTAAATTAATGAATATTTGAAACACGAATAGAACACTGTTTTAATTTTTTTTTTTGCGTGAGCGTCTGTTACGAAATCTGAGAGACGAGATGTCAAAGCGTCGAATGACATTTCAGAAATTATCAATATAAGCGTTAAATGTTTTGCACTGAATAATACAGTTTCATTTAGAAGCACTCCAGCTCACTATGATCTGTAAAAATATTCATATCGTTTTCGAAATAATTAATTTAGTTTGTTTGTTTCTGATATGAAACAGTGAAGTGAATAGACACAAGGCCACTACATTTACAGAAAGATATAAAACAGATTTTAAATCTTTCCGTTGAGATCGTTAAGCTCGAGTTTTATTTTTGACAGTTTTAAATTATACAACAGTAAAAGTTCGGCTGAAAAGTTCGTATCGTTTAATAGAAACACACATTTGTTGGCCAAAATTCGTTTTTACTATTCAACATAATTGCCATCAGAGGCGATACAGCGATTTTAGCGATCTTCCAACTTTTCGATACCATTTTTGTAGTACGATTTGTCCTTTGCCTCAAAATAGGCCTCAGTTTCAGCGATTACCTCTTCATTGTTTCTAAATTTTTTACCAGCGAGCATTCTCTTGAGGTCTGAGAACAGGAAAAAGTCACTGGGAGCCAAATCTGGAGAATACGGTGGATGAGGGAGCAATTCGAAGCCCAATTCGTTTAATTTCAGCATGGTTTTCATCGACTTGTGACACGTTGCATTGTCTTGATGAAACAAAACTTTTTTCTTCTTCAAATGAGGCCGTTTTTAAAAAAAATTTCGTCCTTCAAACGCTCTAATAACGCTATATAATAGTCACTGTTGATGGTTTTTCCCTTTTCAAGGTAGTCGATGAAAATTATACCATGCGAATCTCAAAATACAGACGCCATAACCTTACCGGCCGATTTTTGAGTCTTTCCACGCTTTGGGTTCAGTTCATTGCGTGCAGTCCACTCAGCTGACTGTCGATTGGACTCCGGAGTGAAGTGATGGAGCCATGTTTCGTCCATTGTTATATATCGACGAAAAAAATCGGTTTCGTTTCGATATAACAGCTCCAAACACTGCTCAGAATCATCAATTCGTTGTTGTTTTTGATCGATTGTGAGCTCACGCGGCACCCATTTTGCACAAAGCTTTCTCATATCCAAATATTCGTGAATAATATGTCCAACACGTTCCTTTGATTTCTTTAGGGTGTCAGCTATCTCGATCAACTTCACTTTACGGTCATTGAAAATCATTTTGTGGATTTTTTTCACGTTTTCATCGGTAACAGCCTCTTTTGGACGTCCACTGCGTTCATCGTCTTCGGTGCTCATATGACCACCCAAGTAACAATTTTTGTTACGCTAGCTTGTTTGTGACTAGTTTGCAACCAGATATTTGAGTGATTGTTACTAACATCTAACCACTTGCATGACTCAAAAAGCGCAGTTTCTACTAGTTATTAAGACGGCTAAAAATATGTTGTCGTTACGTTGTAATGCCATACTGAAATAACTTATCTTTTCATAACTTGAAAATAACTTGTTTCCAAGTAAACTAGTTGAAACTTAGTCACCATCGACATTATAAACATTGAATTAATCCAGAATACTTTTCTATCATCAATAAAAAAGCAGAAGAGTACTTTAAGTCACAAACTTGATACAAGGTACAAATTTCACAACGATCCAAAAACTGTCGAGCGGAATTCAATTTTACTTAACTGTTTTTTGTGCGCCTTCAATCCAAATCTGTTTATAAAGATATATAAATTAAACAACAAAATAACCCTATGTTCAGAATGCTCAAAATTATTCTAAGTAGAGTGATTTCTCATCATTTTAAATTCATATATCATGAGAACTTTAATATTATCACAATCGATGTTCAATCCCTACATTATTTTCTTCGTGTTTATGACAGTGCATAGAACAAAAATGACTTTTCTGTCTTTCACTATTTTCGGCAAAAAGTAGTTTTGAAAAAAGTAATATCCTGGTTTTATTTACGTTTCATACACTTCTTGATACTCCATATTGTGTTCGCCATATTCAAGCCAACAAAGGTTGTTTTGTTTGAATTTTAGTTATCATAACGTTGGGAAAACTTACCGATAACTGTCTGAAGTAATGAAAAAATTATATGTTATAATCTTATAATATCTAAGTTATTGCTATATCAATTCATAGTAACGATTCACATACACGTTAACGTATTTATAATGGTTTCGCAACGGAAAATAAACCTTTTTTCAACTAGTAGCTTAAAACATAGCTGTGATTAAAGATATGTTAGAATCAAGTAACGATAACTTACAAATGATAGTTAGTTTAATGTTTACGTTATAAAGAAACACTGCTGTCACCTTGCTTTAACCAGTATAACATAAAAAACATGTTCGTGCTCTTGTTGCAACACAGTTGGGTTAAGGGGTATCAAAACTAGTTACGGGTTGCTACTATTGAAGTCAAATAAACTTATTTTCAACTAGTGGCTAGAAGCATTGCTGTGATTAAAAATATGTTTGGATTAAGTAACGATAGCTTATAAAATATATTTAATTCAATATGACACAAAGATGTTATGATTGGAAACCTAAATAACTATTTCGTAACTAGTTATGTTATGATGAAACATTGCTGTCACCATGTTTTAACCAGTATAACATAAAACACATATTCGTGCTCTTGTTGCAACATAGTTTGGACTTTGTCGTATCAGAACTAGTTGCGGATTGCTACTTGGGCAGTACGAAATTTTGCAAACCACTTACGAATTGTTGCTTCGCCCGGTGCAGAGTCTGGATAACACTCATAAAGCCATTTTTTGGTATCGGCGGCACTTTTTTCCATCAAAAAATAGTGTTTCATCAACACACGAAATTCCTTTTTTCCCATTTTTCACAATAACAAAAGTAGCTTCACTCAAAATGCAAACTAATAATCAGACAGCTGTCAAATTTATACAAATTTATACAAATTTATCTTTTGAAGGTTGGTACTAACTTAAAATGGTATGGATTTAATTCTAGTGGCGCCCTCTCATAGAAACGATACGAACTTTTCAGCCGATCTGTTATGTCATTTTAGAACAGATATCCATCACCGTGTTGCGAATAGCCTTAGAGTTTATATTCTGGGTTCGCGTGTTCGGTGTTGGTTCCTAATAAAGATCAATCTTAGCAGACTCTCGTGCATTTGAGGATTCAAAAGTGTGACGATTAATTGAAAATATCGATCATTAGAAATTTTGGTTACCTTGTTCCACATCAATGGCTCGAACAACCCCAGGGGCTGATCCTTGTAGTTTTTTAGAAAGTGGTAAAAATGCATGTTGAAGTTTTGAAGTAAAATTCGATTTGAAATAACAGTACTAAAGTCTGTTCTCGAATAGGAGGCAGCAAACAAAATTACAATCAAAATTTTACTTTAAATCGGATACTTCTGAAACTCTCAGGACAGAAATAAACACATATTAGCAAGGTTTTGGATAAGTAGGTTTATTCGACTTCCTCTTTTGGAGTTTCCGAAGCCGAAGGATGGACTTGACGCTCCTATCAAATTCTGTACAACACTTACACTCTCTTCAAATCTTTGCCGTTTTTTAGGACCTTCTGGAGCTTGACGGATTTGTCGCCTTCGACAGAAGTAAATAACATCGTCGGCTCTGTTCACCTCCATCACCGTTTTTGCACAAAAGCCCGATGCCAAATCCGCCCAGAACAGGGTCCCTATACCTACGTGGCACTGGAGAAACGGTGGCACCCGCTTTTGGATAGGTCGTTGGGTTTCCTCGAACGATTTTTCCATACGGAACACGGTCGAATGGTCTATTCTCGACTGGTTCGCTGTTGGCTGACTTACATTTTCCACAACTGCGATAATTTTTGGTGAAAGTTTTTCTTTCTAGGAAGTCATTTCGATGACCGCTTGAGACTTTAAACTAGTTTTATACAAAATTTAATCAATTGTGTGTGTGTATGTGTGTGTGTGTGTGTGTGTGTGTGTGTGTGTGTGTGTGTGTGTGTGTGTGTGTGTGTGTGTGTGTGTGTGTGTGTGTGTGTGTGTGTGTGTGTGTGTGTGCACGCTCAAGTTTCTCAGAGATGGCTGAACCGATTTTAACAAACTTCTGCTCGTTTGCAAGCTACTGTCGAGTCATTGATCAAGTTCAAAGATCAAATGGCTGTAACTTTTGGTTCCAGAGATATGATTGTATAAGCGACCTAACCGACAAAACACGCTGTTTTTTTACCGCTCTAATGTATATAAGGGTGCCAATATTTTGGGATCACCTTTAATTTGGTAAAGCGCTATTGTTGAAATGTTTAAGTACCTCGAAAAAAGTCATCATGCAAAATTTGCAAAGTCCCAGAAAGTCGATTTTTAAAATAAATTTTTTTTCGACTTGACACTAAATCTCGACGTTTCATGCAATTCTAAGACTTTTGGCATCAAATTTTTTTTCGATTTCGTAAATTCCATGTACTAGGTGGATTAAGAAGGTTTTTTTTGTAAATTTTGACCGGTTTCAAATGCACACGGAAGTAGTGCTAGTGCTCTATTCACTTACCACAACACTTTTTCAACTGGAAACGAGCCCACCATTTACCGGAAATAATGCCATTTTATGAATGATTACTGCTCGATCCATTATCGTGTAC
Organism: Malaya genurostris; assembly: GCF_030247185.1. Lineage (NCBI taxonomy): Eukaryota > Metazoa > Arthropoda > Insecta > Diptera > Culicidae > Malaya > Malaya genurostris. The sequence continues at coordinate 22,831,938 of NC_080570.1, forward strand.
TAATCCGAGTGACTGAAAAGGTTCAACGCCGGTTGAAAATGTGTAATATATTGAAAACACGTCGCGTTCTCGGAAGAGCTCATTCTACCACCAACAGAAGACAAAAAGGATCCGAAAATTAATTTAAAGTTCAAATAGCTTACGTGCTGATGAAAGTTGCTGCGGAATAAATTTGATTACGCTTTCTCCCGTTTGTTCACTTCCTTCCGACGGCGTTGGTGGATGTTAGTAACGAACGGGGTGTTGTATGTCCGAGAGGGAGAGAGACAGGAAAAACAACACCGAAAAAAATATTCACCAACTGCGGTTGAAATCGCGTTTTGTCTGCTCCCGGCGAACAGAGAAAGTTGCTTTCCAAACCCAACTAGAACGGAACGGAACGGAACGATCTGGTTGTATGACATTTTGTGGAATACAGGTGGAAAAATGATGGCCGGTAAAAGTTTATCGATCAAAAAATTTTACGGTAGCGGAAGTTTTTACTCAAAACGGCTGCTTTTTTGTTTTGTCTGTACTCGATGTGTTGATATAGCATGGCGAGTGGTCCAACGAGAGAATAATAGCGCCGGATGCGGAAGCAGGTTCGGAGTGGAAAAGTTGCTCGTTATGCTTCATTATCGGGCTAGTTAGGAAAGAAAACACAAATGTCTGCCTGCAGGTGATTATATGCACAATTATGAAATTTTGACTAGGAAAGTTTTGAAATTTGGTTTGGATTGTTTTCAGTATTTTTTTGTGGATCCGTGGATAAAAGTTTCAAGTATTTATTTTACATCCGATATAGTTATTACGATCACATTTTCTATAAAAGTTTTTTTTTCGGTAGTTTAATTTGGCATTTCACTTCGAGCCCTTTCAACGATAAACATAAATTCTCATATCTGCACCAATCGACCGGGCTCGCTTCATCGTAGGAAAGGAAACACCATCTGCTTTTGATACCGGATTCTTTCATTCTTTCGACACTCGGTCACCATCAGACACCATCCATCTGTTGCTTTAACCACCATCGAACAGCTAATCCCACCTCGAAATAAATCCCGTTCACTTCCGGGATCAAGCGAAAATCTCTGCTGCGTGTTGAGAGCATCACTCTCTCCATCGTCTACTGATTGATGGCGGTCATTAGAGAGCGTAATGGCGAGCGAACACTTCATCCGGAACCGTAGAACGAAATAAACGGAACGAAAATTCAGTATCCCCATAAAAAGTTAAAACTCACTCAACGCAAGGCCGCTGAAGGTTGTGGAATTGCACGCTTCAGAATAATACGACCAATTAAGTAGGACTATAAAAGGTTGCTTACTGTATCGATATTGAAACACAAGCAGATTTATGCGATTGAATACGATTAGAGTAGGTTCGGTTACAAGGCATCCAAGAACAATTTTCTGAATCTATCATGAAAAGGCCGGTTTGTAATTGAATACATTAAACACGTAAAACCGCTTTAATTCCAATGTTTTTATGATTTTTTTGAACAGTTTAAAAATGCAGTAAACTAATGAATAAAACAATTTAATATTTATGCTCATTTTTCTTCAAAATTAGATACAAGTTTTCGTTTGGATAAGATGTGCCATCGTGCTAATTTTGATCAGTGTATTCCAGGTCGTTGTAGGGTCATTTCTAATCATTTCATAATTTTGACATTTCCAGTATATTTGGAATTAAGTAACTCTTCAATATGTTAAAATTGGGATGCCAAAACTCTTGTAACGCTTTTTAACAACTATAACTTACAAAAGTAACACATATAACGCTTCGTATCAAACAAAACTTACAAAAGAGTAACAGATGTAACGCCTCGTAACGCTTGTACTTTTTCAAAATGTAACACATGTTACGCAACACCTATAATTTACAAAAAAGTAACGCATGTAACGCTTCATAACTTACAAAAACGTAACGTATAACTTCTATAACTTACAAAAAAGTAACACCTTTAACTTACAAAAAGGTAACGCATTTAACGCTTATATTCAACAAAATTACCTACAAAAAAGTAACGCATGTAACGCTTCCTAAAGCCTAAAACTTACAGAAAAGTAACGCATGTAACGTTTCGTAACACTTTTAACTTACAAAAAAGATACAGGTGTGTAATATCAGAGACATAACTGGATGTCGTGAATACGAATAAAACTGACACGAACCCTTAATACTTTCGAATTCGAATTGATAGTTGATCGGATTTTCACTAAACTGATGATTTTTACCTTCGACTTGCAAAGAAGTAATCTTTATAGTTCTTAAGATAACATTTAGAGCCATTAGAACAGCTGATTTTATATAATGTTGTCCACTTTTCGTTTCTCGTTTTCTTTCTCTCCAATGTAAACGACCAGTAGCTGATGCATTCGGTCTTGCTTGAATTGAAACTAGCTATGCGTACAAACCGCAACACATCCGCTCGCAGTGCCAAATGATGCGAAACTGGTTTAATGCGTCTTCTCGCCTTGACGACCGGAAGACAAATAAGAACTACGACCTGAAGTTTTTAACCACGCAGAAGGTGCGCTCACCGATGTCGCTGTTTGGATGCGCCTTCTTGCCCCGACGTCTGCTTCCATCCAATGCACAAGAATAAATGAACGATTTTCGACAACGGTTCTCCTTCAGTTGAAGATATGCACCTGACTACCTCAAAATCGTCGTCCTTGCGTGAAAAACCCAAGCGAAAGTAAAGAAATTTCCGCGTTGTTTTCAAATTTTGAGAAAACTTAATTTTTGAGTTGTTTTTGGTTATCTAACACTGTTCAATATATTATACGAAATTCCTGATCATATTTCTGATGAAATAGTGAAAGAATTATGTTGGTGCCATTAATACAATTCGAGATATTCACGATTAAGTTCTGCCCATTCTTCCATATAACTAATTTTGAAAAGGCGCCCCATAGTGAAATAAGTCGTATTCACGACAAAAGTAACGCATGTAACGCCCATAACTTACAAAAATGTAATGCATGTAACGCTTCGTAACGCCTGTAACTTTTAAAAAAGTAACGAATGTAACTTACAAAAAAGTAACGCTTCATAACATATATAATTAACAAAAAAGTAACGCACTTCAACACTTTATAACGCCTATAACTTACAAAAAAAATTATGCCTGTAACTCTTCGTAACGCCTATAACTAACAAAAATGTAGCGCATGTAACGCTTTGTAGCTTACTAAAAAGTATCGCATGTTACGCCTATGACTCACAAAAAGTAACGCATGTAACGCTTCATAACGCCTTTAACTTAATAATAAAAACGCATGTAACGCTTCGTAACGCCTATAACTTACAAAAAAGTAACACTTCGTAACGCCTATAACTGACAAAAAAGTAACACATGTAACGCTTCGTAACGCCTATGATTCACAAAAAAGTAACGCATGCAACGCCTCGTAACACCTATAACTTACAAAAAGTAACGCATGCAACGCCTCGTAACGCCTATAACTTACAAAAAGTAACGCTTGTAACATTTCATAACACTTATAACTTACAAAACAGGAAGGCTTGTAACACTCCGTTACGCCTATCACATACAAAAATATAACGCATGTTACGGTTCGCAGCGCCTATGACTCACAAAAAAGTAACGTTTTGTAACGCCTTTAACTTACAAAAAAGTAATGCATATAACGCCTTTAACTTACAAAAAAGTTACGCATGTAATGCTTCGTAACGCCTATGATTCACAAAAAAGTAACCCATGTAACGATTCGTAACGTCTATAATTTACAAAAAAGTAACGCATTTAACGGTTTGTAACGCCTATAACTTACAGAAGAGTAACGCATGTAATGCTTCCTAACGCCTAAAACTTACAAAAAAGTAACGCTTTGTAACGCCTTTAACTTACAAAAAAGTAATGCATGTAACGCCTATAACTTACAAAAAACTAACGCATGTAATGCTTCGTAACGCCTATAATTTACAAAAAAGTAACGCATTTAACGGTTCGTAACGACTATAACTTACAAAAATGTAACGCATGTAATGCTTCGAAATGCCAATAACTTACAAAAATGTAACGCATGAATCGATTCTTAACACCTGACCTACAGAAAAGTAACGCATGTAACGATTCGTGACGCCTGACTTAAAAAAAAAGTAACGCTTATAACCAGCGTTGCCAGGTTACCAGATTTGTCTGGCAAATGCCAGATTTTCCTCGTTTCGTCAGACACTCAAACTAACCAGATCTTTTGCCAGATTTTCCAAATTTTCCCAGATTTTTCACTTTTTCCTAGATTTAGTCAGATCTTACTAGATCTTTACGGTTTTGGCCTCTATACGATAGGTGGGGAGACCTTTTCTTTTTTTTGCTCACTGAATTTCCTTGTATATAGTAGACCCAGACAAATCCAGATAAATTTTTGAGTTTTGGCAGATTTTTGAAAAAATAACCGGGCAACTCTGCTTATAACTTACGAAAAAATAAAACATGCTTCATAATACCTATAATTTACAAAAAAAGTAGCGCTTCGTATATAACACTTCGTACCACTTGTAACTTGCTTAAAAGTTACGCATCGTAACTCGTTTACCGCAACAATCTAACTCTTGTAACGGGTTTTAACATTTATAATTTCCACAAAAAAACTCATATGATTTGTAACCCTCAATTTTTGAAAATTATCGTATGCAAAGCTTCCTAGTTTCTTTAACTTAACGTAACGCTTCAATTTCAACCACATAAATAAAACGAACCATCGCAGAAAGCGTATCGTGAGAAACCGACACATAGAAGTACGGAATATTTTCAGTGATTGAGTGTTCGCTGGTAATGACCTACGTATGTGTGTATTTTAAATTGGCTAATATAAGGGAGACACATTTGTGCATGTTGTTGAAGACGGTCAATTTATAACCTAAGTTGTAATTTCAAAAAACCAAAACAAAGCAGATTCTAAGAAATTTCGTTTAATTGTAACCTCTTATTTTACTTATTTTATTTTATGAGTTATACATTGTTATATGTTTCAGATGCACCAATTTTTCTAGCACGTTTTTTACACTTCCCAAAAGTTTTATTACAAATATACAGTTTTATTTAAGTAATAGGAACAAATCCGAAAAAAATGAATATGTTGTAAGTGTTCAAAATCTGATCAGTTATCTCTACGGTTTTGTAATCATATTTTACAGTTGCATTTTTAATTTGAACGTAGTCCTACGTTAAAACATGGATCATTTGGCAATTATGATCGCGAATGATTACGCTGTTGAACGACTAATCATGTGAGCAGTTGGATTCCACTTTCAATATTTATTCAAAACGTTTATCACAAACTGCTTAATTAAACAAGTTTTAGGTGAACGGTTCTTGCTCTTGTAGAGAATGTATGTTTGCTTCTTCAATATACAAGCATTGTTCGTCCGTGTGCTTAGTTTAGACAGGAAATGCTTAAACATCAAATCGGTGCTCTGAAAGTTCATCCTCCGTCTTGCGAGGAAAGTTTCCTGATAGATACTAGCCTCCAGATAACTTCTTCAAGCCATAAACAAGTATCTCTAAAATTCCAAAATAAAGACGAAGCCTGCGTTCGTATATTAGCTCTGCCATCCCGAGAATGCTCCGTTCGGGACGTTCGCCTGTTGGCAACATAAGAATGTCTCAACTTGTTGCAACTCTTGGTAGTCTCTGGCTTCCGTCGGCTGAAGGATAAGTTGCTCACGAACTTGATGGAGATGCTTCCGGTACGGACATGCAATTGCCAGACAAGGCTTCTATGCGAGTCATTAGGAAAAAAAATAGAATTATAGTGACGCTTGAACAGTCAGGATCCTTAACCATCAGGGTGTGTGTGTGCGTGTCGGAATTGTTGACCAACCAACCAAACTAACGGATGTGCAAGACTCTGCCGGCTCGGGAAATCGGGCGGAAATTAGTGCACGACAACACAAACAAAATTTGTTAGAGTGAACTAAGAGGAATTAATTAAAGTTGTGGCTTTATACGGCTGTTATTGAAAATATTGTTTGTCAGGAGTAGGGCGAGATATATGATGTTCTACCACAAAATAACAGACAGGACACTCAAATTAAATTCTTTAACCATTTTAACGGTCATTTAGAATATTCCTTTAGTTGGGACAGTACTCGTAGAGGTTATGATGGCGCCACGTTACCCTACCAAAAACAATCAGTCTGTCATCTAGACTGTGTTTATTTTTTTTATTTACCAACAGAGTTGGCATTCACACAGAACTATCTGTAATGTACTGATTTTTATACGTCCATGCGGATTTCATGCAGGATTCAGATTTAGTACATATTGCCAAAACTAAATACAGATTTCTGCCTACTTGTCATCCTCCAACGCAATACAAAATCGAACCCATGTTCTGTTACGATATTTCTTGCTTCTGGCCACCAGTGTGGCGGGAGAAAAATGAATCGTTGCTTTCAAACATCTCTAAAAAAAATAAATATATAAACGTAATCCCATAATTTATTGCGACGACTTTTTTTTTCAAATATTATACAACGCTTGATGAAATCTGGCATCCTTGCGAGCAGCTGATCTTCGTTGACAAACGGGGGGAAGCCAACTAGTAAAAAAACGTTTACATAATACAAGGGGTGTACCGATGCTAAATAGTTCGCGCAGTTCAATATATGTTAGGTCCCACGAAAATTTATTTTTAGAAGAATTTACTCATAGTGTCATGTCTGTTAGTCTGTGGTTCTACTGCCGATTCGTTCATTGGTTGTATTGGCCAAACAAGCATGAAAACATTGATCATACTGTTGTATCCATAACCGAACCATATGGTTGGAAGAATTCTGCTTGGTTTATCGTATTATTGATATCAGATGCATTTTATTCGTTAGAGTAGATTCTTGTCGAAACAAAAAAGAATTGATAACTGATTTAAACATCCTGGATTATTCTTAGTTCAAAATCGATGAATTTCCTTCCAATTCAACCAAATAAATTATTTTATAATTCGAAGCATTTGTAACAGAATAGCAGAATTGTCAGATGCATTGGGCTACCTGATAGAATATGAAAAAAAAACGGAAGCAAATTGTTACGTTATAGAGTAACGGCTCCTTATTACATCTGAGCTTCTAATTCTCTTCATATCATAATTTTGAACATGAGTCACATCTTTCAACGAACCTGAACAAAATTGTGCAATGTTTTAAAATGTTTAATTAAGTTTTTGTCACACTTTTCCATTAAAAAAAAATAGTTTATTAATCCTTCAGTGATCGTTTTTTCCAATTAAAAATAAATTCACTTTCCAATTTTGGCAACATTTTCGTCTCAAGTTTGGCAGTTCCCCGCTTGTGAGGAATTCTGGCAACCGTCAGAAGGCTGGCTGCATTCCGGCTGCTGTCAAAATTGTCCAGGCGAAATTGCGTCATTATCTCGCCGTACGTGTCTTGTTTATTTCCCTCCTCTTTCTTTTTTCTTTTTTTGTATTCTACTTCATTTGATATTCGTCAATCCCGCATGTACGTACAAAAAACGAATCTTGAGACGAGGTAAATGAGATTGAAATATGGGTATGTTTGGTAGTGAGAAAGTAATGTTATTGGCAATAACATTTTCCACGATTAGAATATATGAAGGGCAATAGTTTATTGCCTTTCATATGTATCTTTTATTTAAAAAATAATACCAAGACGCTTAAAATGTAGAACCAATTCAAAACGGTTCTGCCAATTTTGTATGGCAAGAATCCGACAGAAAAGAGCCGTTAATAACCGCTAGGCGAAATTCTCTGCCGGAAACGGTTGTTGCATTGTTGCCAGACTTTTGTCGGAATTCTGGCAGAATTCCGGCAAAAATGGCTGGCAGACATAGCCAGCCGTCTGGGGGGAAATCTGCCCGCCGCGTACAAGTGGGTCGTCATGTTTCTGAACAGGGATGCCAGGTTCACAGATTTTCAACTTTCTGCACAGATTTTTAAAAGTGCCCAGATTTTCACAGATTCTGAAAATGATCACAGATTTTCACAGATTCTGAAATTAATCACAGATCACTCATGTTCGAAATCGATTACAGTTTAGCAACAAAAAGTACAAGTTGAGTAAAAAGGTACAGAGCGGTGCTGGTAGTGAGACCTTTGCTCACCAAAATGATTCCGATTTGCTATTATGGTACGGGAAACGTGCACAGATTGTCACAGACAGGTTTTCGGCTTGATCACAGATTTTTTAAACAATGACCTGGCATCCCTGTTTCTGAATATTTACTACTTTTTTTTTTATTTAAAAGGTATTTTTATTCAGACCTATTTGCGTACAAGCATTACGTAGCCTATTTGCGTACAAGCATTACGAATTAGCCGATTTTTTAAATAATACATTTTTTGAAGTGGATCTCGTTGTCACTCTTTTTCTAGGAGGAAAGGAGCTTCCATTTCCCTCCTGCGAGAGTTGAGGGGCACTTTGTTCGGGACTCGTCTCTCCATCCATTGCCGCATCGGTGGTTTTGTTGTTGATTTCCGTCTTCTTTTCGTTTTCCTTGATGTTCGCAGTCTTGAGCTCGTTGCTAGTTGCTGTAGATGTGCCTTGTTGTACATTGGTAATATTTACTACTTGATTCGTTTCAAAACACGATTACACCACTATTCAATGTTGGATGACTTCATAATTAGTGATGTTCACTTGCCACTTGTTTAATCAACGATTAAAAACTTCTAAAATTAAATGTTATAAAAAAAAATTTTTTTTCTTCTTTAAATTGTCAACAAAGATTTTTTTTGTTATTCGTCACATTAGTTTAATTATATTATTCATTAGTTTATTATATTATTCATTTCGAAAAAAAATCATTTTCCAACTTAGGAAACATTTTCGTCTAAAGTTTTTCAGCTTACTACTTGATTCGTTTCAAAACATGATCACTATTTCACCTAATTACACCACTATTCAATTTTGGATAACTACAATGAAATGAAAATCTTATTCATATTCATCAGATTTGTCATATGAATCATATGTGGAATATAATTTATAGAAGTTATATGGAAATTTATAATCTTTATTTGAAGTGTGCGTTAAATCTAAATAGACGTTACCGTAATGAGGGTTATAAGAATATACCATATAATTTATATTGAAATACGATGAAACCTCACGCTTTACATAATTTATATTCATTGGATGTGTCACATGAATCGCACGCAGATTATATTTCATAGAAGACATATGTTAACTTATGGCATTTGATGGCACTCTACATAAAATCTAAATGATGTTCAATAAATTTTATATCTTCATAACCTTTATGATATTGATAAGAATACAATATACAAGTTATGCGAAAAGTTGATAAAACTTAAGCTAAAATAATGTAAATATTCATTATATTTTTCTGTGGATCGCATGCTGATTATATTTAATACAAGTTATGTGAAAACTTATAACCTTTATTGGAAGCGTACATAAAATCTGCAACAAGGAAAAAAAGGGCACTGTTTTCTTAAGCTTAGACATATAAAGGAGTTTGTTTTTACGAAAGAATAATCGTGAATCATGCGGCTTGAAACTGAAGAAAGAGTTGTGTCTTCGACATTCATCGAATGCTCCACACCGTTTTTTGGGAAGTTCTCAATGTTATTTTAAATCACTGACAAGACAGCTCATTCAACTTCGTTCCAGGATACGACCCAACGGACCATGAAATAAATATCCGGTACGTTTCATTACTCTGTCTGTCTAGTAAGAGGTTTTAATTTTTTATTTTTAGTTTCGGGATCCCACGTCTCCTCCGCAAATATCAGGAGGTGCTCCTTTATGGAACTGATGACTAGTGTAGCTTGAATCCTCGAAAAAAGGAGTAGTTTCCGATTATCAGCTTTTCGGAGTGCATCTGATTCGTCTGGTGACAGTAAATATCTGATGAAATCAGCCAGTCCCAAAGAAGTAAGTGTAGTTGAAATAATAAAATAAATTTATATTATAAAACGCTTTACATACGTAAAATATATCAATAAGTTTTTGATAAGACAGTTATTGTTTTTGTAGTTTTTGATTCCCTTAAACACCATAATCCCAATATTTTTAATATAAATCATATACACATCACTTGTTCAATCAAATGGCAATCATTTGATCAATATAACTGCTATACAGAACTGGGATGACCTTCATCAAAAGTCATAAAACTAGTCATATGGTATAGCTGAACCTATCAATATAAACTCGAAGTGAATATAATATGCGCTTCATAAATTGTTCCAATGTGTGTTGTGTGAATATCTAGTAATGGTTATATAGCGCTCCTATAAATTTGACTCAGACTAGAAATTTCATTCGTTATATGAAAATCTTGCAGAAATAACATTAGGAAGAGTTTTATGTTTCATAAGATTATCTTATATATTTGTCATGATGTTGAATACACCAAATAGCTATCATTGGAAATGCTAACAGTGCAAAATCATTAGAATATCATATAATATGAAAAAGGAAATTTAGCTCAGTGTACATATTTAGTAATGTTTACTTTTTACTTGTTTCATCAACGATAGAAAACTTCTAAAATCACCCGCTAAGCAATAAAAATCATCAAAAACGTGAGTAAAATTATTTATTTATACAAACTTTGATTCAATAGTAAATACAGTTAAATTCAGATTGTTTCATTTAGGGTAATACAAATGGAAATATCTGGCATCTCTGGACAAAAGCGGTACACTCTTACCAGCCGCTACCTAATTTTGGGTCGAAACCTAACCAAAATCAACTCAGTTGTTTTTCAAAGAAAGGTGAATCTAACATTGACAGCAAATGGAGAAAAACATCGTCTTTGGTTTCAAATAGTATTTAGAAATTATCGTATATTCTCAGATCAATTTATGATTAGTCGATGAATTGTTGTTTTATCTTTAAAAGACATGCAAATTTTACCACTTTCCTTCTATATCCACTGAATAAATCAACATAAAAATCGTTTCGTCCTTTTTCGATTTGCTTTTCTTTTATGCTTCCTGTGTGAATTATATAGATTCGCCCTTGCGCATTTTTCGTGAAATTGGTTGGTTTTCGCGACAAAGCAAAATCTGCGGATAATTTTGTCCTCTCATTTACTATTTCCAGTAGTAAAAAGTTCGGAAACCATCTAAAATAAAGAAAATAAATAGTTTCGCCCTTACTAGCAATTGAATTATCGCTCTGTAAACAAATGGAATGACAGTTTCGCCCTTTATAGTTTTTTGTATTACTAGGATTGAGATTTTTGAAGAATCCGATCTGTATTTTTTTTGGTAACTAGCGTATTACATAAACCAGACTAACGAGCGACGACCTCAATGTTTAGGTAAATGGAAGTTTGAGTACACAAAATTTACATCTTAATAGATGCACATAAAAGAAGCGTCACGCTTTACTTACATTTACAATTCAAAGCATGTAAAAATAAGTCATCATTAACTTCACAATTAATTATGCTGAAGCTTACATCGATACAGACGCTAAATTTAGTTTTACATGTTAGTAGATGTAATATTGTGCCATCACCGAAAAAATTACGGCATACTTGAATTTACGTCAAGCGAGGATTTATTTTCCCAATAAAACGTTCATATGAAGGGCAATACATTATGACCCTTCATGTATATTTACTATGGAAAATGTGTTTGCCAATCATATTGCTTCACTACCAAATATACCTAATTTCAATCTCATTTACCTTAACTCGTTTTTTTTTCTGTATGTACATGCGGGATTGACGAATATCAAATAAAGTCGAACATAAAAAAAGAAGTGAGTGCGAAATAAGCACGACACGTACGGCGAAAGTATGACGCAATTTTGCCTGGGTTATTTTGACAGCAGTCGGTCGGTTGCCAGAATCCGTCACTAGCGGGCTATTTTTCAATCGCACCTATTCTAAATTAGTACGTTTCATTCTACAAGGCTGATGCCATTCCTTAACATTTCAATCCTATCCTAATTAATTATTACAAAATCAAATCACGGAATGCCGTCCCCTTGGTTTTGAATCATTTCAGAACAATGGATTTGACATCTTAGAGCTGAATATACTTTTGTGCCCTTGAATCATTGCAGGGCAGATTTGCCACAAGTTCAAGACATTCTTTCAAAACCCAGTCATTTGACGAGATACGTCTTCATACATCATAGTTTCAGTGATGTGTTTTTTACCAACACCTGATGGAAGTTTCTCAGAGTTTGACTGAGTGGGTTAGCGAAAGAGGTTAGGAGAAAAAATAGCAAGAAACTCACTGAAACGGCAACGGCCCCACAGGAAATGGGACGACAATGAGAAGCAACTTTGAAAGTGCAAAAAAATAGCTTCTAGGCTCTCTGCAGCCACAAAAAGGACAGGAAAAAAGTTTTGCAATAAATAAACTTTTTCGCTCTGATACAGAAGTGTTTTGCAGACGTTTTCCGAATAGGTACTTACGGAGAAAACGGCAAGCTCTTTTGTAGGTCGTAGAGGGAACAAAGCGGGATTTGTGGTTTCACTGATTATCTGAATAGAACCGGAATAGATGCCGAAAGGTGGAAGGTAACCGTTTTTTTTCTGCTTTGTGCAAAATGTTTGAAATTGTACGTAACACCGACTAACTTGTTTACAAACAACAAATGTAATGCTTTGGTTAGATAATTAGACCATTATTATGGAAAACTTTTTTTTCGTGTTCCGTTTGTGGTATCATTTCGAGTATACATGTAATTATTTGTATATTTATCTCTGGTCCGATATTGTATAAAGTCAGCAAAATGGTCCAACCTTTATAAGAAAATACTAGGAATCATTTATAATCAATCATTGTTATATCACTGTGATGTTATAATCCATTTCCCATGAAAAAATGTGTTTTTATATTGAAGAATCCAATCAGAGTGATCACCACGAGATAGCGTTATGGTGATTGTTTTGACATATCCCATGTATTTAGAAAAATTTTGGATGAATTTTTCAATTTACTTGAGTTTGAACGAATGCAGATGGCAAAACTTTACAAATATGGGTGAAAAATGATTATTCACGTGTTGTCATCAAACATATGATTTAAAATTGTCCTATACACTTGAAAATCTCGGATGAAATTTGAAATTTTCAGTTCACATACAGATTTGATCTAGATAATAAAACATGAGTAAATAGACTAATAATACAGCTTTTGATCATAATTTATCAATTAATCTCAAAATCCAACCATGAAATTAAAGAATTTTCCAGATATGAAAACAGTTCCCAACCTCACTTCTTCGAATTTGATATTTCATTTACGATTTCTCCATAAATATCTATCGAACATACCACGGAAAGTTACTGTATCATCGATGATCGATTTTTTACCAAATTTTCAGACGTTTTTGTATGTTAGTATTCCATTCATATGAAAAAAAAATAAAAACCCGGTTTTTTTTAATCTTCAAGCAAAATCTGAAAATTATCACCATCGCTTAGTTCAAAGCTCGCCACTCGAGCAGCGCAGCGATCGCAAAAGTGTTTGTTGGATTCTTCAATTATTTCTTGAAGAATACTCATCAGAAATGATACAGCTCAAAAACTTCGAAAATCTTGTACGCATTGATAAAAATAGTGTTCATTTACACTGGGGTCTCTTTTTACGCGTTTTTATGCAGATTTCCGAAGTTACGCGGTTTTTTTTACGCGGATTTCCAAAGTTACGCGGATTTACAAAGTTACGCGGTTTTATTTCGGCACCAAAACAAATTTTTCGATTTTGGAAGTCTCAAAATTTTTCTATGTCTCAAAGTCGATTTTTACAAAAAAAATTTTTTTGAGGTTACACCAGAATTTTTTTTTCTTTACTTTGGAGGTTTTTTTACGCGGATTTCTGAAGTTACGCGGACCTTTAACCTCTGCTATGATTTTTCAAATGAATTTACCCGTTTTTATAAGAAATCGTTGAAAAGGCGGGTTAATTGAAAAGTTTTCTACCGATTCGACAGCTTTTACCGAAAGTACACGCTTTAAAACAGTTACTCGAAAATGAGTAACATTCCACTCATCGACAGAAAAAGTGGAACAACTCTAATTTAGAGTAACTCCTTAGTTTCTCAAATTTGAGTTCTTCCACTGGAAACGATTTTTGGGTAAAACCTACTCATTTACTGAGTAATGCTTTATTTGTACATGTGCCAAAAATAGAATACTGTTCAGAGTTTTGAGTGAAAATTTATTCTACTGTGTTTATTTACTACTCCGTTTACAATTGATTTCTAACTTCGAGACATCATAGCAAGTGACGGTCGCTTGGAGCAGTGTGTCAATTTACAAAGTCACATTAGAACACATGTTAGTAATGCTCAGGCACCAATCAGACACTTTTTCCACAGACTAACAGACATGACAGTATGAGTAAATTCTTATAAAAATAATTTTTCGTGATGCACTAGTTTCACCTATATTGTACTGCGCGAACTATTTACTATCTGTACACCCCTTGTGTTATGTACAAGTTTTTTTACTAGTTGGTTTTCCCTCGTTTGTCAACACCGATCAGCTGCTTGCAGGGATGCCAAAATATTTGAAAATGTATCGTCACAATAAATTATTGGATTACGTTGATAATATATTAAACTTTTTCGCGATGTTGGAAGGTAACCATTTATTTGACCCAACGTTGTTCATCTAGACTATTTTTTATTGTGTTTATTGTTCCGGTTTTGGTAGACACAACACCCTTGAAATACGCGACTCACTAACAAAAATAGAACCTGTTCTTGCGTTAAACTCAAATTTAGAGTAAGTGTTACTCATTATCATTGATGATGACTTCTCAATTTTTGACGTTTCCATGTATTTTTTTAAATGAGTGACCAATACTCAAACTCTTGGTAACTTTTTCTAAGCGTGTATCATCTGTAACCAAGCAGCGCCTCTACATTTCATTTTTGTATCGTTGTGCCAATCGGCAAGGATGCCAGGTCATTTTTTCGAAAATCTGTGCAAAAATTGCGAAAATCTTTTTTTTTCATTTTATAAGAACACGACAAAACGGATATTTAGTACTGGTAAAATTTTTAAAATATCAGGTGTACAACTTTGCTTCCGCCGTTTTCCGATAGATGGCTGTACCGGCTGAGGCTGGTCAAAATACATAGATGATAATGCCTTTAAAGTAGGTGTGTACAGAGCCCAACGAACTGTCATCGCCGTTTCAGTGATAGTTGTTCTTGTTTTCGTATTATTCACGTTCGAAAATGTCTGTTACTGTGCCCAATTCTCGCCATTTGCGGGAAGTTTTACTTTTCTGTTACAATTCGAAAAAAAATGCAGCTGAAGCGCATCGAATTCTCTCAGAAACATACGGTGATGCTGCTCTGAGTAAAAGAACGTGTCGGGAGTGGTTTCAACGTTTTAAAAATGGTGATTTCGATGTCGAAGACAAACATGGTGGTGGAAGAGAAAAAACCTTCAAAGATGAACAACTAGAAGCATTGCTTGATGAAGATTCGTGCCAACCTCAAGAAGAGCTTGCCGAATCGTTGGGAGTGAGTCAGCAAGCCATTTCAAAACGTCTCAAGGCCTTGGGAATGATTCAGAAAGAAGGGAACTGGGTGCTGTACGAGTTGAAAACGAGGGATATCGAGCGCCATCTATTTGTATGTGAGCAACTGCTTCGAAGGCAAAACCGAATATTCACGGCGCCAAGGTTATGATTTATATTTGGTGGGATCAGCTCGGTGTGATTTACTACGAGCTCTTAAAACCGGGTGAAACCATCACAGGAGATCGCTACCGGACGCAACTGATGCGCCTTAGTCGAGCGCTAAAAGAAAAGCGTCCACAATATCAAGAGCGACATGACAAAGTCATCCTCCAACACGACAATGCGCAAAAGTGGTCAAAAAGTACCTGAAAACGCTGAAATAGGAAGTCTTGTCCCACCCGCCGTATTCCCCAGATGTCGCCCCTTCTGACTTCCACCTATTCCGTTCGATGGCACACGGCCTGGCAGATCAACATTTTCAATCCTTCGAAGAGTTGGAAAAATGGATTGCTTCATGGATAGCGTCAAAAGAGGACTCCTTTTTTCGAGCCGGGATCTGAAAGTTGCCGGAAAGATGGCAATAAAGATTTTAATTTTGGAAAAAAAACGGCGGAAGCAAAGTTGTACACCTTATATTAAACCTATCAACAGAACCAATACAAAAAGCGCAGAAATACCGATCGATGCATGCAAATATTCGATTTCGTCCAAATGGGGATGAAATATTACTCTCAAATATAAAATATCGCATTTCAACCATTCCCCCGAAATATTAAAAATCCTCTCGGTAATCACACGCACACACACCCCGAAATCTAAGTGCGAAAATCCATGTTTAACAATGCGGAAAGTTGTTGCCATTCAGAAAACCGCCTGGACATATCCGAAACGAGCATAATTCTAGCGGCATTCGGGCATGAGAGTGAGAAAACATCTGTTGCATGACGCTGAAAGCCCAAGCTGAGGATGAACGCGATCCTCCGGGCAGCAACAGGACTGAGTCGTCGAGCGGACCAACTTTCTCCCCTATCATCATCAGCCCAATTGGTGCGGCCAAAGTAACGAAAGGACGATCCTTGCTAGCTGTGTAGGCACAAGTACATGGGTATAGTATGAAGTGAAGATACTGTGAGTTATCACAGTCGAAAGCCGACCGCACCGCTAGGATGCGGCTGGAACAAGAAGGCCCGGTTTTCTCATCCAACCCAAGCCACACGAACGCAGCTGACGACAATGATGATGGCCAATGCAAAACTCATCGTTTCGTGTGGAAATGTTTTCCTTCCTCCCGTGTAGCGCCACCAGAGGAAGCAAACTGAATTTTCCACATCAAAACACATATTTGCGTAAACGAACACGGGCCAAAAGAAAAGGTTCAACAAGCGTTCCCCGATGTGTTGTATTGTATTGTGCGTGTTGAAATTGAATTGTCTTTGCACAATGTAGTTATCCTACGTCGGACAAGTACTAAAATTATTCATCATACACCCGGGGGCGCATCCTATCCCATTTCACCCATTGTTCGGTCTTGGTGACGCCGACGCCAGACGCAAGAAGGCAAACTTATCATTTGCACTCCGAATTGTAGTAAACGAGGCATGATTGCGCAGTGACGATTCGTTCTGAATCGGAACATGCTAGTTGAGCAAATTGAATGGATAATGTCGGTGCAGTTTGGGAGCTTTCTTCAGCATTGTTTTACGGGTTCGGTTACCGTAATATGACTGTCAGGTCTCAACCCACATGACGGAACAGTTGTTCGTAAAGAAACAGGAATCAGAACTAATTGGCTCAAGTGTCACGTTCCCCTAGTTATTTTGAGATTTGTGCCTTACCGTGGTTTCTCATCATTTTCCTGGTGGGACGAGAAGGATAAAAGAAACATGGCAGGGGAATATGAATTGGATGAGTTGGAAAATTAGCACAAAAAAGGATGCTGAACGATCTACATATGCCAAAATGCACATTTAATAAAACCTCCCACCAAGGAAGGGAATAATCGTATCTATTTTCACTCGGCTAGCACTCATAGACACGTTTCTACCTGATGCGAGTCACTCGTATTTATTCGTTCATAAGTGTGCTTCTGCCGAACACCCGATTGCCTCAAGTAACACCCGATCGGCAAAGCGCAATAGTTAATTCTCTCGCATTTATTCTCTCTTTCATTCGTTATGGAGCGCTGCCATTTGAATTCTGCTTAGTACATGTTCGGAACCAATCCGAACCAATGATGAGTTAACTCGCTCGGCAATCCGAATATTTGCAAGTATTTTGAATCGTGATTCAAGACGATCCATTCTTTTAACGCTCTGGAGTATAATGAAGGCAGGCGCAAAATAATCGTATCCGTGGGGTGATTTCACGAGCCGACGGGAAGTTTAAGTGCATTTTTGATTCATGCTGCAAATATGTGAAAAAAGTTGTTATTTTCTAAATTAAAGCGACATTATTTGCAGTTTTCACGATGTTGTTTCTAGTGGCCCGCTCACCTAGAAAATTTATGATACCGTATTTTCAGGTGATTGTAGTATCTCGATTTGCTATATTTCAGTAGAGGCTTGACAGTTGCCGAAAGGAACTAACATTTTCAACTGAAAACCTATTTTCTATGCACATTATATTTTCAACTTTTGTAACAGCATATTACAAGAGAGCAAAAGAAATGAATGAACAATGTTTGCCTCAATCGATAAATAATTATAAGAAATCATGAATGCAAAATTGGAAAATCAGTCTTACAATTCTTTCGGAGATATTCCCTTTGCGCGTTTTCTCGAAACCGTTAGGGAACACACGATAACAATAAAACTACTGGACCAAACTGGGTATTTTGCTTTTCCCTATAGAGAGGTAAAAGAATTGCTGCAAAATCCGACTTTCAAACGGATCCTCCGAGTCCCATTTTTCAGAAATGGTTGAACCGATTTCCGCAAGCATCCCGTTTGAAAGCTACTAACAGATATTGAGTGGGGGGGTAATATAAATATAACACATATCGAAAAAAATAGAAATAATTCTTTATAATAACGCATGCGCTATCCAAAATAATAAACATTTCAACTGTTGTTGTTTACAAATCAGCGGAAACATTCTGTTAACAATATTATTCCTTGTATCTAAAACCCTGAATCGTGATTTTTTAATAGTCTAAAATTATTAATATAACCGCTTGGTGTATGTTAGTCCCATCAGCACCCAATAAATTAAAATTCGATGAACATAGAGTAGTTCCCAATTTTCGTCTAATATGTCAATTATGGTGTTGTTTAAGTGAAACTAAATTTGTCCTCTGGGGTATCAGAGGAGGAATCACGTACGGTGATCAAGCGGTGATCACCAGAAATTTAGAAATCACAGAAGGTGATCGTGTATCACCAGTCTGGTGATTGGGTAATGGGGCAATAATTTTTTTATAATATGACTAAGGAAATAAAGTTTTCCAACCAAACTTTTTCCTATTCAAACTAATTTATTTCAGTGTCTTTTTATCGAAAACTTCGAAAACTAAACTGAATAGAATGTCGTAATCATTCAAGAATTCAATGAAACTCAAAAAAGTATCAATACTTGACAAGAAGTGATGATCCATAAACTCGAACGTGATAATAAAATCATAATCATTCAAAAACATTCTCACTATTATCAGTCATGCAGAGATTCTCACTGAAAATGCTGAAATTCAATATGGTGGGTGATGTATTGAAAATCAATTTAAATCTGATCTTAATATGCCACTCTGTGATTAAAAACAATTATAATGACAATTATAACTTCAATCATGAAGCATGTTTCATGCAGAGTAAATTGCAGGTACATTTTTTATTCAGGTTTAAAAAAATATGTCACTATTGCTTGCTTTTCATACACCGAAGTAACAGGAGCGGAGAACTTGGCTAGAGCGAACACAAACAAGCGCTCAAACCAGCTCGGTGGAAGAGTGCTGTAGCAAGTGTTATCGTAGCCAACAGGCTTCCCAGTAGAGGGCTGGTTCAAGTGCTGCGCACAAATATTTGCACTCTTGTTACTTCTATACACAAAATTCATGCTAAATAGCGTTTAATAAGGGTAATAAAGTTACTTAGACCATGAGATTTAATCAACCCTAGAATTAAAACAAAGTCCTTTGTCTCTATAATCAATATTCAGATTGTATTGTTTTTTCGCTGTATCCTATTGCGCATATTGCTATTGCGTACTGAACTTCCGACATCTGAATATCATCATCAGCTAGTGCAAATCGCTGCATGGCTGATAATAGTGAGAATGATCATTCATAATCATGTGTGTATTTAAATAATATTACTGTAGTGATATTGAAAGGAAAGAAATTTTCCCCATACTTAGCGGAGGTGGACTAGGTGATAATTGTGCAGCACTGATCAGCACCCAATATCAATCTCAGGAAAACAAAAACATTTCGTTAACATTATAATGCAAACACTGGTGGTATGAAGATTTTTCGAAGGAAGGTTTTCCCAGTGTTACTTGTTTGATCTTCCTGAAATGTGTCAGAATATGCATTGATTGATATGATTAACAGAAATGCATAAACTGTTGCTTGAGAAGATTGAGCAAGCAACAAAGGGAACAACTGCTTTGGAATATTATGCCTATTGAGAGGTTTTACATGAAGATACAGTTATGATTATGTCCAGATTTCCAAAACAAACTTATATGAAATGCACCATCACACCACTAGGTGGACCGAATCAGCATGCCTTGCAATAACACGGATTATGTGAAACCTTATGCATAAGCGCACTGGCCGTTTCAACAGATTGCTGGAATCATTCGAACTGTTCAATTACAATGATGAAGCTCTACTTTACTTGAAAATCATTCCGAAGTGAAGTCGATGATCGGCGGACAAATTTGTTAGAGTTGGAACTAATTGATTTCCTCATTCGTCAACTAACAATCTCATCTTGTTTGTCTTAAAAGACCTAATTAACTCTGACTAGAATAGCACATCAAACTTGTAACATGTTAAAATAACAGGCAATGTAACGATCATCATAATGCACATTGCCCTTCAAGCAAAAACTTATATTCAGCCGACCGAACTCATCATGCAATCTTGCCATAGCCAGTTTTTTTATCCACCCTTCCCTACAACAGATCGTTTCGATCTAACTCCTGCTGAATATATCCAGTCACACTTGTCAATCGTTCGGATTTTCGATTGCACACGAACAGTTGGTTCATTTTTACGAACGAACATAATCGCTTCCGATGATGTTCGCTGGCACTCTTTAACTCATGCATTGGCAATTGGGTTCGTGTTTCAAAATTTTGCGATTTTCAATTCTCTTATTCTCCGCCATCGCACGCAGTATGATACCGAACGAGTTTGAGTGACTCTGTTATGTATTATTGAGTACGCAGTGGAACGATGATGCATAGTGAAAGATGATCGTGTGTATTCAGGGTGATGATTGATTTTTTCCGTCCTTGCCTCCCACCCCCCCGAGAGGAAATAGATATTTTACAAAAGCGGAAACCGTTCTGCTTTCCTGGAAGATTGCAGAACGATTCGCAATATGTGTGAACAGAAGAAAATTCGGCACACCATAAGGGATGCCAAAACAATCTACTTAAACCTTCACAGAAGGAATTCATTCACTCCGGGAAGAACGATGAACATGAACGATAAAATATTCTTCAATTTTAGCTCCTTATACACAGATTCAGCCATGTATGGAGAACCAAAAACCCGGATACGTAGTTGCGCCATTGCGGGACAGTTATATATCAGATACTATGAAGTACGCAGTACATAGCATTTAGCACACGGAATGCTATATGTCCAGTCAGAGCTCAAACCAGCGCAATATTTAAGATTTTCCGCAGCCTATAGCTCATTATCCACCATAACACATGGATCAATAAGTCCCGAGACTAAAGCAGAGATAGCGCTCGTAGTAAACCAGTAACCACGTCTTTCTAAAGTACTAACCTTTGCTTGAAACGGGTCAAAATTTTAAGTCGATCCGACCAGAAACAGCTGAGTTATCGAGGTTGTAGTAAAGTCGTTTTGTAGTTTGTTTAAAAAATGGAAAAAACCGAGTTTCGTGTTTTGATAAAACATTGTTTTTTAATGGGTAAAAACACCGTGCAAGCGAAACAATGGATTTAAAAATGTTATCCGGACTCTTGTCCATCAAAAGGAACGATTTGTCGGTGGTTCGCCGAGTTTGAACGTGGTCGTACCGACACAAATGACGCGGAACGCTCGGGTAGACCTGTGGAAGCCGTTACACCGGAAAATGTGAGTGAAGTGACAAAAATTATAATGAAAGATCGTAAAGTGAAGCTCCGTGAGATTGCTGAGATGACACAGATATCAAATGGAAGTGTATTTACTATCCTTCATGAAAAATAGAGCATGAAAAAGGTTTTTTCCAAGTGGGTGCCGCGATTGCTTTCGATGGAACAAAAACAGCAATGAACAAAACATTGAAAACAATGGCGAAATTGAATGAATTGGGCTTCCCCACCCCCCATACTCGCCAGATTTAGCCCCCAGTGACTACTGGCTCTTTGCTGATCTTAAAAAATGCTCCAGGGAAAAAGATTTGGCTCAAATTGGGAGGTCATCGCTGAAACTGAAGCTTATTTTGAAACGAAAGATAAATTTTTTTATAAACATGGTATTGAAAAATTGGAAAAACGTTGGAACCATTGTATCACCCTAAAAGGTGATTATGTTGATGAATAAAAAAAAATTTGCAAAAAAAAAGGTTGTTTCCATTGTTAGTCTCGGGACTTATTGATCCATGTGTTATATACAGATTATTCATTCAACGTAATACAGATTTTCTATGAAAATATCTGGCATCTCTGGTCAGAAGCTGCACTGTAACCCGCTTATACGTGCCTGGCAGATTTCTTTCCAGACACTTGGCAACATTTGCCAGAATGTTTTGCCGGAATGTTGGCAGAATTCCGGCTAGAGTCTGGCAACAATGTAACAACCACTTCTATTTCCGCCGGATTCTTCCCATACAAGACTGCAGAACCATTTTGAATCGGTTCTACATATTAAGCACCTTTGCATTAATGTTTCCTATTAGAAGTGCAAGTGAAGCTTTTGCACCAAACCTGAATGAATCAAGCTGTGATTGTAAAATATTGTGTCTTCTTGAGATATAACTTAGTGATATAGCTTGATATCATCAGCAAAGGACAGCTTACAGCATTTAAGCAAAAAATGGAGATCATTAAGGTATAGTAAAAATATAAATGGTCCCAAATGACTGCCCTGGGGTACTCCAGAGCTAACGGCGAAGGGTGTCGTCGAGCAGTTTCCAATTTTTACAGACATTTTGCGGCCAGTTAAGTATGAATGGAGCCAGTTCAGTAAGGATCCATTGAAACCAAGCCTGTCGAGCTTAGCTACTGTTAGTTAATGATTTATCTTGTCGAAGGCTACGGAGACATATGTATAGATTACGTCAACTTGGAGACGTGCTTCAAAAGAACGGATGATAAAGGATGTGTAGGAGAGTAAATTCGTTGAAGTTAAACGATTGGCCATAAAACCATGCTGAGTTTCGGTGATGTAATTACTGCAATTGTGAGTGATAAAATCCAGGACAATAATTTCGAGTAACTTGGAAACGGAGCATAATGCCGCAATCCCACGATAATTGGAAGCGTCAGACTTATTTCCTTTGTTTCGCACAATAAATTAAGATCAACATTACCACTTCAGAGTAAAAAATGTTTTCTTCAACTTCTACTATGAATTTTCGAATGAATTCGCCCGTTTTTTATAGGATGTAGTAATTAAAAAATTTTCCTGCCGATTCTACAGCTCTTGCTGAAAGTATCATCTCTAAACAAGCAGCGCCTCTACATTTCATTGCAGCGTCACTGTGCCAATAGTTATTGAAGAACGGTTTCTTTTCTGTCTAGAAGTTTAACAGCTGGTAGATTGTTTGAGTTATAAACCGTAGAAAATCCCCGTCAGTTTTTGTTTTTAATTTCTATCAAATATAAAAATTCAACAGAGTCCATTTCGCCTTCGAACGACAGTTCGACATGTAGATGGTGCTGTTGTACAAACGATGATGTTTTCGAATGAAGTTGTCAAAATACATATGAATGTTTATTCTCCAGTGAATTTTTGTTTATTTCGAGTTGAAATTCGAATAATCAAAGAATATTCGGTTGTAATTAAGGAAAAAACATTGATTTCTATCAATTAGAATTTCAACCAATATTTTTAATCTTCAGCTTGAGAAAAAATCTAAGTTTTTTGCTATCAGAATGACCTACAGATTGATAAAATTGACTTTCCTTTTGACACCGCTCTGAAATAATTGGTCTGGCCGTTTATTCCACCCAGTAGTTGTTTAAGCCTTTAATTTCGATTACGAAAATTGATGACATAGCCTCATTGGGCATCAATATCTAAATATAGTTTAGTATTGAAGAAATTAAAGATTTACTTTTTATTCATAAATTGAATGAATACAAAAGTTTTACCCATTCCGTAGGTTTGTTTAAGGAAAAAAAAATACTATGTTAGTAGCTATTTCCGCATTTGATACTCGGTTCCTATATTGGTCTATGTGAGAATTTGCTAACACCATCGTTTTCTTGGTCCATAAAGTGAAACATAGAAGGCGCGGAGTTGATTTCAGTTTTGCGTTTGAAAGTCATTTTTCATTGCTGTTGTAGTCCCAAAGAATTTGTAGACATGGCAGTCACACCAGAAGTTCAATACTGAAATTTACATAACAGTTCAGCATAAACTGTTAAAAAAAAGGAGAACTGAAACTTTATTAGATGGAACAATGTGTCTAAATGGCGAATAAATTTTAAGCGGGGCCTAATAAAAATGTGCAAATTACAACGATGATTTACAAAACATATTTTAGAAGGTTTAAGTATTGAATAAATATATTATGACTGTTTCTGATGAAAGATTTTGAAACAAGATTTATTATTAAGAAATCTTTGTTAGTATATTTCTGAAAAAAGCTATTTTTGTAAAGGCATTATGATTTTCAAAGAAAAAGACATAGGAATATTCATCCCTTAAAAATGGATTGAAATATTCGTAATATGTTTTATTAAGTAAGATTACACACATCATAAATTACTTAAACCGTTTATTATCAAGAGGAAATCAGATCCCAAGATTCGAGTTCCACAATACGACAGTCACAACTCTTCACTAATTAGAAGAGCAGATTATCGATTGACTGAAAAATTGGTGCCAAAAAGATTCAGCCCACTCAGGCATGACAATGCGCATCTCCAATATAAATTGTAAATGGTTTAACATTCCCTATGGCTTACAAAATCCACTTGACCTAGTATTTATTTTTCATTCAAATAACTGTGAACTTGAACATTAAATGTCTGCAGTAGAGATGAACGGGTTTCAGGTATTTGTAGCCGAAACCTAACTCGAACCCGAACCCGGCGGGTACTGGTCGGATTTTGGTTCAGAAAAAAATATGTTTGTCGGGTTCGGGTCGGGTACATGTGACGATGTTTTTTTATTTTTAATGGGTACGGGATGAAATTTTTTTATTGGATTTCGGGTATTCGAACTCGAATACCCGATTTTGCCGGGTTAGGGTCGGGTACGGGTAAAAACTTTTACCCGAGATTCGCAATTAAAAAATGAGTTAGAGATTGGTGGCGGACGTAGTTGTTAAAATTTTCTAATTGTGCAATAGTATTATCTCGAAAGCTAAAAAACGCTTCTAAGCAGCACTTATTTTATTTATTTTCTCTGACTTTGTGCTCATTTTATCCTTTGTCTTCCAATTTTTTACACTAATCTAGTTACAATAAATACACGTTCTTTGTATAAGTACTCGATTTTTAGAAAAAAAAGGTTTTTAAATAATTGTGAGCATCTTCTGCTCTCATGTGCTTTGAGCAACTGCTTAAAGGCGGCGAAAAACACGCGTCACGAGTTTTAAAATAATACGCATGGAATAGTTCATAAGCGTACTTTCCGTACGGATGAGGTAATCCTCAAGATTCTTGTTGTGTGTTATTCTTTGCCATCGTATTCGCACCGGTAAGCCATTTCACTGACGCAACAGCAGAAACCAACGAACCTGTTTTTCCTTGTGCGAAAGAAGAAATTTTCTACGACCAAACACATAACAAATGCTGCATCAAACGACTCCTTTTCTGCCAATGGAAAGCTTTAAGCCCACCGAACGAAACCGTTACCGTCGTGTCCCTTCCTTAAGGACACTAATGATCACCTTATTACTGACTGGTAACACGTCATGTCCTGTGGACTTTCCCTCCCCGAAAAATGGTGTCGTATTTACCTTTTGCCAACAGTTCAATTTGCCACGGGGGAATAATTTCCGAAACAATAACGTCAATTACCAGTGCGCTCCTTCGAGACTCCAAATGAACAACCAGGTGAACGTGAACGGGCGGTCGTGTCGCTGAGGGGAGCCGGTGGAAAACGGGAAACCTTTTTTCATGGCAACATCAATCTTGTTCGTGTTGTCCCACCTTCGGGGTGTGGTTTTATTCCCAAAGTCGTTCGCTGTGCGGAGCAAAAATATGTGCCGATCGAATTTTTTCCCTTCAATTTCGATACTTTCCAGAAATCTCATCGGACCGACTTGGGTGTCCCGAGCAGAGGGTCATAACAAATTGCTGTCAAATTTTCCCTATGATACTAGAAATGTGTTATTCGACAGCCTGTATCTTGACGATGGCAAAGTCATGACGAGCCTTGCCATGAGCAGGATATTTTTTTGTTTGTATGATTTTATTTTACACCCTCAATCGGGTTTCCACAAAAATTTCATATCGAATGGAACAAGCGCGAAAGACACATTAGCTTCAGACGAGTGCACCGACGTACGACCAACTGACAACTCGTTACGCAACCAATGACAGACGACGAAGCGAAATTGAACCAGATGTGTGTATCGATTTCCAGAAAGTTATAGCTTTGCAAAGGCCCGAGCTCACAGCAAATTGGGTGGAAAATTCTAAAATTGCTACTGATTTGAAAAAGGTTGATTCGAACGGTTGAGCTCTGTAGCAAAGGCCGATGGTTGGGGATGAGTTTCTTTGTGTGTTTCAACTCGGAAAACGATAGTTGTTAGCTTCCAACATTACAATGTAGTTCGAATAGTTTTTCCGTATTTAGCATCGAAAGCGCAACCGACGACGTGTGACGTAAGTAGAGTGAAGATATTTCAATTTAATGCAACTAAAATGTAGGCAAAAACGAGAATTTCAAATGAATGTTAAGCCTGACTTTTTGGATGAAATATCAGTTTTGATCAATTTTTCACCATCGTTTGATGGAAAATTGCTTACATTTTATGAATGTAGATTTTAATTCCCTAAAAAAAAAATTAGCAACACTGCTTCAATGCATTCGTATTAGATTGCGTAGCGCTTACTAATATTTTCTTTTACGACAGAAGATTTCCGAAAAAATAAATACACGGGGCATAATTCCGATTCTAGAAATGAGCAAAACGAGTCATGATTTGGAGAAAATATTATATTTTCATGTTATGATAATACACCATGATTAAAACTTCTCGGATCATGATCTATTTGGACTGATTTCGCTGAAATTTAATCGCAACGCACTTGACGTTGTTGGGTATAACTTCAGGAGTATTTCTGCTACGATGGGAATTTTTGCGACATAAATTCAGGCGTTTTGTGAGTTTTGTGTGTTTTTTGCAACATTAATTCAGTGAAAATCACGACGAACTTCTTTTTATCAGAATCATTAACAATTAAAATATTATGTTTTTGTAAAACGACGACGCCTAAAATAACGTGTTGCGTTCATTGCTTCAGTTTTGATTTTGTGTTTCAGAATTTAAACACTTAAACGAACTGCATGAAAAAACACGTGTGAATCAAACCTCTATGTCGAATTCTTGCAAAAAAAATCGTCCTATTTATAATATTTAGGTAAATCAATACAGCTGGTGTTGTTATATCTATGTAATAAATTAATCAAAGTGGTTGAACAAAATATTTTTCTGATTTTCGAATTTATTTTTTGGTTTACGCTAGCTCTCGGAATATTACTCTAGCAACAACGGTCACATCAAATATGTAAGAATACATTCGAACAAAATGTAACATTGATGTTTGTCAAATGAAAAACGTAGCCGTGCTTAGTCTCTTATGATGTCAATTTTCGGTTCATTATCTTTATTTTTATGTTATGTTTAATTCGCTATCAGCCGGTGGGTAGAACAACACGATTATTGTTAAATGAACATTTTTCAGGATCGAGTAAACATTTTCAGTAGGTCTTGCTTTTCAATGTCTGTTTTTGATTTGCATTAATCTGTTAAGCAATCTATCACATCACTTGAGGCAGAGGGTTCAAAGAGATATCCGGGTAGAAAATTAGAGTTACGAGCTTTGAATGAAATGCATTCTTCGAGTAACGCATTTTCGAACTATGATTAATTTTCATGGGAGAAGAGTTATTGCTCATGGTTCCATGATAAGTTAAAATGATTGTTTTCGTGATTTTCTAATCATGACTGCAGTAACGGATTTCTTTCCGTGTAGTTTTACGACAGAATTCCATATCCATCGCCTTTCGCGTGTTGAATTAAAGGTTTCTATTTTGCGGGTTTACTTGTAGAAGGTACGTACATCTTTATATAGCAAAAATTTCTGCAAGACGAAATTCATATAGGAATGTGTTGTTGAAGTACGCTGAAACTGAAATAATTTTTCTCGATCAGTTTCAAGGAAACCTGAAGAGTATGAGTTTCAAGGAAACCTGAAGCAGAATGAACAATAATCGAAAGAGAGAGTGAACAAAGAGAAACTGTCACTTGCTGTTACGGCCTTCTGGAAAATCAACCGAGATATTAAGAGAGCTTGTCTGTATTATGTACGATTCAGACGGTCCGCCTTCTTCCGTAACCGTCACCGGAACGTCAGCTACTGTCAAAATTAGTTTAATACTGTCCTCACCGGAACGTTTACACACTCCGTCCGTCGAGACGTTCCGTGACGGTAACGTTACGTGTGAATGGTTCCACAAGAATGCATGTAATTAATGTTGACGGTGACGGAGGTTGACTGTGACGCAGAGATGCCATTTATACAGATTTATCTGTATTATACAGATTTTTACATGCTCATACAGAATTAATACAGAGTACAGATTTTATACAGATTTCCTCAATTTAATACAGATTTATACAGATCTCACAAAAAGTAAGAACGAAAAAATTCAACTTTTCTGTATGAGCTATGTTTTAGTATTTGATTTCAGTGATGAGATAAAAGTCTTTCAATCGACGGACAAATCACAAATTAATATGGAAATCAGTTGTGAAAACCATTTGTATTATAATTTGAAACCAAGGATGGCTTTTATCGTATCAAAGAACGCTCACTAGCAACTCTTCACACGATTCAATCAGTGTCATCGAAGAGAGACGAATATCATCGCAGCAACAAAAATCCGACATGGTTAATTTAACACACAAGTGCGAGAGCGAATTTCTTACGATGACCTCTCTGAGAATCAAAGGGTAACTCGCTGCTTTGGGAATTCTCTCTGCAGCAACAAACGGTCGCTTATTCTCGTCTCCCGATCAGATTCTACATGGGCAGTGGATAATTGCGATAGAATCATTTCGACCGTCTCACGACAAAAGGGCCTAACTGCAAATGACACTTTCTCTTTGTTTACTTTTTCTTTCACGATTTACCGAACTGATTTTATATTTGACGCTTTACTCTTCGCAAAACTTTCAAGGTAAAACTACAAGCTTTCGATTTATATTGGAAACTGTAGAGAATTTGCAATAATGGTTCCGTAATGATCAAAAGAGAAAGTAAACAAAGAGAGGCTCTCATTTGCGGTTAGACCCTCTTGTCGTGGGACTATCGACTATGAAAATGTATGTGAATGCTCCACACAAAGGTTTTTAAATATTGCAACATAGTATGAGAATCATCAAGTCGAATCATCGATTCGAATTTCTGCGATAATTGTCAACTTGCGATTCTCTCTTGGTAAATTCCAGCCAGCAACGATAATTATCAGACTATAATTTTTTTAAGGGTCGTGAAATACTCAGAGTATGAAGTGGAGCGAGGAAATGTAGAAAAATTCTCTCGCGGTTCATGCATTGGTAGACTCGAATTCTTGTAGCATCTTCTATCGGATTGAGAATTTTGTATACAATATAGAAAAATATCGAGCAGCTTCTGTCAAATTTTCGGCAATCACCAACGCTGTTTGAAACCAATTTGAACTGATATTCAAGGAAGTAACGGCATCATGAAATTTTACTGTCAAACTGAGAGTTGTATGACCCGATTTAACGTTGCATATTGGGCGTTGAAATTCCATGTCAAATTATGAAGTCAAAAACTCCAAACTAGATAAATATATGGAATTACAATTCAATTGTTGTGAATAAAAAAATAAAAAAAAAACTATGAAATTTCGTCGTTGAATATTCTTGTGAGCGCAGCAATGACTGATTGAGTGTACCGTAAGATGGTACCACAATCTATTGGAATAATATCTTTTGGCATCATTTTGTTGTAATCTATGAAAGACTTGGTTAGTTAGTTGATATATAAATCTTCTTTGGGACTACTAGTCCCCGGTTTCCATTTCCGAAACCTCCGATAATAGTGAATAAAACCCTCAAAAATACTACAAAAAGATACTGAGCAATTTCATCCAGATCCGATCAGAAAACACCACCGCCTAGCACACAGCGTGCTTTAACCAATTTTGTATAACGTGCAGGGTTGCCACTAATAAATCTATATTAACTTAACATAACTGTTCACAAATTGAAAAGGTTATGGCAGTTTATACCCAATGGATGTTTTTGATTTTATTCAAGTTTGAAAAAAAAAAAAATCTTGACATAATCTTGTAGTGATGTTTTAGAAAATATAAGTAATATGAGAAAGGCATAATTACACCACTAGGTGGATCAAAAAGGTTATTTTACAGTAGTTGCAATGACGTATAAAACTGTTTCTAAATTTTCACTTTTTGTGCTAGGCGAACTTTGAGCATCCGTTTATTGCGTAGGAAAATAGAACAAACAACTAATGCATCAGTCTACAAATTTCCCCGTATCTCGAACCAATCATTCCGTTGGGATTAATAAAAGGGTATCAGTAATTTACCTCGCTCGGGGATAGGTTCCTTTCGGCTGCTTTCGAGGGGTGCCTGTGATACTTCCGAGTAGATTGTGCCTACCTCGGCCAAACATCGCAGAATCAGCTGTCCAGTGGAATAGTGTGATGGTAGCAACTGAAAGATGAAATAAGGGTTTATTTGTGTGTTACTTGGTACATATTTGGAAAAGGATCCTCAACAGTCTTATTGAATTCTTTTCAAGGAAGTGTCATTTGATGTTAATCAAAGATAACGGATATCCGAGGTTCCAATAGAAACTGTGTGTAAAATTTTGAATGCGCAGTCTGGCGAACACTTACAGATGTCGCCGCGATCGTCATTAATTTAGCTGCTGCATTCTCATCACACCAAATTTCGTGGCGACATCTGAAAGTGTTCATCAAACTCTTTATTATACTAATTAGATTAAATGCAAATAAATTGTTCAGTCAAATGCTACGAAATTAAACGTGAACACTTTAATCCAATGTGTCGATTATATCGGTGTAGGGTTTGATTGATAAAATTGATTCTCAGTAGCAAACGATGCAAGAAACATTTTTCAATTTAATTCGTGAAGTGTTTTTTTTTTTCATTCCATTTCCCACTCTCCGAAAATCAGGAAAAAGAAACGTTTTTATCTTTTTATGAACTTGTTCGCATTTCAATCGCACTCACCTGAATGTTGAGATCCCTGGACGCCCAGTGCAGACTGTCATGCGTTGGATGCAGCATCGTAGGCTCGGTTCCGACCTGAAATGAGTCCGAAAAGTGGACAAAAAAAAAAATGGATCAGTTTCTCAACCAATGATTGAGCTTCGGCCATCACACAATCACATCACCGCCGCACCGATGATTGATTGTGATTGGGCGGGCGACTCGCCCGTAGATGGGATGCAGTTTCACTGATCCCGGGGATATGGAGGCGCCACCGTTACCGCCGGTGGCATCAATAATTTACGACCCTTGACTATTATGGTGACGGCTTATATCGGGGCAGTAAAAAAATTAATCAATTTGACGGTTTCTGAGTGACATTCATTGTCACGATCGGGCTGAAGTAGGTATCGATGTGTCATTACCGAAATGTATCTACAGCCGTCATAAATTCGGCTTTTATCTTCACCGGCGTCGTGTCGGTTTCGCTTCTTTTTTTTTGATCATCGTAAGCAAAAGAGATTTCAATGATGACGGAAGTAAATATTTGTTGGTGAAGCGTTTTATCTGATATAATAAAAATATGAAATCCTATCAAGGATCTGGAATGGTGAAACTCATGAGTCGTATGTTTTATTTCAGTTTGAAGAATGAGAAACGGGTGAAGGGTAGTTTTATGGAAGCGAATAAACAGGAAATTGAGCACCTGGCATGGGAAATTTTTTCGAACTTCTGAATATGTGATAACAAATGCATAAAATTTGACAAACTCAAATTGGTTCAATTTTCGCGTTTAAATTTGATCTTTTTCCATTTAATTTTGACTAAATATATAACGTTTCATTACTCATGATTCGTTTAATATAACATCGCATTATTTTGCGATGTTATATTAAATTTTTATTTAAATATTCTCAAGAATAGTTAGCGACTGAAATCGAAGTAAGCCTTTGTCGCACAACATCCACTTCCATTTTGTAACTAACGAGCAGCCATCATAACTGATTCATATACAAATTTCCTGCAGACGAGTGACAGCTGAGAGACACCGGGAAATGAAAGCATCCGGCTCACTTTACGGCACATTTACGAACAATGATAAATGGCACCGGATTTTTTGTTGTTGTTGTTGTGGTAGTTTTTGCTGCTCCGTGTCCCCGCCAAGCATTTCAGCGACAGAGTAAAAGAGTGACCAAGGGAACTAATGCAGGGATGGTTCACAAACGACGTAGATTGGGATTCAAGTTTGATTGTAATCATAATTTACATATAATTTAACTGTAAAACCGATAACTCAGCACTTCCGTTTTGAACTGTTAGTAACTGATGACAGCAATAATTAGCCGTTAGTAGGAACCAAGTTCATAAAATCCGAGAAAAAATATTTAGAGTTTTAATCACAGATTGCATCACAGAAAAAACTTTAACCAAAGATACGACTTATGAAATAACTAAAAAAGATTAAACGGGTTCTTCCTGTCATTCCGATTGTGTGTGCTTAGATCGCTGACATTTTCTGCGTAAAATGGACCACTATTGGTTGTTCGCATTGAATCAGTTTCAGGATTGTAAAAGAGAATTCAACTTAAAATTAATTTTGAGGGAAACTTAGGGTTAAACGATGTAGCACGATTCATGGAAACTATCTGTTGATTAATTTTTAAGATCCCAAACACCGATCAGTAGAACTTTTTCGACATTAATGGGACGCCTTTTCAAAATTGATCATATGGGTGAGTGATAAGTTTTTAGTTGTGAATAAATACGGTCCCAGAAAGTATGGACGCAACCAAAAACCGCTGCCATTTCGCAATGGTTCAGAATCTGTCAATTTTTATGGCCTGTTGTTTACACTCTTCTCTAATCACTTGTGCCCTTCTTTATTCGTTTTCACTAGTTTGTTTCGAAATGCGTGGACTTTCAGCAGAACAACGTCGGAAGATTGTGTACAAATGGTGCACAAAACGCGGACTGTCACTGAGCAAGATAGCAAAAATGGAAGGAGTAAGTGAAAAAACCGTGCGAAAGTTCGGTGAGGATAACACCTTTGAGGGTAAACCGAAAACGGGTCGAAAAAAGGTTCTGCTAACCCGTAGTTGGATAAACGTATACTGAAGGCAAAAGAAGGAGGTTTCAGTTCGGGATGTAGCAAAAAAAAGTGGGCACTTCGAAGTAAAATGTTGTTCATGCAAAAGGACGTTTGAACCTTTGAACCTATAAGAAGCAGAAACAACCAAAACGTAGTCCGAAACAAGAAGCATCGATCAGGCCGAGGGTTCGAAAGCTGTACAATACGATTCTTGCTGGAAATTTGAACTGCATAATCATGGACGACGAAACCTACGTGAAACTCGATTACAAATCCTTGCCGGGACCACAATATTTTACGGTGCGAGAAAGGCAAGTGTTAAACCAGTCCGAGACATCTATTGAAGTCGAAAAATTTGGTAAGAAATCTATGGTCTGGCAAGCAATTTTTAGCTGCGGTAAGATTTCGAAACCCTTCATCACCACAGCTTCAATTAGCAGCGAAATATACATCAAGGAATGTTAATAAAAACGACTTCTACCATGATTCGAATCCACAAGGATCCTGTTGTCTTCTGGCAAGATCTTGCTTCTTGCCACTACTCGAAATCAACGGTAGAATGGTATACAACCAAAAATGTCACTTTCGTACCAAAAGACATGAGTCCACCAAATTGCCCACAACTTCGACCAATTGAGGAATTTTGGGCATTAACGAAGATACATCTTAGGAAACATGTCTCGGCAGCCGAAACCATTCAACAGTTCGAAAAAGATTGGAAAAAAGTGTCAAAAGTTGTCGCCACGAAGTCTGTGCGGAATTTAATGAGGAACGTTCGCAAGAAGGTGCGCCTGCTAGTCTACAATGGCTAAGTAGCAAATGTTGAGAATAATATTCTGTTGCTGTAGTCTAATATTATCAGTACATCGAATAAAATTTGAATATCTAACACTTGTGAATTATTTACAGCGAAATCAAAGTGCGTCCATACTTTCTGGGACAGTCTTTTTCTCTTGTTTTATTTAACGTATCAACATAATTTTTGCTCCACGGTTTCGGAGATGTGATCAGCAATTTGTGATAGAATTATTAGCAGCATAAAATAACCACAATAAATTCAAAATTAAAATTTTCTGAAATGTAATAAGTAAAAAGCAAAGCCTTAAGTGGAATTTGACCATCTGTTTTAACAGACTTCGCAGCCGATTCAGAGTGTACAGAACCATTGCATGGCTGGTGCTACGATTCCACTGACACTACGAATCCTTCAAGGTCGGGGCTCGAATATACGACAACTGGTGCCCGCCAACCCGGAATAAATGTGATAAGTAAAGAAGGTAAACATTAGATGCTCCGTTTATTCTACCTTGGCGTGTTTGACTCGTTCACATCAGACCAGAATACGAGTCCAGAATTCAATACTGAGTTTTAGTTCTGAAATTCAGTTTCCGAATCCTAGACCAGATTTTCTGTTTTTTTTTATTTCTAAAATCCAGATCTAAAATTCAATTCTTTGTCCAGAATCGAGTTCCAGAATTCTGCAATTGAAAATACATTTCAGAAATCGATTCTTAGTCTGAATTTTGAAACAGAAGGTAAACATTTGAAGCTCCGTTTATTCTACCTTGGCGTGTTTGACTCGTTCACTTCAGACCAGAATACGAGTCCAGAATTCAATACTGAGTTTTAGTTCTGAAATTCAGTTTCCGAATCCTAGACCAGATTTTCTTTTTTTTTTTTATTTCTAAAATCCAGATCTAAAATTCAATTCTTTGTCCAGAATCGAGTTCCAGAATTCTGCAATTGAAAATACATTTCAGAAATCGATTCTTAGTCTGAATTTTGAAACAGAAGGTAAACATTTGAAGCTCCGTTTATTCTACCTTGGCGTGTTTGACTCGTTCACTTCAGACCAGAATATGAGTCCAGAATTCAATACTGAGTTTTAGTTCTGAAATTCAGTTTCCGAATCCTAGACCAGATTTTCTGTTTTTTTATTTCTAAAATCCAGACCAAAAATTCAATTCTTTGTCCAGAATCGAGTTCCAGAATTCTGCAATTGAAAATATATTTCAGAAATTGATTCTTAGTCTGAATTTTGAAACAGAAGGTAAACATTTGAAGCTCCGTTTATTCTACCTTGGCGTGTTTGACTCGTTCACTTCAGACCAGAATACGAGTCCAGAATTCAATACTGAGTTTTAGTTCTGAAATTCAGTTTCCGAATCCTAGACCAGATTTTCTGTTTTTTTATTTCTAAAATCCAGACCAAAAATTCAATTCTTTGTCCAGAATCGAGTTCCAGAATTCTGCAGTTGAAAATACATTTCAGAAATTGATTCTTAGTCTGAATTTTGAAACAGAAATTCGGAGCTCAGATCAGGATCTTGATTCTAGACCTGGACTCTGGAACTAAATTCCGGAAATGAATTCTAAATTTGGATGTGATTTTTGAGACTGAATTTCGGAACTGAAATTGAGGTTCATCCAGAATTCTGAAATTGAGTGTTGAACCTAAAGTTCTGGACATACAGACCGAAATCCAGGACCAGAACTCAGATCCAAAATTATGCATTCTAGAATCCAGATTTAGAATTCAGTTCCAAAATGTAAGTCTAGAATTGAATTTCAAAACCCAGTTCCACAAGTGTTATTCAATCCAGAAACTAGGTTTTGAAGATTTTTGATCTAAACTCCTGAGCTGAGCTTTGGATCCGAATTTGAAAGCTGAATTCTGGACCGGAATTCTGTAAATACAATTCTACTGAAGATCAGAATCCAGGTCCAGAGTTCAAAGCTAGGATTCAGGTTTAGACTTCATTGCCGAATCAGAAATTTGTCCTCGAGTTCAGTTCAGAACACAGGTTCAATGATCAGATCTACAACCCAGATCCAGAATTCAGTTTCCGAGTTTAGGTTCAGAATTCAGTTCTAGAATCTAGCATCAAAATTGAGCTTCACAATTCAAGTCCGAAATTCAGTTCCATCATTCGGTTTCAAAATTCGGTTCTAAAATTGCAGGTGCAGAATTAAGATTCTTCAACATCAAAGAACCTTTATCAGTTTTACTCGTATTCACATCATCCGGTTATGTCTCTGACATTACCCATTCGTTTCCATCTTTAATTTATTATTGAAGAAGAAGTTTTGAGGTAAAACAGAATACAGTTATCTGAGGTCGTTCAAATTAACATCAATCCATTATTGGAACTTATGAAGATGTCAAGAATACCTTTTGATTAGTCGAATACAATTTTTTGGAATTTTACAGTCAATCTTCGAAGTAAATTATTAATAGATTCTACAATTTGCATAAAAAACCCACTTTGAAAATATTTACATAGATTTATATGAAACTGTTGAGTAAAGGCTCTAACGAGAGTCGATCCTTTTTCTCCCACTGTGCATTGCTTCAATGTTTCACCTTGAAAAAAAAAAACAATCTCAAATGATTTTAAACAGTCAAAATCAAAAAAAGTAAAAAAAACCTGTTTTAATCCACCTAGTGGTCTAATGATGCCTTTCTCATATCAATCATACTATCGTATATAATACTGTGGTATTCTTCAAAATAATTTTCTTCGATTCTTAAAAAAATAACCGAAATCGGTTTGTTTGACCGTCTACTGATAAAAACTATCAATTGGAGAAGATTTGAGGTCGATTTAAAAAACTTTTTACGGTTTTTCGCCCTTTTCAGTGATGGTATCAAATTTTTAACGCACTTTACCCTATATTTCCGGATCCGGAAGTCGGATCCGGATGAAATTCAGAAATTACGTGTGGGACCACAGGACCTTTCATTTGAATCTAAATTTGTGAAAATCAGTTTCGCCATCTATGAGAAAAGTTAGAACACATATTTTAATTTTTTGCACATTTTACATCATAACTCCAGAACCGAAAGTCGGATCCGAATAATATTCAGGAATTTTGTATGGAACCAAAAGACCTTTCATTTGAATCTAAGCTCGTGAAAATCGGTTCAGCCATCACCGAGAAAAGTTAGTGCAAAAAAATGTTACAGTTTCTGCAAAAAGTATTTAGTACAGTAGAGTGTCAAGTTTCGAGACAGTACCTATATTTTCGACCAGCAGGATTATGTCTAATGAAAAAATAAATTTAGAATTTGGTCTCTTTATTGCAAAATTGTTTTGGCATGAAAACTAATCCATAGTTATTCGAATCACAAACTGGGAATTGTAGCTGAATGTTGAAACTCCTATTAAAATCGGTTCAAAGAAGTAATGAAGAAGAAAAATAGTTCGAAAAATTGAGCATTACTGCTGTGCGAAACGAATGGACCTATTTTCATCTTATCCTTAAGGTCAATCCATCGAACAGAGACAGCAGATATCACTCTAACTAACGATTTTCGTACATGATATGATTACAGGACCTATTACCTTAGTTCAAATCACGCGTGATCGTTCAATCGAAATAAAACGAAAGTTTAACCTGCAGCAAAACAAACAGTTAGCATAGTGTGATTGCGGCCCCCAAATAGTGTCGATCGTGGTGACATCTGCAATTTAACACATATGCCATTTCGAGTCCCCAGTGAACTTCAACTAGTTTCATCTAAATACTACGATTTTGTCTGATAAATAGAACTTGTATCAAGAAAATGTAGGACAGATTTGTTGCTGTAGCTCATGATTTTCTAATGTGATATTTAAGCCTTAACTACATGGATTTTCACTGAGACCCTGCCCCTTTTCTCTTGCAGACTACCACTACATATGACGTGACTTTTGGGTGGCCCCCACCGTGCATACATTCGATGATGCAAGCGGAAAGCACAAATTTTGTCGGGTTCTGCTTCGTGCCTAGACAGCGAAACTAATGCCCCGTTTACACTTCTGCTGGCTGCCAGCATGCTGGTGTCAGTGTACTGCCCTCTTAGGAAAAAACGTTCAACTGTGGTCCAATGATCCAAAGTATTAGACCAACGAAGGACCACCGTTGAACGTTTTTTTCCTCAGAGGGCAGTACACTGACACCAGCATGCTGGCAGCCAGCAGAAGTGTAAACGGGGCATAAACGACAACGCACCAACGGTACCAGACGGGAACGATACGCTATCGGGTACTCCACAGCCGGAAATGGGAAACTTCTTCGACGATGTTCCGACACTTAATTCAGGCTCGTATATCAAAGTGAATACGGAAGCTCCCGGCTTTTCTCGGCTGCTTGGGAAGGAAACTTGTTTACGGTGTAAAACTTCCCAATTTCGAGACAATTTCCCATTAGCTATCATCCCATCCGGATTTCGGGCTCGAATTCCATACGTACGCAAGAATGCAAATTGATGCCGATATGTTTTTTTTTTTCAATTTGATAAATTTGATCTGATGTATCATCACACATGAGGGCTTTTTGTTTGTCAAAGCCGGATCTAGTTAGCCGAGCGGCAGGAGGGATTCCCATTTTATTACTTCACGGCTCGTGGCAATCACGATGACAGATGATGGCCTGCTAAGTATCCACCAGAAGGAAGCAAATAAAAGCCCCACAGATGACGGAAGATTAATGGCGAACGACGCCTCGCATTCCAGATAGATATGGAACTCGCCCAACGGAAGCAGCGGGATTCGTGTGGCTTAGGCATAATGAGGGCGGCACGAATTTGATAAATATCTTCACAAGAGGATATGATTCTATTTTGGTTTTTGCAAGGATTTGTTCTGCAGTTCCATTTGGGTTCTGAGAAGATTGAACAAACAAACATGAAATATTTCAGACATTTTATTATGAAGACCCGATCTGCATGCCGTGATTGAATGCTTATCAAAACTCGGTCTTCTTTTGATATTTCTTCATTTGTACCATTAACGAGACCAGGCTCGTTTGTTACCAAGGTTACTTGTTATTACGAACGTGTAATTAATTGCCTAAAGTTCACAATGTACATTCATACGACAATCTCAGTTATATCTTGTTGGACTATTTCAAAATTGAAGTACATAATACAGATTTCCGAAGTTACGTGGTTTTCTTTTGTGTTAGAAATGCATGAAACGTTGAGAATTAATATGACGACAATTCTCTGCGTAGAGTAGCACAGTCGATTAGTGGTGAAGGTAAAACTTCTAAACAAATTTACTTTGCCCATACTGGTTTCGGATTCAGGTTTCGGGAGTAGTGATTCCAAAATGGAACTTACATAAATTTCTCAAAGTGAAATTAACGTTTGAGCATAGATAATAGTACGAGGAAGTCAAATAAGGTGAACGAGGAAACCTAAACCGTTGATTTTAACCATGGTAGCGCTTCATTAATGCCAATTGATGGATTCAGCCAAACATGTACTCGAAGTGCGCTTGCGTTCGTTTTTCTAGTCCTAAATAAGTATGTCCGACAGGATATCTTTCTCGTCTACAGAATCTTGCTTAACTAGGGGCAGTCTCGTGCATTTTCTCTTTCCGGTCGTCCAGTACAATTTTATGTATTATTATTATTATTATTGTCATTTATTTTATTCCGGTTTCATCCTCCATATGATGTGTTTTCTCAAACTTTTTTTTCGTTCCTGTTTCTGATTTCGGGAGGGGCCACAGCCCCTCGACCGTCCACCCCACCCCTCTCACATTGTGGATAACATTAAAAATATTGAAAACTTGATTAATGTGAAATAATGTTTCGATTTACTAAATACTCTCATATCAAGAAAAGAACTAATCATTCCTTCATGAATAGAATAGTACAATAAACAAACTTGAATAATATTTATGCTCATTCTCCTTCAAAATTAGATACAAGTTTTTGTTTCGATAAGATATGTCATCGTTCTAATTTTGATCAGTGTATTCCATGTCGGTGTAGGATAATTTCTAATCATTTAATAATTTTGACATTTCCAGTTTTGCAAATA
Organism: Malaya genurostris; assembly: GCF_030247185.1. NCBI lineage: Eukaryota > Metazoa > Arthropoda > Insecta > Diptera > Culicidae > Malaya > Malaya genurostris. The sequence continues at coordinate 22,872,110 of NC_080570.1, forward strand.
AGTGACTCTTCAATATGTCAAAATTGGGATGTCACCTCGTAATGCTTGTACCTTTTTAAAATGTAACACATGTGACGTTTTGTAACATCTAAAATTTACCAAATAGCAATGCATGTAACGCTTCGTAACGTTTATAACTCACAACAAGTAACGCATATAACATAGAAAAAACTTACGTATGTAACGCCAATAACTTACACGAAAGTAACGCTTCGTAACGTCTATAACCTTATAAAAAGTAACGCTTGTAACTCCTAAAACTTACAAAAAAGTAACACATTTAACGCTTCGTAACGCCTTGACTTACAAAAAAGTAACGCATGTAACGCTACATAACGCCAATAACTTACACAAACGTAACGCATGTAACGCTTCGTAACGACTATAACTTAATAAAACTTACAAAAAAGTAACACATGTAACACTTCGTAACGCTTATAGCTTACAGAAAAAGTAATGCATGTAACGCTTCGTAACGCCTATAACTTACAAAGAAATAACGCATGTAACGCTTTATAACCCCTATAGCTTACAAGAAAGTAACACATGTAACGCTATATAGCGCCTACAACTTACACAAACGTAATGCATGTAACGCTTATAACTTACAAAAAAGTAACACATTTAACGCTTCGTAACGCCTTGACTTACAAAAACGTAACGCATGTAACGCTACATAACGCCAATAACTTACACAAACATAACGCATGTAACGCTTCGTAACGACTATAACTTAATAAAACTTACAAAAAAGTAACACATGTAACACTTCGTAACGCTTATAGCTTACAGAAAAAGTAATGCATGTAACGCTTCGTAACGCCTATAACTTACAAAGAAATAACGCATGTAACGCTTTATAACCCCTATAGCTTACAAGAAAGTAACACATGTAACGCTTATAACTTACAAAAAAGTAACACATGTAACGCCTATAACTTACAAATTCGTAACGCATGCAACGTTTCGTAACGCCTATAATTTACAAAAAGTAACGCATTTAACGCATCGTAACGTCTACAACTTACTTAAAAGTAATGCATGTGACACTTCGTAACGCCTGTAACTTACTAACAAGTAACGCATGTAACGCTTCGTGAAACTTATGAGAAAAAGTAACACATGTAACGCCTATAACTTACACAAAAATAACGCATGTAACGCTTCGTAACACCTGTAACTTCCAAAAAAGGAACGCATATAACACTTCGTAACGTCTATAACTTACAAAACAGTAACGCAAGCAACACTTCGCCAGTAACTTACAAAAATGTAATGCATGTAACCATACGTAACGCCTATAACTGACAAAGAAGTAACGCATGTAACACCTCATAACGCCTATAGATTACACAAAAGTAACGCATCTAACGCTTCGTAATGTCTATTACATACAAAAGAGCGACTTTTATAACACTTCGTAACACCTATAACTTTTTTAACAGTAACGCAGCGCAACTCGTTTACCGCGAGAATCTAACTCTTATAACGGTTTTCGATTCCCAGCCCCGCAGTTTCTAGCTTGAAGAGGCAAGTGACCTTAAGTTTAAAATCTCTATAATCGCAACACAAAAAAAAATATTTCATGGTACCTTTACCCAGGCGTCGCCTCAGATAGGCCTCAAAAAATTCGTAACGTATATAGGCTTCAGAAACTAAACTATTATTCTTTGTATCATTATTAGTATTATTGTCATTTATTTTACTCTGGTCCCATCCTCCATTTTATGTGATTTTGACTCTGTTCTGTTTCGTAGGGCCTAATATTACCTAAACTTTGTTTCTGTTTCTGGTTTCGGGAGGGGTATGTGACTGTAATGTGATTGTACTTGGTTTAAATCCACCGATGATTTCCATTTGAAATAAAAAAAAAAATAGAATCACATTATACGTTCGTGAATTTTCTTCAATAAATATATAAACATAACTTTGATTGATTTGGCATATGAGAACTTTTTTAATAAAGACTTAATGTAGGCACAAACCGAATCGAAAGATAGATGTAGCTATATCGAACAAAAATTTTGGAATATTCAAAGTAAAATTTATTTCCTTCGATTTCAATTGAACCTATTTCTGTTTATTATAATAAAAAACAGTTACTATCCCGCTTGCATGTGTCTGGCAGATTTTTGCCAGAAGGTTTTGTCGAAATGCTGGCAGAATTCCGGCAAGAGTCTGGCAACAATGCAACAACCGTTTCCGGCAGAGAATTTCGCCTAGCGATTGTTAACGGATCTATTTCTGACGGATTTTCGTCATACAAGAATGGCAGGACATTTTTTAAGGCAGTTCTTCATTTTTAGCGCCTTTTTTTTCAAATTAGAAGTTTAAAAGATGCGGGCAATAAGATAAGTTTTGATTACCAAACATGATATGCAAAGCTTCTTCTTTCGATATACCAGTATTTTCATCTCATTTACTTGGTTTTAAGACTTGTTTTCATTTTTGGAGTACATGCAGGACGAATATCAAATGTAGTCGAACAGAAAAAAAAGTAGAAAGAGCGATCTTGCAATACGTGACGTGGCGAGAGAAAGACACATTTTTGCAAAATTTTGACAGCTGCCAGAATCTTGCCAGGCTTCTGCCAGTTGCCAGAATTTCTTACAAGCGGAATGGCGAACTGATTTAAAAAGCTTCAGCATTGCCAGTTATTTGAAGAAATCACAAAAGTTCCCGGTCACTCTGACAGTGTACCTTATAAAGCAAAACGTGTTCATGAAAATTTGTCGAAGTATTATGTATTATAGTTTGTATTTGGTTGTGCTTTCGATGCAACACGAACACGAGACTGATTTGAAATCTTTTGATTTGATACTTTGACCTAGTTTGTACGATGTTGCTCATCATGTTTTTTTAGTCAACCTCGACTATCGAACCAATGCAAAAGTTCTGCAGAAAGTTCAAACAAAGAAACACACTTCCGAAGGTCATCACGGATTGAGGGACAAGCGACCGAGCAAGTCTGTAATTTGTTTGTTTATCGACTGCAACTCGCATAAACTTTTCAGTCCTCTGCGCCAAACCGTGCCTGGATCAAGTGATAGAAAGTTGATCTAAGATAAACAGAATGATTGATATTTGATTCGTCCCGTCACGTCACTGCAATTCGAAATCAAGATACACTGGCTGTCGTAATCAGTTTTTACGCCAAATGAAGTTCGCATAGTTCAGAGCTGTCTGTCGCACGGGAATATGTCTGTGCTGCACGTCTCCACGTCCCATGCATCCGGCGCATCCCCTGCAGCAGCAGCAGCAGCATCGGCCATAAATTTCAATGCTTCACCGGAGTTGACAAACTGCTGCCACTTGTTTGGGTTACGGCTAAGCCATTTCGCAAGCTGACATGACCGCGATAGTTTGTAAAGAGAGCGCATAAAGTCGGCAGAAAAAAAAACCTGTGATTATCTTCTCCGGAATAAATCTCAGTCAATCCGGAGTCGCGCTCGTCTTTGTCACCGCTGGCATAAAACACCGGTAATTCCAGCCTGTGAGGAAGCAGAACCACCGCGGGAAAACGGATACAGATATTCAAGCCGAAGATAGTGGATACAGAAAAAGTTCCAACAGTGTTTGGATTACATTTGCTACTAGATGAGGCGGACAGGAGGGGGGCACAATTTCCTCATTCTCACTTCAACGCTTACTTTGTCGAGAGCAGTGACAGACCAAAGTGTGATGCTGGCAGAAGTCATTGTGAGTGTTTTGCTTTATTGTATTAGCTATCAGTGCACCGAGAAGAAATTGGTTTCGATTTGCTTCTGAACGATAAAAGTGCATCGTCATTTGCCGAATGGTTGACCGATTCGAAAAGGCGTTATGCGTTTGCACCACCGTTGCGTATGCGTAACTTTGACAAGATGACAGATGTGTGCTGTTTACGGAGTACTCTAAAAATTGGCGGTTTGCTTGTTCGGTCTCGTCTTTTGCTGAGTTTTGGCAAATATGATCACATGATTCATCGTATTTCTGTTTATTATAATAAAAAACAGTTACTATCCCGCTTGCATGTGTCTGGCAGATTTTTGCCAGAAGGTTTTGTCGAAATGCTGGCAGAATTCCGGCAAGAGTCTGGCAACAATGCAACAACCGTTTCCGGCAGAGAATTTCGCCTAGCGATTGTTAACGGATCTATTTCTGACGGATTTTCGTCATACAAGAATGGCAGGACATTTTTTAAGGCAGTTCTTCATTTTTAGCGCCTTTGTTTTTTTAAATTAGAAGTTTAAAAGATGCGGGCAATAAGATAAGTTTTGATTACCAAACATGATATGCAAAGCTTCTTCTTTCGATATACCAGTATTTTCATCTCATTTACTTGGTTTTAAGACTTGTTTTCATTTTTGGAGTACATGCAGGACGAATATCAAATGTAGTCGAACAGAAAAAAAAGTAGAAAGAGCGATCTTGCAATACGTGACGTGGCGAGAGAAAGACACATTTTTGCAAAATTTTGACAGCTGCCAGAATCTTGCCAGGCTTCTGCCAGTTGCCAGAATTTCTTACAAGCGGAATGGCGAACTGATTTAAAAAGCTTCAGCATTGCCAGTTATTTGAAGAAATCACAAAAGTTCCCGGTCACTCTGACAGTGTACCTTATAAAGCAAAACGTGTTCATGAAAATTTGTCGAAGTATTATGTATTATAGTTTGTATTTGGTTGTGCTTTCGATGCAACACGAACACGAGACTGATTTGAAATCTTTTGATTTGATACTTTGACCTAGTTTGTACGATGTTGCTCATCATGTTTTTTTAGTCAACCTCGACTATCGAACCAATGCAAAAGTTCTGCAGAAAGTTCAAACAAAGAAACACACTTCCGAAGGTCATCACGGATTGAGGGACAAGTGACCGAGCAAGTCTGTAATTTGTTTGTTTATCGACTGCAACTCGCATAAACTTTTCAGTCCTCTGCGCCAAACCGTGCCTGGATCAAGTGATAGAAAGTTGATCTAAGATAAACAGAATGATTGATATTTGATTCGTCCCGTCACGTCACTGCAATTCGAAATCAAGATACACTGGCTGTCGTAATCAGTTTTTACGCCAAATGAAGTTCGCATAGTTCAGAGCTGTCTGTCGCACGGGAATATGTCTGTGCTGCACGTCTCCACGTCCCATGCATCCGGCGCATCCCCTGCAGCAGCAGCAGCAGCATCGGCCATAAATTTCAATGCTTCACCGGAGTTGACAAACTGCTGCCACTTGTTTGGGTTAGGGCTAAGCCGTTTCGCAAGCTGACATGACCGCGATAGTTTGTAAAGCTGCCCTTACACGAGACAATCTTATTGTCAATACAAGGAGTATTGACAATACTTTTGATCGTGTAATGGAAACTTCATTGGATTGACGAAAATATTGTCAAAAAATCAAAACTGCTCATCAATCCGACAATACTTTCTCTCCAGAGAAGAAACTATCAAATATGTGCAATGAACTCTCCTCTCAATGTTTCAATGTTCAGTTGCAATATTTGAAGCTTCAAACGCTTGATTTGTTCGAAAAATGCGGACTCAAGTTACCAAGTCAATTGGATTGACGGTATTGACAACACTTTGGATTGACAATAATATTGTCACGTGTAAGGGCTGCTTAAAGAGAGCGCATAAAGTCGGCAGAAAAAAAAACCTGTGATTATCTTCTCCGGAATAAATCTCAGTCAATCCGGAGTCGCGCTCGTCTTTGTCACCGCTGGCATAAAACACCGGTAATTCCAGCCTGTGAGGAAGCAGAACCACCGCGGGAAAACGGATACAGATATTCAAGCCGAAGATAGTGGATACAGAAAAAGTTCCAACAGTGTTTGGACTACATTTGCTACTAGATGAGGCGGACAGGAGGGGGGCACAATTTCCTCATTCTCACTTCAACGCTTACTTTGTCGAGAGCAGTGACAGACCAAAGTGTGATGCTGGCAGAAGTCATTGTGAGTGTTTTGCTTTATTGTATTAGCTATCAGTGCACCGAGAAGAAATTGGTTTCGATTTGCTTCTGAACGATAAAAGTGCATCGTCATTTGCCGAATGGTTGACCGATTCGAAAAGGCGTTATGCGTTTGCACCACCGTTGCGTATGCGTAACTTTGACAAGATGACAGATGTGTGCTGTTTACGGAGTACTCTAAAAATTGGCGGTTTGCTTGTTCGGTCTCGTCTTTTGCTGAGTTTTGGCAAATATGATCACATGATTCATCGGGCAGCGGCAGGATGTTCCTCCACAAAGTCATCCCACGAAAATGAACCGCAAAGTAGCATTTCAGGAAAATGAAATTTTCTTCTCGCAACCGGCAACCGTTTCTTCTGGTTGATAGACATTTGATTAAATTGCATCGCTCCGGCTGGTTCCGGGTTGCTTTGCCCGGCAAACAGAACAGAGCAGGCGATGGCAGATAGAGATAGAGCGCCTCGGAGCCATTTTGTATCGCGAAAAAAAATGTATTCGCTCGATTTTTGTTTGTTTGTTATTCAACCCCCACCGTTGGAAATGGGGGGCCGTCGTTTTGCCACATCAGCAAACTCTCGCTCGGCACAATATCTTTGACGCTTGAGCCGCACCGAATCGTGTCGGAAAATTCTATTCACATATTTTACTACTGCTACCGGTTTTCGCGAAAGAAGTTCAGCCGTATCCGTTCCCCCTTGAACCCACCATTCGGCCATTTTTATATGGACTTGTGCTGTGTGGATTTCATCTCAGTAACGAAACGGCGGCGAAAGCAGAAATGAGGTGCCTTCTCCAGGGGTGGGAAGAGAAGTTGTTAAATGCGCTGAAACGAATTTATACAATATATATTTTTTTCTGTAACCTGGTCTCACGGTTCCACTTTCGCATTCGTCAGAGCAAATGCAACTTTCGTTGGCTTTTGTTTGGGTACGGAGCACACACACACACATACACTCAGCAATCTCTCCATTTGTGGTTTTGCATTTGGGGAAACATAACTTGGCCCGGTAGCACTGCAGTAACTCATACCGAAGAGGGATTGGTGAAAGAGCACAATTTTTGAAATTTCTGAAACCTGGACTGCGCTACTACCGAAACCTTCTTTGTTTGACAAATAATGCTGGCACTGCCGTGCAAGCTGTTGGCTGTCGAAATGCGGCCTTCTCGTTGTCAGGTGATCTCGTACTTCTACTGAGCGCATTGCTGTATGGAAATGGAAAATGTTCGCATGCACCGAGTTCATTCAATTTTCTTACCCAGTTAAAATGACCCTACATGTCATGTACTTAGGACGCATTCTAGTCGTATGAAGAATTGAAAACAAACATAGAATGATTATAAATATGATTGTGAAACTAATATTTTTAAATACTTTCTCCACATTACTTTTAAAGACATATAAAAAATTTCTGGGTTCATGATCAAACTAACACATCACTCGATAAGTCGTTAGACTAACAACAAAAGCGATTTTTTTTACCAAAAAATAGAAACCGACTTTGATTTTTGCATTCAAATGATCTCACATCGCTATGTAGTATTTGCTATTGAATGTTAACAAGACAGTCGATGAAGATTATACCATGTGCATCCCAAAAAATTGAAGCCATAACTTTCCCAGCTGACTGTTGTGCCATTGGACGCTTCGGACGAGGTTCACCCCGGCTGCAGCTCACTCCGATGATGATCGTTCCGATTCCGGCGTGAAGTGATATGGATCCATTGTTCATCAATAGTCACATACCGACGAAAAGAAAAACTCTGTTTTATTACTTGTAACAGATCGGCTGAAAAGTTCGTATCGTTTCTATGAGAGGGCGCCACTAGAATTAAATCCATACCATTTTCAGTTAGTACCAACCTTCAAAAAATACGTGTATAAATTTGACAGCTGTCTGATTATTAGTTTGTGAGATATTGCATTTTGAGTGAAGCTACTTTTGTTATTGTAAAAAAAATGGAAAAAAGGAATTTCGTGTGTTGATGAAACACTACTTTTTGATGACAAAAAGTGCCGCCGATACCAAAAAATGGCTTGATGAGTGTTATCCAGACTCTGCACCGGGCGAAGCAACAATTCGTAAGTGGTTTGCAAAATTTCGTACTGGTCATATGAGCACCGAAGACGATGAACGCAGTGGACGTCCAAAAGAGGCTGTTACCGATGAAAAAGTGAAAAAAAGCCACAAAATGATTTTCAATGACCGTAAAGTGAAGTTGATCGAGATAGCTGACACCCTAAAGATATCAAAGGAACGTGTCGGACATATTATTCACGAATATTTGGATATGAGAAAGCTTTGTGCAAAATGGGTGCCGCGTGAGCTCACAATCGATCAAAAACAACAACGAAAATCCATGCTGAAATTGAACGAATTGGGCTTCGAATTGCTCCCTCATCCACCGTATTCTCCAGATTTAGCCCCCAGTGACTTTTTCCTGTTCTTAGACCTCAAGAGAATGCTCGCTGGTAAAAAAATTAGAAGCAATGAAGAGGTAATCGCTGAAACTGAGGCCTATTTTGAGGCAAAGAACAAATCGTACTACAAAAATGGTATCGAAAAGTTGGAAGATCGCTATAATCGCTGTATCGCCTCTGATGGCAATTATGTTGAATAATAAAAACGAATTTTGGCAAAAAAATGTGTGTTTCTATTAAACGATACGAACTTTTCAGCCGAACTGTCGTATGTGTCTTCGGTAGACGGTAAAAATAAGATTCAAACTAAACAGGTCAAATTAGTGCCATGGAAGAAATGCAGCCAAAAATTTCCCATTTAGGTTGAATCCTAAAACAGGCTCTACGAAAACATAGAGCTTTTCATGCAACATTTTGAAAAATTATTTTCCTTCTATATTCTCATCTATGTACAACTTGTTCATTATGTGATACCGGTGTTTCGCATGTCCTGCTCTGGACATGCGATAGGAATGTAACTCACTTAAGAGAGATCAAGGCTGCGCTGCCATCTCCGTTCTCGGCAGAACAAGTTGACTGTCAAGTTGAAAGTTTCCAGTTTGGGGAAAACCAATTTCACCAAACTGTTCACTTTCTCTAGCGGCCAGCCACACTGCAGTGTTGCCAGTGGCGTCGCCAGAGCTGGTAAAATGGCACGAACATAATGAAATAGTTCTGGTCATTGTTATTCATTTTAGGTAATGTGCACAATTTCCTACTCGAAACCGACTCCCGCTCCCATTCAGGGACGACACTGACTGAGTGGTGTGTCCATGGCTAGGTACGAGGAATCACTTTAGATGTAGATACATACAGAACATGTGAACGACCGAATGTTGGAACTGGAAAACTCCGGCTTCCATCACTATGTGCCATTGAGCCAGTGAGCGGTTTTTCCAGAACCTGGAAAACTACCGCACGGATAACTTTTCCCAATGTCCCATTCTACTTGTTAGATGTTTTGGGATGCATCTGGTTTTTTTTTATACCGTTGTAATCTGAGCCCGGGTTCCAGAATAGACTCCGACAGATTCCTCTTCAGATCATACCCTGGGCTAGTCAAAATGGTTTGAGCTTTTCACACATCTGTTCAGGTTCGTTCAATTGACTGAGATGAATAGAGCTTTCACCTAATAAATTGGTCTTCCTCAATGGGAGTGTTAGCCCCCTTTTCGGAACCTGCGGGTGGTGTGAATAATATTCAACCCCAGATTAACCCAACTTTTTCATCACATTCAAACTCGAACTCTCGAGCTGACCAGAAACCGAACAGATTGATGTTTTCATGACCCCAACTGTTTATTTTTCTTCCAACTTTCTGCTGATGATGGTACGAAAAATGTAGCTGCCTCGGTGCCAGAACGTGATTGGGCACTGATTGTTTTAGTGGTAAATGAGCCCGAACTAGCCACGTTTTTGCTCACGAGAAATCTGTGTGGTTATGGTCAAGCGAATCAAAAGGCCGAGGACCGCATCATCCTGCCAGATGAGAAACACCCTGTTCGGCGGTGAAATGGTTTTGCCATACATCGTCACAAGTCTGACAGGAGATAAGTACAGCTAGTTTGTTTTTGGAATGATTGAACTTTATTCGCCAGAATTTTGTTAGATAACGACTGTAATTAAGGTGAATCTTTCTCCACGGATCTTAGAACTAATGTATTTTGGTTTATTTCTTTCGAAAACGGCAGAGGATATAAACACTTAATATATTTATTACACTTTGCCTGGATTCCTTCAATATGATCCTTGAAAGTGAGTTTTTTGTCATACTAAGTATTTAGCTTGATTCGGATGATCATTTGAAAAAGTTGATCTTGTAGGTGGATTATTTTATTTTCAGTTATATCGCCTAAATCAACTTCATTTAAAGAAGCGAATGGCATTGAAGGAATATTTGTAGGTAGACTGCCATTAGAAGAAGATGATATGGCCGATCTACCTATTCATAAATTGTTTTCGTTAGAAGATGAACTGGAAGGCGTTCCTGTGTTTTGAATTAGAATTAGAATTAGAAGAATTAAGTGGTAGATTTCTACCTGTTATACTAACATAACTGACATTAGAAGAAGATGATGACGAGGTCGATCTACCTGTCAACAAATTGTTTTCGTTAGAAGAGGAATTGACAGGCGTACCTGTTTTTTGTTTTGAATTCGAAGAAATAAGTGCCTTAGAAGAATTAGGCGTGGCATTTGTAACGGTTTTTTGATTTTCAGGTATGTTCTGTAAATTTAAGGTCGTTGATTTGACTTGTTGTCTAAGCGAAAGAGCGTTTCGAATTTTTTCCCTGACAGGACATTTCAAATAATTAGATTTATGATTTCCATCGCAATTTGAACATGGAAATTTATCAGTGGTTTCATTCGTTGGACAAACGTCTTTCGAATGCGATTTACCACAATTCAAACACCGTATATCCATATGACAATTTTTGGTTCCATGGCCGAAGCCTTGGCAACGACGACATTGCGTTAAGTTTGCAATACGATTATGCCGTTTATAATGTTCCCAACGAATTTTAATGTGGGAAATGAAACGTACTTTTTCTAAAGTTTTCAAATTGTTTACATCACTTCGATTGAAGTGTATTAGGTAAAGTTCATAGGAAATTCCAGAGCGTGGTTTAGAAGTACCATTCGCTCTTTTTTTCATAAGTATTACTTGGGAAGGGGCTAAACCAAGCAATTCTTTTAGTTCTTTTTTAATTTCATCGGTACTTTGATAATTTGATAAACCTTTCAAGACAGCCATGAAGGGTCTGTCTGATTTTATATCATATGAGGAAAATTTATGAAGTTTCTCGGACAAATATCGAATAAGACGTTCGTAATCTTCCAATCCATCAACCAAGACTCGACATTCTCCTCTTCGTCCGATTTGAAATGAGACTTGTACTTCCGGGAGAAAAGTAGAAAGCTCAGTACGGAATGCTTTGAAGTCGGAAATCATCACCGTCACTGGTGGCATAGATTGTTGTTTCTTCCCAGAACGACAAGCGTCCATTTTGGGAATTTTTGAAGAATTTTCTTCTATGTCGCTACAATCGGATTCAGGAAGAATCTCGTAAATATTATTAGACGGCATAGGATCAGCCGAAGGAAAATCCGTCCGTTGTCCCTTATTTTTACATTCAGATTCTATAAGATCGTGAATGTTATTAGAAAAATTTTGAATAACGGATTGTGATTTATTCCTTATTGAATTATTTTAGTCTTTCAGCTCATCAGTGCGTCAGCAGTTTATGATGAACATCCAATCCATCAACAAATTACTATTGATTCAAAGTAAATCTAAACCTCTTACTCAAAATCATATCATCAAATCGAATTGATTGAAATGACAGCTTTCTATACTCTATTGCTAGACTCTTGTATCAAACATACAACTAGCTCGGTATGTTCAAATCTTCGGAACAGACACCGTAGATTTTAGCCATCATTAGAGCCGAACTGATGCAATTCAGTGCATGACATTTTGCTACTTGACTGTCATTTGGTAACAATGATGTTTATCAAGTTCGAATACTCCGTAGGATCTTTTCGCTTAAGACGACCTGAATGGCATTGGCATTGAAAGATTAATTCCAAAATGTTCGATTCACGTTACACAGTAGACAGTTTACAATAGCGCTAATCCTTCTCCACACATCCATATATGGGACCCTTTTGCCAGGCAGAATTTCACTGTGGAAAGAATGGGTTTTGTACGAAACACTGAAGCACTCTTACGACATGATATTTCAATCGCAGTATATCACTTGCTGCTTGTGCCCTTCTGTGAGGTAACATTGCCTGGATTCCAATCGGTATGCCTGTCGAACGAGGCAACTCACTCGGAGTAGGACTAAACGTTCCAACACTGGCAGTCTACATGTGTATTCACTTATGCGTTTATCACATTGGTTTCCACTTTACTTAGACAGAAGTTTCGGCAGAGATAGTAGACTTAATCCTGGGCGGCTTCCTGTGCCAGGGCACTCTTCTAAGTGAATGGATTTTTCATCCATCAATTTCTCTATGTCGGGTTCGTTGGCAAATTAAATCTGTGTGCATCAGAAGCTGGATTGGAATGGCTGTATTTATTATAACTGATGGATCAGATTCTTTCAAAGAATGTCTTTGGTTTCTAGACCGATTGGATCCTCATATTTTTATTTGCCAAAAATACAAAAATGTTGTAGATTTACATAGTGGGAAAATCTTTGGAAATAACACATGGATCAATAAGTCCCGAGAGTAAAGCAGAGATGGCGCTCGTAGTAAACCAGTAACCACGTCTTTCTAGAGTACTAACCTTTGCTTGAAACGGGTCAAAATTTTAAGTCGATCCGACCAGAAACAGCTGAGTTATCGAGGTTGGAGTAAAGTCGTTTTGTAGTTTGTTTAAAAAATGGAAAAGACCGAGTTTGATAAAACATTTTTTTTAATGGGTAAAAACACCGTGCAAGAGAAACAATGGATTGAAAAATGTTATCCGGACTCTTGTCCATCAAAAGCAACGATTTGTCGGTGGTTCCCCGAGTTTAAACGTGGTCGTACCGACACAAATGACGCGGAACGCTCGGGTAGACCTGTGGAAGCCGTTACACCGGAAAAGGTGAGTGAAGTGACAAAAATTATATGAAAGATCGTAATGTGAAGCTCCGTGAGATTGCTGAGATGACACAGATACATATGGAAGTGTATTTACTATCCTTCATGAAAAATTGAGCATGAAAAAGGTTTTTTCCAAGTGGGTGCCGCGATTGCTTTCGATGGAACAAAATGCACCCTGCCACAAGTCGATGAAAACAATGGCGAAATTGAACGAATTGGGCTTTGATCTGCTTCCTCACCTCCCATACTCGCCAGATTTAGCCCCCAGTGACTACTGGCTCTTTGCTGATCTTAAAAAAATGCTCCAGGGAAAAAGATTTGGCTCAAATGAGGAGGTCATCGCTGAAACTGAAGCTTATTTTGAAGCGAAAGATAAATTTTTTTATTAACATGGTATTGAAAAATTGGAAAAACGTTGGAACCATTTTATCACCCTAAAAGGTGATTATGTTGATGAATAAAAAAAAATTTGCAAAAAAAATGTTGTTTCCATATCTGCACTGTTCTACCAATCACCATTTCATTATTTTAACGACCAATGATGACAGGATGTTTCTGATGGAATCGAACAACCGAACCAACAATGAATGGCTATGCACTTTAATTCCCCTAGGAGCAAAAATATTGTAAAAGTTTTCATTCAAGATGCTGTGTGCTGACGTGTCTTTGTCCACACGTGTTCAATTTTCTTCTTTTCGAGAAATATTTAACCATATGATACCAATGAAACTCTTCTGAATATTGCATTGAATAACGGCCGACAATAATTTGATAATTCATTGGCAACATGAAGGAACAGCGACTGACACCCACACAAACGTGTCAAGTATAAAAATGCATGGAATAATGAATCCTGGTTTCTCTGTCCACTTCAGCGACTCTCAACAGAGATACGTGAAGTGCGAATAGCGTGTCCAAAGCTCTTTGCGAGTAAATCTTTGAGGGATACACTGTTTCGCGTTCTGCATGCACAAAACATTTCACGAGAATTAGTCGTCTTCTATTAAAAAAATCTGATCATAACAACGATCTCAGGTCCTAAAAAATTAGATAAATAAGAATAATGCAAAAAATAAATTATTACTCGAAATAAATTTATACTTCACTAGTTCACTTTACAGATGTGAAATTTGAAAAAATTCATATATATCAAATCAAATCAATCTGGTTGAGGATCGCTGGACAAACCTAAGGATTTGTTAATTTTCTTCAACGTCGACCCATTTCTTGTGTCTCTGCCACCGGACACAGGACCTAGGATTCTCGTATATTCTCGGCATGACAAGAAAATGTAATCAATGTTGATTCGACACGAGATGAATAACAAATTCTTTGCTGATCTTATTTTCTCCGTAAGAAAGCCGTGAGACTAATACCAAATTTAGCACTTTGTCTCTATTTTTCGGATGTGGCTATCCGGAAACCTGGTGCACACACAGACGCCGGAAACAATGGGGAGATGCCTTACTGGGATTTTGTCACCGAGCAAAACAATCAACTGACTCCACTGGAAACCAACACCTGTTCCGGAGAATGTTGTTATCCGAATTTGAATATTTGTGCTTAGTTGCAACAGCAAAATGTCTCCACTCGGGGAGAAGGCAACACCAGCTGGCCAGTTGAGTGCCTGACCTGTCTCTTAATTTGATGCAATTGGATGCACAGACTACTGCTACTCTGTTTACTCCATACTCACGAAATTGAAGCAACTGACCATCGTCTGTGGAGCACACCTATCGGTATTGTAATGCTTGTTGTCACAATAGTTATGATGTTCATAACTATAGCAGATTCTGTCTATTCACCTGAGGATGGAATGCATACGGTCGGTAGATGCATGTATTTACCATATCTCGAATGAGTGGATTGCAATTCAAACATGCTGAGTGTTTTTGTAAGCAGGCGTCAGTTGAGTATGCATGGTAATTTTAAGCTTGACAGACTCCGGAAAAGAGCTACCGTTGTACTAACATAGGGTGTCGCATCAACTTATTGATTAGTGTATTTTTTTTTATTTAAAAGGTATTTTTATTCAGGCCTATTTGCGTACAAGTTTTACGTGACCGAATCAGCTAATTTTTAAATAATGCATTTTTTTTGTAGTGGATCTCGTTGTCACTCTTTTTCTAGGAGGAGATGAGCTTCCATTTCCCTTCTGCAAGGGTTGAGGGGCACTTCGTTCGTCACTCGTCTCGTCATCCATTGCCGCATCGGTGATTTTGTTGTTGATTTCCGTCTTCTTTTCGTTTTCCTTGATGTTCGCAGTCTTGAGCTCGTTGCTAGTTGCTGTAGATGCGCCTTGTTGTACATTGGTTGCAGTTGCTGGTTGGTTTGATGGTGAAACAGGAGTACTGCGCTCACTAGTTTCCAATGTTGAACGGTTGACCTTGCCTTTGGTTGACGATATCCTTTTCGCAGTTTCGGTGCAAGGTTTACCGTAGTGTGCAGGTTGTTCACAAAACTGGCATGTAACCAGCTGATTTTCATAGGTAATTAGCGTTTTACACGGATGTGTCCCACCTTGACCACAAATGATGTAAGATGGAATTGCCTTACGTAGATGCATACGTACCACTCGCACGTCATTCCGGATACCGGGGAAAAAATTCCGCCATACTTCCCTTTCGATGGAAAGGACTTCACCGTACTGCGACATATTCTCCCGAACGTACTGATCGGTGACCTGCGGGGGGTGGTCATGCACGCGTACTTCTATGGCACTGTCCACCATGTGCACAGGGATTTTGTATTTAATGTTATCACACTCAACGCTGTGCACCTCATTGTTAACCGAAGCTAATGCAATTGCATCGCTCTCACGTTTGAACATAATGTACACACAGTTAGATGCTTTGTTAAGTTGAATCTCATTTACATTATTAGTGTCTAGATGCATTCGTTCTTTAAGTAAGATTCCAATTTCATTTGCTGCTGGTCTAACTTTGCAACGCTTGAAATCTATTCAAATTGAATTTGGTCTTGTAGGCCAAGATTCAGGCTTTGTTAAATCGTACTTGACCATTCCGTACACTCTATTGTTCACTGGCGTATTGTCTTTGTTTCTGTTGTTTCGACCGTAAACGATTCTCGACTGCGTCGGGTGGGATGCGAGCACGAACTGATGATTAGTGTATTGTTCGGAATTGATTATGAATTGTGAGACTCCCATTCTAAGAGTAAACATTTTGAAAAACCCTGTCCAACAATAGTGAAATTTTGTGTATCGCTTAACATATAGGGTTTTTTTGATGTGGAACACATCTTTATTAGGGGTGCAAATCAGAAACTCAAGAAAAACTACACACAGAAATGTGGTCAGGTTTTAAACACTTACAGCTCAGTCTGTTTTGTATCAATTATTAATATTATTTCATCATTTGATAGGAAATATTTCTACGTATTGATTTGAATGTTCATAGCCATGTATTTTTAATTGTATATCATTGAAATGTTGATTAATAGTTAGCAGTGTCCTATTTTGTCTGCAAAAAATCTCCAGCATACCGGATTTCCCTGCCATAGTCGACGGTTTTGAAGGTGTAAGCGATGTATCAAAGAGAGAGCATCGCTCTGATTGGTCAATCGATGCAAAAGCGAAGCTGTTGGAATCACGCGAATCTATAAATAGATTCAGTCCTACGCGTAGCTTGCTAGAGGTAGGTTGCTAGACAGCAAGTCAAAAACGTGCCATAAAACGATTTGAATCTTTAAGGGTTGATGCCAATTGTTAGTGTAAAACCGTGTCGCTCGCGGTGCGTATTAGATTTCTCTTCATGCTCTCTCGTAAAGGAAAAAGTCACTGGGGGCCAAATCTGAAGAATACGGTGGATGAGGGAGCAATTCGAAGCCCAATTCGTTCAATTTCAGCATGGTTTTCATCGACTTGTGACACAGTGCATTGTCTTGATGAAACAAAACTTTTTTCTTCTTCAAATGTGGCCGTTTTTTTAAATTTCGTCCTTCAAACGCTCTAATAACGCTATATAATAGTCACTGTTGATGGTTTTTCCCTTTTCAAGGTAGTCGATGAAAATTATACCATGCGAATCCCAAAATACAGACGCCATAACCTTACCGGCCGATTGTTGAGTCTTTCCACGCTTTGGGTTCGGTTCATCGCGTGTAGTCCACTCAGCTGACTGTCAATTGGACTCCGGAGTGAAATGATGGAGCCATGTTTCGCCCATTGTTATATATCGACGAAAAACATCGGTTTTATTTCGATATAACAGCTCCAAACACTGCTCAGAATCATCAATTCGTTGTTGTTTTTGATCGATTGTGAGCTCACGCGGCACCCATTTTGCACAAAGCTTTCTCAAATATTCGTGAATAATATGTCCAACACGTTCCTTTGATATCTTTAGGGTGTCAGCTATCTCGATCAACTTCACTTTACGGTCATTGAAAATTATTTTGTGGATTTTTTTCACGTTTTCATCGGTAACAGCCTCTTTTGGACGTCCACTGCGTTCATCGTCTTCGGTGCTCATATGACCAGTACGAAATTTTGCAAACCACTTACGAATTGTTGCTTCGCCCGGTTCAGACTCTGGATAACACTCATCAAGCCATTTTTTGGTATCGGCGGCACTTTTTTTCATCAAAAAGTAGTGTTTCATCAACACACGAAATTCCTTTTTTTCCATTTTTTTCACAATAACAAAAAAAGATCACTGAAACTTTTTTTTTTTTTTCATAAATACGTTTATTTCATAGGCAATATACATAAGTTTTTCTTCGCCGTGGCATCCACAATACATAGTAGTTTAAACCTAATACATTTCGAATATCATATTAGTATGTTGGTACTCATTAGTTAATCTAAACACTGTTTTTATCAAGCGAGTTGCTATTTTAAATTACATTAAATAAAATACATTTATTTTGTACATGATCTTATAACTATTTCAGGATTGTTTGTATCAGTTCACCACTTATATTCAATATCCTATAGTTGGCTATTGGTTGAACTCATGGAAGAGAAAACAGTTTAACATAAAATAAAATTTAAATTGGAACTCCAATGGATTTAATGAAATGATAAAGAAGTTTCATGTATGGAAGGTCACGACAAGCAAGAATGTCGCGAACTGGGACATTGGATAGTCTACCTTGGGTACGCAAGGAATTTATTAGTTGAGATCTGACATCACGAAACTCCACGCATGTCCAAACAACATGGTCAATATCGCGGTAACCTTCGCCGCAAGCACAATGATTAGTCTCGGAAAGTCCAATTCGAAGGAGATGTGCATCTAACGTGTAGTGATTGGACATGAGTCTGGACATCACACGAATGAAATCTCTACTCACATCCAGTCCCCTGAACCATGCCTTTGTCGATATTTTAGGAATAATTGAGTGCATCCACCGACCCAGATCATCTTTATCCCAAGAAGCTTGCCAGCTGGCAAGTGTTCTTTGGCGAGACGCGCTATAGAATTCGTTGAAAGCAATCGGTCTCTCATAAATTTCACCCTCAATAGCACCACGTTTGGCTAAAATATCGGCTCTTTCATTGCCTGGAATGGAGCAATGAGCCGGAACCCAAACTATTGTGATTAGATAATTATTATTCAATATGTCGTTCAGACACTGTTTTATTTTACCCAAGAAAAACGGTTCATTTTTGCCAGCAGCGTTTGAGCGAATGGCTTCAATTGCACTCAGACTATCTGTGAAGAGGAAATAATGGTTTGGAGATAATGTGACGATTACATTCAAGCTATAATGAACTGCTGCTAACTCTGCTATATAAACAGATGCAGGTTCTTGAAGCTTGAATGAGGCCGAAACATTATTGTTGAACATACCAAACCCTGTCGCTTCTTCCATTCGCGATCCGTCCGTGTAAAACATTTTCTCAGAGTTAATATGCCTGAACTTACTTGAAAATATTTTTGGGATTTCCATAGAGCGTAGGTGGTCCGGGATTCCACGCACTTCGCGCTGCATGGATGTGTCGAAAAATAAAGTTGAGTCAGGTACATTTAGGAGGCTGACACGGATAGGAATATATCTTGAAGGGTTGATTTCCTGTGACATATGGTTAAAATATACTGTCATGAATTTTGTTTGAGATCGAAGCTCGACTAGTCGTTCGAAATTATTAATTACCATGGGATTCAGCACATCACATCTTATTAGCAGGCGTGATGAAAGCTCCCAAAATCGATCTTTTAATGGAAGAACTCCCGCCAGAACTTCAAGACTCATTGTATGTGTCGAATGCATGCAGCCTAAAGCAATTCGCAAACAACGGTACTGAATTCGCTCAAGTTTGATAATATGAGAATTTGCAGCGGAACGAAAACAAACGCATCCATATTCCATCACTGAAAGTATCGTTGTCTGATACAATTTTATTAGATCTTGCGGATGAGCACCCCACCAAGACCCTGTTATTGTTCGAAGAAAATTTACTCTTTGTTGGCATTTCGTTATCAGATACCTAATGTGTCCTCCCCACGTGCATTTGGAATCAAACCACACCCCGAGGTATTTGAAAGTCAAAACCTGTTCGATTATTCTTCCCATCATATGAAGCTGAAGTTGCGCGGGATCATGCTTTTTTGAAAAGACGACCAGCTCTGTTTTCTCCGCAGAGAATTCGATACCAAGATGAACAGCCCAAACGGACAATTTATCTAAGGTATCTTGCAATGGTTTTTGCAGATCAATAGCTTTGGATCCAGTAACTGAAACCACGCCATCATCTGCCAATTGTCTTAGTGTACATGGGGTTACTAGACAGCTGTCAATGTCATTCACGTAAAAATTATAGAGGAGCGGACTGAGGCATGAGCCTTGCGGGAGACCCATGTAGCTAATTCTGATTGTTGCCAAATCGCCATGTGAAAAATGCATGCGTTTCTCTGACAAAAGGTTGTGCAAATAATTATTTATAACCGCTGGGAGTCCATGTTGGTGGAGCTTGTCTGAAAGAACATCAATGGAAACTGAATCAAATGCTCCTTTAATGTCTAAAAATACAGATGCCATTTGTTGCTTTTGAGCGAAGGCAATTTGGATGTCAGACGAAAGTAATGCAAGGCAATCATTCGTCCCTTTATTTCTACGGAAGCCAAACTGAGTATCTGACAACAAACCGTTCGTCTCGACCCAAGTGTCGAGACGTCGTAGAATAATTTTTTCGAACAATTTTCTGATGCAGGACAACATCGCAATGGGTCTATATGAGTTGTGATTGGAAGCTGGTTTCCCCGGCTTTTGAATGGCGATAACTTTCACTTGTCTCCAGTCAGGTGGAACAATATTTTGCTCAAGAAACTTGTTGAACAATTCCAACAAACGTCTTTTTGCGAGGTCGGGCAGATTCTTCACCAAGTTGAATTTAATTCTGTCCAATCCAGGAGCGTTATTGTTACAAGACATGAGTGCTATGGAAAATTCCATCATTGAAAAGGGGCTATCAATGGAATCATCATTTGAAGAAGACTCCCTAACAATGCTATGCGTAGGAACGGAATCTGGACAAACTTTCCTCGCAAAATCAAATATCCATCGATTCGAGTACTCCTCACTCTCATTTCCTACGTTACGATTCCTCATTCGTCTGGCCGTATTCCAAAGAGTGCTCATTGAGGTTTCTCTTGACAAACCTTCCACAAAATGTCTCCAATAGCTGCATTTCTTAACCCGAAGTATGTTCTTGTACTTGGTTTCTAAAACCAAGAATTTTTCAAAATTCTGAGGAGTTCCTCCTCCTCGTTTTAAAAACGTCTTGAAAGCATTTTGTTTCGCGTGTTTAGCATCTGAGCACTCTTTGTCCCACCAAGGATTTGGAGGTCTTCTGTTAGACGATGGACCAAGAAATCGTTTGGTTTGGGCTTGTTCTGCGGCCTCCAGAATCGAACAAACGAGGAAGTCATATTCTTCAAGTGGGGGAAGCTCTTCCATTGAAGTTAAGACACTTGAAATATTACTTTGGTATTTAATCCAGTCAATTTTTTTTGTCAAATCATATGGAATATTAACTGAATTAGCAATGCCTTTGTTACTGCTAATTGAGATGATGATTGGTAAATGATCGCTACCATGTAAATCAGGAAATACTTTCCAGGTGCAATCTAGTCGAATTGAAGTCGAACAAAGAGATAAATCTAATGCACTTGGACGTGCAGGAGGTCTTGGGATCCGTGTCATGCTACCCATATTTAGTACCGTCATGCTAAAATTGTCGCAAATATTATATATTAGAGATGATCTGCTATCATTGTAAACGGAACCCCACATCATTCCGTGCGAATTGAAATCTCCTAAAATCAAACGTGGAGCAGGAAGGGCTTCGACAATTTCATTAAGCTGTCGTTGTCCAACTTGAGCTCTTGGAGGAATATATACCGAAGCAATGCAAATGTCCTTTCCTTTAATGTTTATTTGACAAGCAACAACTTCTATACTAGAAGTCGAAGGAATGTTTAATCTATAAAAGGAATAACATTTCTTAATTCCTAAAAGCACTCCACCATACGGGGAGTCTCTGTCGAGACGTATAATGTTAAAGTCATTAAAATTTAAGGCTATGTTTGATGTAAGCCATGTTTCGCACAAAGCAAATACATCACATTTTTGACTATGCAACAAAACTTTAAATGAATCAAGTTTTGGCATGATGCTTCGACAATTCCACTGCAGGACAGTGATTGAATCATTTGCGGCGGATGATAAATTATCCATCAAATGATACAAAACCTGTAAGAGCTGGCCATTGAGCTGATAACTGTTTCAAAAAAGTTCTAGCTATTGGAAGGAATGCTGTTATGATGGTCTTTAGAGGTTCAGAAATATTGAATGCAGCGAAAATCCATTCTACAATTTCCGAAAATTTCAGTAATCCTGTTGGTGAATGTGAAATGGAGCCCACTGGATTATTGTCTTTTCTTGAGCTAGTTCCTGGATTGGTTTGTGAATTTGACAAACCAGGAGGCACAGTTTTTGGTTTTAAATTTGGCTTTTTAGCTTTAACACGGGGATCTTTTTTTGAAGGTATAATTTTAGGTGTCTTTTTTGGTATTTTGTGGTTTGTTAATCTCCTCTTAACAGACCCTTGAGGAGTGACAAACGAGGTATCTTCACTATTTCCGTCAGAGTCAGATTCCTCTGGCTCCGCAAGATTTGAAAAACCGTTTTCGGTTTCCAAAGGGGAGACATGTATGACCGTTTTGAGCATTTCTGCATATGTGCGCTTAGACCGTGCTTTTAAAGAAAGCTTCATTTTGTCTTTACGCAGCTTAAATGCAGCGCACACTGAAAGATCATCATGAGGGCTTTCCCCACAATAAACACATTTTTCAACATCTTTATCGCAAAGATTATCCTTATGAGGCCCTTGACATTTGATACATTTGGACTTATTACTACAGTAAGTAGCTGTATGTCCGAATTTTTTACAGTTCGTGCAATTCATAACATGCGGTACGAAAAGCCGAACAGGAAGACGAATTTTATCGATATAGACATGGCTAGGCAATGCAGATCCGGCAAATGTTACGCGAAACGAATCTGAGGGACGATAAGACTTTTTTCCATCGACAATAGATGCTGAGTACAATTGTTTGCACTCGAGTATCTTAACTCCCTCAAGCATGGAGTTTTTAAAACGGCCAACTCCATTTTTAAGTAAATCATCTGCTGTCAGACTTGCTTCAGTCACAACACCGTCAATTTCTACCTCCTTCGATGGAATGTAAACTCGATATTCAATAGCAAATAATTTACAGGTTACAATATCGTTTGCCTGTTTCAAGTCGTTAACTACAACTCGAATTTTATCTCTATTAACCTTACAGATTTCTTTAACTTCAGAGAAATGTGATGTCAAATCCTTTGTAATTTGCATCAAGTTTAAAATCTTTTCTTTTTTTCGAAGATAGACTATCCATGGCCCAGTGGTACCCTGTGGATAATGTTTAGCCCTCGGAGTATTTAAACTTTTACTAGTATCCGGAATCGGATTCGGATGATCTTCCATGAGATCATCCATTACATTAAATTTTTTTTGTAAATTAATAATACCAAAATAAAAACTTATGTTTAGTAAAATTTCAGATATAAGAAATAAAAAATAAATTAAATTAAATCTACCTTGTAGCTGATGTCTCTGTTCCTTTATCGTGAAGAACGACGTGAAGCTCTTCCAACGATTTCCAATTGGCAGTCTTTTGCTGTTTCCAATTGGCAGTCTTCTGTCGTTTACTGCTATCTCAGTTGCTCTGCCGTCGTTGTGAACACCACTGCACTTGCTGTACCTGACCCCAGGTACAGTGCTTTTGCTCTTGGTGGCGATCAAATGCGATGCTTGCAGTGTAGCACCTCGCGATATATGCCGTCTCTTTTGATCCTACGCAGCGTACAAATTCTGGTACCTGGTAGATCAGCACTGGGTTGCTTTAGCACCTCTGTGCCTTTGCACCCCTTCGTCTTCGCACCTTTATGCGATGGCACCTCTGTGACTCGTCACTTCTATGCTCTCGCACCTCTGTGTCTCTACACCTCTGTGCGTATGAACGGGATGGCCTTCGTTGCCAGCTTTCCAGTCGGGAAACGCCCCGAATATTGCGCTTGCTATGGGCAGTTCAACTACCTGAAGCCTAGAATTGTCTCGGTAGCAGCCGTTAACTCACGAGCCAGTACAATCGAAACACAACCTCTTCGCTTGAATGGTTTTTACTGAATGATCACTGAAACTTGTCATATGCAAAAGAATAAAAGACTAACGGCTCAGTTTTTGGAAATTACAAATGATTGCGTACAACTCAATTGCCTGAAAGAGATTCATCGAGAATGTCCGTCGTGTCCACTTTTTCCAGCCTATCACTTCTGTTTATTTCCGTCAATATAATTGTGTCATTCCATCAACATAACGAAAATGACATACCATTTCCTAGATGGTAGTAATCCAATGTACGTCTCTGAGATCTTCCACGACCGAGAAACCATTTCCGTCCAAACAAACCCTCGTCTCGTAAACAAATTCAATCAATTCCAACTGCGGGAGGACAAAGATTTGGCGAGAAACCAACCAAGTACTTAATTCCCTCGTGAAATTGCGTCACCTTTGCACCACAAGTGCCACACGGGAGACACGATCCAGGATAACACGTGTATGTCCCATTCCACCCAGGCCTTCGAAGTACCTCCTTCTTGGTGATAGCAATCACCTGGTTTGTATAAACGGTACATTTTCGCCGAAATTGAGCCTTAATCATCAACTACATAGCAACGTGTGCTCTTACCGTTTACGGTTGGTATGTCTCTCTGCGTTCATTAGAACAGTGGCTGTATTGGCCAGGAACCAGAAGCTCAGCGGAAGTAGGTGGGAGGATGGGTAAATTAGGCTTTTACGAGAGACATGACGGCAACGATGAAAAGCTCTTCATTTAATACATTCTTTAGCTAAGTGCTCAGAAGAGATTTTTTGTCCTTGTCTTTTACTGCTGTGGGAGGTAAGAAGGGTGGCGCGGATAATTGGATTTTGATTCGAATCCTCGAACCTTCCGAGTGCTGATCCTCATGTGGAGAGATTTAAAGAAAAATTCCTTCGGGTGAACAGGCTAATTACTGCTAGCTCAAATGTGGGAAATATTTCCGTATTGGATAATATTTTCACACTGTCAACCGATTTTCTTATTAGCATTGCTTTTACGAAACGCTTTCCGTTTTTGTTGGATTGTTCTTTAAACGTAGTGTTGCTCGTGTGCTTAGTTCTGGTTCGTGAATGGATTTGTGGCGTAAGGCCAAAACACTCATGAAGGCACAGAATTCCGACGAAAATGACACTGTCTCCGTCTGGACTGGTCTGGTAACCGCCGCAGTTCCGCTGCTGCACGTATGTTGATTCGAGTAAAACTTTTTGCAGTGTTGCTAGACTCGTCGACATTGATTGATCTTCGACGACATAACAAACATAAGCTTGGACTAAACTTTTTCTCACGCTTGTAGCAGACTACTGACACACTCAGATACAGTACTAAATGACTTTTTATTCGTAAAAATAAACAAGTAACTTCTATTGTGACAATAAGAGAATCTGGCCACACTGTAGGTGTCATTTCATACCACAGTGTCTACCATTCTGCTGTCAGCCGGGCGGTTGACGATGTGTAATGTACTGCAGAAATTATTCTCGCTTCGTATATCCGGACTCTCACCCTTCGGTTCCGAGGACGGCAACGGTAGTGCAGGATAATTAATTTAAATTCCTGTGATTGCAAATGTGTGGAGACAAGAGAAGTGCTTCGAAATTTTCGAGATTCCGACAAGCGAACCCTTCGGTACCGATGTCAATGGAATTATTCGATTGAAAATGGCTCTTCAACTGGTTTTTGTCATTACGACGTTTGATCTGTTTTTTTTTACAATTCGGGGGTTTTGTTGGATACAATAAATACCTATGAAATTTTGACGACTACGCCCTCTTAAAATTAAGTTGGTAATCTTTAAAATATAACTACAATATGAATTTTTCTGGACGGTAGAAAAAAGAACTCCATTTAAAATCCAAGATGACGATTTTCGGTTAATCGTTTTTCTTTAAGAACTTTTACAATATTGTTAGTTTCAGAACTGGTTTAAAGAGTAGATGTTCAAAAACTGAAATGAAAGTGAAGATCAAAGAGTCAAAGAGTCCAAGAGTCCAAGAGTCCAAGAGTCCAAGAGTCCAAGAGTCCAAGAGTCCAAGAGTCCAAGAGTCCAAGAGTCCAAGAGTCCAAGAGTCCAAGAGTCCAAGAGTCCAAGAGTCCACGAGTCCGAAAGTCCAAGAGTCCAAGAGTCCTAGAGTCCAGGAGTCAAAGAGTCAAAAAGTCCAAGAGTCCAAGAGTCCAAGAGTCAAAGAGTCCAAGAGTCCAAGAGTCCAAGAGTCCAAGAGTCCAAGAGTCTAAGAGTCCAAGAGTCCAAGAGCCCAACAGTCCAAGAGTCAAAGAGTTAAAGAGTCAAAGAGTCAAAGAGTCAAAGAGTCAAAGAGTCAAAGAGTCAAAGAGTCAAAGAGTCAAAGAGTCAAAGAGTCAAAGAGTCAAAGAGTCCAAGAGTCCAAGAGTCCAAGAGTCCAAGAGTCCAAGAGTCCAAGAGTCCAAGAGTCCAAGAGTCCAAGAGTCCAAGAGTCCAAGAGTCCAAGAGTCCAAGAGTCCAAGAGTCCAAGAGTCCAAGAGTCCAAGAGTCCAAGAGTCCAAGAGTCCAAGAGTTCAAGAGTCCAAGAGTCCAAGAGTCCAAGAGTCCAAGAGTCCAAGAGTCCAAGAGTCCAAGAGTCCAAGAGTCCAAGAGTCCAAGAGTCCAAGAGTCCAAGAGTCCAAGAGTCCAAGAGTCCAAGAGTCCAAGAGTCCAAGAGTCCAAGAGTCCAAGAGTCCAAGAGTCCAAGAGTCCAAGAGTCCAAGAGTCCAAGAGTCCAAGAGTCCAAGAGTCCAAGAGTCCAAGAGTCCAAGAGTCCAAGAGTCCAAGAGTCCAAGAGTCCAAGAGTCCACGAGTCCGAAAGTCCAAGAGTCCAAGAGTCCTAGAGTCCAGGAGTCAAAGAGTCAAAAAGTCCAAGAGTCCAAGAGTCCAAGAGTCAAAGAGTCCAAGAGTCCAAGAGTCCAAGAGTCCAAGAGTCCAAGAGTCCAAGAGTCCAAGAGTCCAAGAGTCCAAGAGTCCAAGAGTCCAAGAGCCCAACAGTCCAAGAGTCAAAGAGTTAAAGAGTCAAAGAGTCAAAGAGTCAAAGAGTCAAAGAGTCAAAGAGTCAAAGAGTCAAAGAGTCAAAGAGTCCAAGAGTCCAAGAGTCCAAGAGTCCAAGAGTCCAAGAGTCCAAGAGTCCAAGAGTCCAAGAGTCCAAGAGTCCAAGAGTCCAAGAGTCCAAGAGTCCAAGAGTCCAAGAGTCCAAGAGTCCAAGAGTCCAAGAGTTCAAGAGTCCAAGAGTCCAAGAGTCCAAGAGTCCAAGAGTCCAAGAGTCCAAGAGTCCAAGAGTCCAAGAGTCCAAGAGTCCAAGAGTCCAAGAGTCCAAGAGTCCAAGAGTCCAAGAGTCCAAGAGTCCAAGAGTCCAAGAGTCAAAGAGTCAAAGAGGCAAAGAGTCAAAGAGCCAAAAAGTCAAGAGTCAAAGAGTCAAAGTCAAAGAGTCAAAGAGCCAAAAAGTCAAGGAGTCAAAGAGTCAAAGAGTTAAAGAGTCAAAGAGTCAAAGAGTCAAAGAGTCAAAGAGTCAAAGAGTCAAAGAGTCAAAGAGTCAAAGAGTCAAAGAGTCAAAGAGTCAAAGAGTCAAAGAGTCCAAGAGTCCAAGAGTCAAAGAGTCAAAAAGTCAAAGAGTCAAAGAGTCAAAGAGTCAAAGAGTCAAAGAGTCAAAGAGTCAAAGAGTCAAAGAGTCAAAGAGTCAAAGAGTCAAAGAGTCAAAGAGTCAAAGAGTCAAAGAGTCAAAGAGTCCAAGAGTCCAAGAGTCAAAGAGTCAAAGAGTCAAAAAGTCAAAAAGTCAAAGAGTCAAAGAGTCAAAGAGTCAAAGAGTCAAAGAGTCAAAGAGTCAAAGAGTCCAAGAGTCCAAGAGTCCAAGAGTCCAAGAGTCCAAGAGTCCAAGAGTCCAAGAGTCCAAGAGTCCAAGAGTCCAAGAGTCAAAGAGTCAAAGAGTCAAAGAGTCAAAGAGTCAAAGAGTCAATGAGTCAAAGAGTCAGAGAGGTAAAGAGTCAAAGAGTCAAAGAGTCAAAGGGCCAAAAAGTCAAGAGTCAAAGAGTCAAGAGTCAAAGAGTCAAAGTCAAAGAGTCAAAGAGCCAAACAGTCAAGGAGTCAAAGAGTCAAAGAGTCAAAGAGTCAAAGAGTCAAAGAGTCAAAGAGTCAAAGAGTCAAAGAGTCAAAGAGTTAAAGAGTCAAAGAGTCAAAGAGTCAGAGTCAAAGAGTCAAAGAGTCAAATAGTCAAAGAGTCAAAGAGTCAAAGAGTCAAAGAGTCAAAGAGTCAAAGAGTCAAAGAGTCAAAGAGTCAAAAAGTCAAAGAGTCAAAGAGTCAAAGAGTCAAAGAGTCAAAGAGTCAAAGTGTCAAAGAGCCAAAAAGTCAAGAGTCAAAGAGTCAAAGTTAAAGAGTCAAAGAGCCAAAAAGTCAAGGAGTCAAAGAGTCAAAGAGTCAAAGAGTCGAAAGTTTTCAATAGATAATAGATTAAATCAATAATTAAATTCTTAATATGGAATTAAAAAAATCAGGTTCAGCTACGGAGTTCTGGTTCCGAATCAAGATTAGGAATTCAGTTCATGGATTTAGTTCTAGAACTACGAAACTGAACTCATTTTCCGAATCCAGAAGTTCTAGAACTGAATTCTGAACTTGACTGACAGACTCTATTTTCCGAATTTAGTTCGAGTAAGCAGGCTCTGAATTCTGGAAAAAAATTCAGAACCAGAATTTATGGATTTTCTTCCTGAATTATGAAATTGAGATCCTAAATCAGAATTCTGGATTCAGAAACTAATTTAAAGTGTAAAGGATAGCGTCTAACCGAACCGATAAACAGAATACGGTAGCCAAATCACATGCCAATAATGACAACAATTCCAAGGAAAGGTTGATGAAAGCGTGTAAGAAAGATGGCGCCAGTATTGCGCTGGATTTAATGGGTAGCGTTAAGTGAAAGGTACGGACAATTTTTCTAAGAGAGAAATAGGACAGGACCTGACCATTGTTAATCCACTTCGAGAGCCAGTTTCGGACCAGTTCGTGACTGGTAGAAATTGACATAAGCAAGTACGAGTTGTTGAAATTAATATTACTGCAGGGTGGTACAAAAAGTGTTGTCAGTATCGTCGGTAACAATGTAGTTTGATATTGCATATTTTGTCTTTCGGATCATTTTTTTTAAATTATTAATTTCAACAGGATTTAAGTTCAATTTGTTTTTCAAAACTGTTCAACTGGCCGTTTTCTTTAAAACAAGCATCTGATCAAAATGAATTCAGAGCTATATTTTTGACTGATTTGACATTTGTCTAAGTGTTTTCAAATGATAAATAATCGCATGTTATAAGCGGAGAAGCTTTTCAGAATGACTAATTAACTCTACTGGCAACAGTGATCACGAGGAATATATTATTTATAACAGGGAGCAACCGGAATAAGAAGAGAAATATTTTTCTGGAAAAAGAAGCCAGTTGTCTGGTCCTGTCATAGGCAGAGAAATTTGAATAAATCAACTGTACAAAAACATAGCTAATATGTATTTGCTTATTCCCTGAGACATTGAAAAATTGCCGACTCAAAATGAATTTTTATCCGTTAGTTACAGTTTCATCGAGTACAGTTTTTTATTTATGACTTTTCATATTTGCTGACATTCTCCAGTATCCTATAATCGATGTCTTAAAAATAAAGAATCCAGCCAGCGGCAATCCGTTCTGTGTAAAACCGGAGTTGACTAAATATAGTTCCCAGACAGCGAGAGGATGAGCGGAGCAAAAACGGAAATTGCTTGCATAAATATGCACAGGAAATATGGTGATACTATTAAATGCCTTCTCACTGCTGATTCTGGCGTCGTACTCGTAGTTCGCTGAGGCTTCAACTTTCTACATTTCTCAGATATGGGATAGCTTTGACATACTAAGCGGAAGCTGCTTGCAATGCCGCCTTGTTCCCATCGACAACTTCGTCGGTTTACAGGGTGACGCGCAGACTTTGTGGCATGTTGTAATACGTTAACAATAATGGTTGTTTCTGAATAAATCACAATTCTGGTATATTTCTCACAAAACAAACAGAACATTACGGTCTACGGTTTCCAAGATTCTTCAATTAATGTATTGCTGGATCACACCATTCCGCCACAGGAAGTCGTGCCAACAGCGGGAAACTAAGACGAAAATAGTTATACGTTCGGTGTTTGCATTTCATATAGCTAATGTGACACATAGTCGTGCGGAAAATGAACTGAAGGCGGGATGTTCTATCCCGCCACATGCCCCCGACATCCATCAACAGCTTCAGCGGATGTGGCGCACTTCGGCTCTGCTGTTCGGGGTCTGCATCAGAACATTTCCATAATGCACTAAAGTGAAAGAGTACATTTGCTTTCGTACTATTTACTCCACTGGGCGGCATAACGGAACACGCTTTTTTTTGTCCCACTTTTGTTAGCACACGAATCTGTACCTGAAGAACAAGTGCTCTGAAATTACCTACTGCCAGTTCCGCCTTTCGAGGGAGCAAACGGTGCACGGAGCGCTCTGGTAAGCAGCTTGATATAATGCCAATTTTATCTAACAATGTTTACGTTGGTGTTTTCCGGAACGGAAACTAAAGAGATGCACTCAGCTGTACGCATCTCGTAACACTGCATCGACAGTGGAGATGTTGCACACATTAGGTTATGAAATGTATTGCTAGATAATAAGCCAATCGTTGGTGTAGGGTCAAGCGTCGAAAACCTGTTGAGCCGAAAGAGCCAAAAACGCTATTTACCAAATTTAAATCTGTTTAAATATTTTCATATTTGTATTTTCATAAAAAACAAAATAAAAAACTAAATAACTATTTGGATTTGCACAAAGTGGCTTTGTGTTAGCGAGACTTATTATAAATGTTAGAAATTGAAAATAAAGTACTTTTTGTGCTCTAAGTTCATCTTCATAATAATTGAGAGGAGAGTTGGCATCACTGGGAGTGTGATGCGGTGCCTGGGTGTTTCCCTAAAAAATAGTCTTATTTTGCATGTGTATCAGGCAACTCATAGTAAAGTTATTGATCGAACCAGTTATTTTGAGTGATAATGCAGCTGTAGTAAGCGTGTATTGATTAGTGAAAAGTGTTATTTATTGAACATTGCTGGTTCACGAAAATAAAAAATATCCCAGCGACGGAAAGCGTGAATTTACTGCCCAAAATTAAATGACGTCAACCGATGCGAATCTACCACCAAAAACTAAACGATATCACCCGATAGAAGCACCATCTCATTGTCAGTGTTATCAGATTTATATGAAATGTATGAAAATCGAAGTGTTTATTGGCTTTCAAACGCAAAACTCAAATCAACTCCGCGCCTTCTATGTTCCAAATTATGGACCAAGAAAACGATGATGTTAGCAAATTATCACATAGAGCAATATAATAATCGAGTATTAAATTCATTCAAATTTTTCATAAAAAGTAAAGCTTTAATTTTATCAATACTAAACTATATTTAGATATTGATGCTAAGTGAGGTTATGTCATCAATTTTCGTAATCGAAATTAAAGGTTTAAACAAATGGAATGGTGGAATAAACGACCAGACCAATTATTTCAGAGCGGTGTCAACAAGTAAAGTCGATATTATTATTCTGTAGATCATTCTGAAAGCAAAAAAAAACTTAGATTTATTCTCAAGCGGAATGTAAAAAATATTGGTAGAAAGTCTAATTGATAGAAATCAATGTTTTTTCCCCTAATTACAACAGAATATTCTTTGATTATTCGAATTCAACTACAAATAAATAAAAATTCACTGGAGAATAAACATTCCTATGTATTTTGACAGTTTCATTTGAAAACATCATCGTTTGTACAACAGCGCCATCTACATGTCGAACGGTCGTTAGAAGGTCAATAAGTTTCAATAAAATCCAACTTTACCTGTGCTGTGACTTATGAACGAACGGTTTCGATTGGCACATTGTCGCAAAGCTAAATTACCGGTAGTGACTCCTGCCAATGAAAAATGGAATCAAGAAAAGGAGGGTTCGAAAATTTTCATATCCGTAGTAGTGATTTGCTACTTTTTATCGTTTATTCAACAGTACCAATAGATATCAGCAATAAAAGTACACTCGGAGCAGAAGAAAATCGATTTCAAAGTACTACTTTTTTTAGTGCAAACTACGATTAAACATGGATAATCTTCAGAAATGTGTGAAATTGGGTAAGGTTAGGTTTTTTCGGATCAACATTTTTTTAAAATAGAAATCAGTGTAATGTTGATTTCTCGAGTACTAGAATGTATAGCGATCGATTTCTATTTATTTTGGATACTTTATTTGTTATTTCCAGGCATTTGAAAAATGGTATCAAACCAAGTTTAATGCTCTATTCCCGAATAAACGGTAGATTTCGCACAACGAGATCTAAGATCAACATTACCATCTCAGAGTAAAAACTTTTTCTTCAACTTCTACTATAATTTTTCAAATGAATTTGCCCGTTTTTATAAGAAATCGTTGAAAAGGTGGAATAATTAAAAAAATTCCTGTCGATTTGACAGCTCTTGCTGAAAGTATCATCTCTAAACAATCAGCGCCTCTACATTACAGTTTTGCGACAATGTGCCAATTGCCGTCATTTTTCATAGTAAAGATTTAGGTATGTTACTGAAAGTGTGAAAATTGAAGTGTTTATTTTATTTTATTTTCTCAGTAGTGGTGTGTCATCTAGCGTTGTTCACAACAATGAGAATAGAAGAATCAGGATACTGGTGAGATCGCTCCTTAGAGGTATTCCATATTTTTCTTATTCACAGTCTTAATATATTTCTCCTTACTAAAAGTCGGACTAGACCAAACTCGATTATTCGGGAAACGTTTGATTTCAACACTTTAACTGCCTCATTGACGAAGGTGGTAATGGTGGTAATCGGTGCTGTAAAACTTTGTTCAATTCAATTGAAATCGAATGTGTGCACACACTGACGAGCACTCTACTGCAGTAAACTTCATATTCTAACACACACCCTTCGCAGTCGCACCGAATGGGCATCATCCCGTCCTTCATTCGTTTCTCTCTCTACCGAAGCTCAGTTTAACCACCGTCAGTTTATCTCTCGAAGTAACAAAATATCTCTTACAATTGAATGAGAGAGCGGCCTTCAAGTGAGGTTCATGTAAACATTCGAATTGGTTCAAGATAACGGATGAAAGGTAAACCAGTCATTCGCACTTGCTCACTGCCCACAGTGAAGACAAGGAAGACAATGAAACAGGTAGACTATTTCGCACTACAAACTGGGGAAGCGAAACCAAATACAAATAATAATACCCCTAAGTCCCATAAAAACGAACCGCCAACGATTTGTTTGATTTTTCGAATTTAAATGATTTGGAACATTGCATTTTTACTGTCGTCGTAATCGGCCTTGTCCCCTTAGACAACCCTGTAATTTTTTCCCCTTTCGTGTGTTTCGTCTTATATTGGTACCGTTACAATTCTGCAAGTGAAGCATTGAAAGTTTACATTATCAGTACGTGCGATTATCGAGATTCGGTTTTATGTCAGTTTACGTCATCCAGTTATGTGTCTGACATTACCCACCCGCCTTTTTTCAATTACCAAAAAGTGTCCGGTTTGGCTCCTTAGATGTTGTGAGATAGTTTTAATCATCACATTTTTCATGTAGATATTGTTTAAACAGGAGAAAAATTGGTATAAACACATCTTGCACATTTTTCAAATGATAAATAATCGCATGTTATAAGCGGAGAAGCTTTTCAGAATGACTAATTAACTCTACTGGCAACAGTGATCACGAGGAATATATTATTTATAACAGGGAGCAACCGGAATAAGAAGAGAAATATTTTTCTGGAAAAAGAAGCCAGTTGTCTGGTCCTGTCATAGGCAGAGAAATTTGAATAAATCAACTGTACAAAAACATAGCTAATATGTATTTGCTTATTCCCTGAGACTTTGAAAAATTTCCGACTCAAAATGAATTTTTATCCGTTAGTTACAGTTTCATCGAGTACAGTTTTTTATTTATGACTTTTCATATTTGCTGACATTCTCCAGTATCCTATAATCGATGTCTTAAAAATAAAGAATCCAGCCAGCGGCAATCCGTTCTGTGTAAAACCGGAGTTGACTAAATATAGTTCCCAGACAGCGAGAGGATGAGCGGAGCAAAAACGGAAATTGCTTGCATAAATATGCACAGGAAATATGGTGATACTATTAAATGCCTCCTCACTGCTGATTCTGGCGTCGTACTCGTAGTTCGCTGAGGCTTCAACTTTCTACATTTCTCAGATATGGGATAGCTTTGACATACTAAGCGGAAGCTGCTTGCAATGCCGCCTTGTTCCCATCGACAACTTCGTCGGTTTACAGGGTGACGCGCAGACTTTGTGGCATGTTGTAATACGTTAACAATTTTGGTTGTTTCTGAATAAATCACAATTCTGGTATATTTCTCACAAAACAAACAGAACATTACGGTCTACGGTTTCCAAGATTCTTCAATTAATGTATTGCTGGATCACACCATTTCGCCACAGGAAGTCGTGCCAACAGCGGGAAACTAAGACGAAAATAGTTATACGTTCGGTGTTTGCATTTCATATAGCTAATGTGACACATAGTCGTGCGGAAAATGAACTGAAGGCGGGATGTTCTATCCCGCCTCATGCCCCCGACATCCATCAACAGCTTCAGCGGATGTGGCGCACTTCGGCTCTGCTGTTCGGGGTCTGCATCAGAACATTTCCATAATGCACTAAAGTGAAAGAGTACATTTGCTTTCGTACTATTTACTCCACTGGGCGGCATAACGGAACACGCTTTTTTTTGTCCCACTTTTGTTAGCACACGAATCTGTACCTGAAGAACAAGTGCTCTGAAATTACCTACTGCCAGTTCCGCCTTTCGATGGAGCAAACGGTGCACGGAGCGCTCTGGTAAGCAGCTTGATATAATGCCAATTTTATCTAACAATGTTTACGTTGGTGTTTTCCGGAACGGAAACTAAAGAGATGCACTCAGCTGTACGCATCTCGTAACACTGCATCGACAGTGGAGATGTTGCACACATTAGGTTATGAAATGTATTGCTAGATAATAAGCCAATCGTTGGTGTAGGGTCAAGGGTCGAAAACCTGTTGAGCCGAAAGAGCCAAAAACGCTATTTACCAAATTTAAATCTGTTTAAATATTTTCATATTTGTATTTTCATAAAAAACAAAATAAAAAACTTAATAACTATTTGGATTTGCACAAAGTGGCTTTGTGTTAGCGAGACTTATTATAAATGTTAGAAATTGAAAATAAAGTACTTTTTGTGCTCTAAGTTCATCTTCATAATAATTGAGAGGAGAGTTGGCATCACTGGGAGTGTGATGCGGTGCCTGGGTGTTTCCCTAAAAAATAGTCTTATTTTGCATGTGTATCAGGCAACTCATAGTAAAGTTATTGATCGAACCAGTTATTTTGAGTGATAATGCAGCTGTAGTAAGCGTGTATTGATTAGTGAAAAGTGTTATTTATTGAACATTGCTGGTTCGCGAAAATAAAAAATATCCCAGCGACGGAAAGCGTGAATTTACTGCCCAAAATTAAATGACGTCAACCGATGCGAATCTACCACCAAAAACTAAACGATATCACCCGATAGAAGCACCATCTCATTGTCAGTGTTATCAGATTTATATGAAATGTATGAAAATCGAAGTGTTTATTGGCTTTCAAACGCAAAACTTAAATCAACTCCGCGCCTTCTATGTTCCAAATTATGGACCAAGAAAACGATGATGTTAGCAAATTATCACATAGAGCAATATAATAATCGAGTATTAAATTCATTCAAATTTTTCATAAAAAGTAAAGCTTTAATTTTATCAATACTAAACTATATTTAGATATTGATGCTAAGTGAGGTTATGTCATCAATTTTCGTAATCGAAATTAAAGGTTTAAACAAATGGAATGGTGGAATAAACGACCAGACCAATTATTTCAGAGCGGTGTCAACAAGTAAAGTCGATATTATTATTCTGTAGATCATTCTGAAAGCAAAAAAAAACTTAGATTTATTCTCAAGCGGAATGTAAAAAATATTGGTAGAAAGTCTAATTGATAGAAATCAATGTTTTTTCCCCTAATTACAACAAAATATTCTTTGATTATTCGAATTCAACTACAAATAAATAAAAATTCACTGGAGAATAAACATTCCTATGTATTTTGACAGTTTCATTTGAAAACATCATCGTTTGTACAACAGCGCCATCTACATGTCGAACGGTCGTTAGAAGGTCAATAAGTTTCAATAAAATCCAACTTTACCTGTGCTGTGACTTATGAACGAACGGTTTCGATTGGCACATTGTCGCAAAGCTAAATTACCGGTAGTGACTCCTGCCAATGAAAAATGGAATCAAGAAAAGGAGGGTTCGAAAATTTTCATATCCGTAGTAGTGATTTGCTACTTTTTATCGTTTATTCAACAGTACCAATAGATATCAGCAATAAAAGTACACTCGGAGCAGAAGAAAATCGATTTCAAAGTACTACTTTTTTTAGTGCAAACAACGATTAAACATGGATAATCTTCAGAAATGTGTGAAATTGGGTAAGGTTAGGTTTTTTCGGATCAACATTTTTTTAAAATAGAAACCAGTGTAATGTTGATTTCTCGAGTACTAGAATGTATAGCGATCGATTTCTATTTATTTTGGATACTTTATTTGTTATTTCCAGGCATTTGAAAAATGGTATCAAACCAAGTTTAATGCTCTATTCCCGAATAAACGGTAGATTTCGCACAACGAGATCTAAGATCAACATTACCACCTCAGAGTAAAAACTTTTTGTCGTGAATACGACTTACTTTACTATGGGGCGCCTTTTCAAAATTTACCCTCTGAGAGAGTGATAAGTTTTTGATCGTGAATATCTTCTGTTGTATCTAATGAATCAACATAATTCTTGCAACATGCCATCGGAAATATGATCACAATTTAATGATAAAATTTTCAGTTGTGTGACATAATCTTAAATAGTTAAAAATTAAACTTTTCTTAAATGTTTGGTACAAACGAGTGTCAAAGAGGATAATTCATATGGCGCGTTTGCCTTTCTCGTATTTTGGAAGCTCATAGCTCAGTGATCTGTAGAAGGATTTATATAATCTAACTACCAATAGAATCGAAATTTTTCAACTTGAACGTGTATTGCAACAACATTGAAGTTTTTCAATAGTACACTATTGAAAAACCTGTTTGATTTAACCCATGACAGCACCAGCCAATCAGAACGCGAGATGTCTGCATCTATACAAGAGCATCCATATAAAAGTTGAGTGCTTCATTTTTCCTACCATTTGCTGAGCATCTGTTCCCGAAACAAGACACACGAGAGCAACATCGTGGACCTGTCGTCTCACTGTTTCCCGTTCTGCGTACAGGAAAGGAATTCTAACAAAGGTGATGTGAAAAATAGCGGCAGTTAAGTTAAAGCACGAGTGTCAGCACGATGACAGCGAGAACCGGATGAAAGGCAGCCGAAAATTCCAGCAAATTCAAATAGCACTTTTAAGTGCTAAAAATAATCATAAAGAATTAGTTGAATTTTATCGCTTTCCTACCATTTTCCGAGCAACTGTTGCCGAAACAAGACACACACGAGAAGTTAAATTAATTTGCACCGTCACTAACACATTCAATTACGAACGGCAATGCGAAAGTGGAAGTGATGATGTTGAATACATCTTTATACTAGTACACAAATATGCCGTGCGAAAGAGTTGCATTCTTTAGTATGGGGCGCTTTTTGATCATGATATCTAACACATTCAATTACGGCAGGACAGTAACGCTGTCTCGCAATACGAAACAGAAAATTTTGATTTAGAAACATCTTTATACTAGTATACTTTATACAAATTATTAGAACAAATGTTTTCACTTGATTTGCGCATTCTACTTTCCAGGCGTATCAGAACTGGCTAAATTTAAAGCAATCCTAAATATTTCTTTATCACAGTTATGTGGTCGTCCTGAAAAGGACGGGGTTTTCAACTCCTCGTCGTTACGGATGGACAGCTGCAGATGGCGAGGGATGATTTTCGTTTTCTTGTTGTCGCGGGCAGCATTACCGGCCAATTCCAACACTTCGGCAGCCAAGTACTACATCACTGCCGCCAGATAGACCGGTGCACCGGCACTAGAGATGGGCAATTCGCTCCTGAGCTGTTCCAGTGAATCGAATCATTGAAGTGAGCTGACAGCTCACAGCTCTTTTCAAAAGAACCGCAGCTCATCAGCTCACTCATTTGCTACCCAGTTCACTGCATTATGACGAAGGGAACACGCTACGAGCTGATCGGATCTTCGGCTCTTTAAGAGATTCAATTTAGTCGACATCAATTAAAGACAAACTAATTCGCATTGCATTCATTGCATCATTGCAAATCAATGATTAGATTTCGATCATGCATATGAAAGAAAACCGGTGCATAAGAAAAACGGCGCACAAAATGAACCTTAAGTTCAAACTAAAAGAGCTGATGAGCTGATACATCGAATCGATTCACTTTGGTGAGCTGATCGGTTCGGAGCTGTTCACCAAAATGAGCTGTTTTGCACGCCTCTAACCGGCACCGACACGCTCTGCGTAGTTTCCCTTCCGGAGCAGACGATGGATTTTGCCAACTGGGAACTGCAGACCAGCACGGTTCGAGCGGGACTTTGCCTTGCCCTTAATTGTTCCTCCTGTGTGCGTGTTTCCGCGTGAAAATTCCACAAGAAGTTGTTAACCTTTAGGCAGCCAATTCAGTATTACTGACTGCCGCTCTACTAACTCTCTCTTTTATATCGTCTCACTGTTTCCCGTTCTGCGAAGGGGAGGTCCGTACACCGCTACCAGTATAAATTGAAATGTGATGTGAGAAATAGCGTCATTTGAGTTAAAGCAGCTACTCTGTATGTACGAGACACCGTCAGAACGATGGCAC
Organism: Malaya genurostris; assembly: GCF_030247185.1. Classification (NCBI taxonomy): domain Eukaryota; kingdom Metazoa; phylum Arthropoda; class Insecta; order Diptera; family Culicidae; genus Malaya; species Malaya genurostris. The sequence continues at coordinate 22,910,760 of NC_080570.1, forward strand.
CGAAACAGGTAGAAAAGCAGATTTGTACCGTCACTAACACATTCAATTACGAACGGCAATGCGAAAGCGAATGTTGAACACATTTTTATACTAGTATGGGGCCATGTAAAAATATGCCATGCGAAACAGGGTTGCCATATAAACAGGTTAATCTGTTTTATTATTATTATTATTAAATAGTTTCCGGAACAATCATTGTCGAGTACTCATCGTCGATTTAATTGTAGCATTGCTATTGAAATGAGTGTTCTTGCACGAATTCAACCTAATCCGACCATTTCAGTGAGGTGAATACAGAAAAAGCACTTTTCCTTGTGCCAGTAGCGAAAAGGGAGGTGTTTGTGTTTCAAACCATACCAGTGAACCGGCCGGAGTGTTGGAAATGCAGAATGTAGAGGTTAAACCCGTAAACCCTAGGTACGCTGGCATGGATGAATTGTTGAAAACACAGAGCAATGACATTTCACACACGAATCTGCGTGTATGTGGGAGGGAAAGCATATGCGAAAATTTATGGGTGGGTTTCACTCTGACTATGGCTTCTGTGCCCGACTAACTCAATCGGTTGGTTTGAATGTGTAGCGTGTCGTTGTCCTATTTGTAAAAATAACAAACTCAAGAGGTTGTTCGACATGATACGAGTGCTAGCCTATGAGTGCATTTGCTGTTAGTTGAACTCTAGATCCGTTTGTGCCACTGTTCGGTATGACAATTAATGGTTCCACTTAATTTGCGCATTCTACTTTCCAGGCGTATCAGAACTGGCTAAACTTGAAGCAATCTAAATATTTCTTTATCACAGTTATGTGGTCGTCCTGAAAAGGACGGGGTTTTCATCTGCTCGTCGTTACGGATGGCCAGCTGCAGATGGCGAGGGATGATTTTCGTTTTCTTGTTGTCACGGGCAGCATTACCGGCCAATTCCAACACTTCGGCAGCCAAGTACTCCATCACTGCCGCCAGATAGACCGGTGCACCGGCACCGACACGCTCTGCGTAGTTTCCCTTCCGGAGCAGACGATGGATTTTGCCAACTGGGAACTGCAGACCAGCACGGTTCGAGCGGGACTTTGTCTTGCCCTTAATTGTTCCTCCTGTGTGCGTGTTTCCGCGTGAAAATTCGACAAGAAGTTGTTAACCGTTAGGCAGCCAATTCAGTATTACTGACTGCCGCTCTACTAACTCTCTCTTTTATATCGTCTCACTGTTTCCCGTTCTGCGAAGGGGAGGTCCGTACACCGCTACCAGTATAAATTGAAATGTGATGTGAGAAATAGCGTCATTTGAGTTAAAGCAGCTACTCTGTATGTACGAGACACCGTCAGAACGATGGCACCGAAACAGGTAGAAAAGCAGATTTGTACCGTCACTAACACATTCAATTACGAACGGCAATGCGAAAGCGAATGTTGAACACATTTTTATACTAGTATGGGACCGTGTAAAAATATGCCATGCGAAACAGGGTTGCCATATAAACAGGTTAATCTGTTTTATTATTAATATTATTATTATTATTATTATTATTATTATTATTATTATTATTATTATTACTATTATTATTATTATTTTTCTTATTATTATTATTATTATTATTATTACTATCATTATTATTATTAGAATGACTCTTGCATACCGAAGATCGTCGATACATTTCAGACCAGCCCATTGCAATTGTCTCGTACTGAAATTTCGAGAAGAATCAGATATCTTCGAACTTTGTAGCATCAATAAAAATAAACTACAAATTTGTCGTACCTAGCCTGCTATATTAGCAAATTATAAAAGAATTGTTTCAAGTTTGGAATATATAGTTGTAGAATAGTAGCTGTTTAATGTAACTAATCTGTATTTTAATGTAGGTACATCGATTCAAACTCTATTAGTGAAAAAGAGGAAATCTTGCACAATTCATACAATCAATCAACTAACTGATATTCGGAAAAGTGATGGGAGCGTATCAGTTTTTTCGTATTCACGACATCCAGTTATGTCTCTGACATTACCCACCCACCTTTTCTTCAACTTCTACTATAATTTTTCAAATGAATTTGCCCGTTTTTATAAGAAATCGTTGAAAAGGTGGAATAATTAAAAAAATTCCTGTCGATTTGACAGCTCTTGCTGAAAGTATCATCTCTAAACAATCAGCGCCTCTACATTACAGTTTTGCGACAATGTGCCAATTGCCGTCATTTTTCATAGTAAAGATTTAGGTATGTTACTGAAAGTGTGAAAATTGAAGTGTTTATTTTATTTTATTTTCTCAGTAGTGGTGTGTCATCTAGCGTTGTTCACAACAATGAGAATAGAAGAATCAGGATACTGGTGAGATCGCTCCTTAGAGGTATTCCATATTTTTCTTATTCACAGTCTTAATATATTTCTCCTTACTAAAAGTCGGACTAGACCAAACTCGATTATTCGGGAAACGTTTGATTTCAACACTTTAACTGCCTCATTGACGAAGGTGGTAATGGTGGTAATCGGTGCTGTAAAACTTCGTTCAATTCAATTGAAATCGAATGTGTGCACACACTGACGAGCACTCTACTGCAGTAAACTTCATATTCTAACACACACCCTTCGCAGTCGCACCGAATGGGCATCATCCCGTCCTTCATTCGTTTCTCTCTCTACCGAAGCTCAGTTTAACCACCGTCAGTTTATCTCTCGAAGTAACAAAATATCTCTTACAATTGAATGAGAGAGCGGCCTTCAAGTGAGGTTCATGTAAACATTCGAATTGGTTCAAGATAACGGATGAAAGGTAAACCAGTCATTCGCACTTGCTCACTGCCCACAGTGAAGACAAGGAAGACAATGAAACAGGTAGACTATTTCGCACTACAAACTGGGGAAGCGAAACCAAATACAAATAATAATACCCCTAAGTCCCATAAAAACGAACCGCCAACGATTTGTTTGATTTTTCGAATTTAAATGATTTGGAACATTGCATTTTTACTGTCGTCGTAATCGGCCTTGTCCCCTTAGACAACCCTGTAATTTTTTCCCCTTTCGTGTGTTTCGTCTTATATTGGTACCGTTACAATTCTGCAAGTGAAGCATTGAAAGTTTACATTATCAGTACGTGCGATTATCGAGATTCGGTTTTATGTCAGTTTACGTCATCCAGTTATGTGTCTGACATTACCCACCCGCCTTTTTTCAATTACCAAAAAGTGTCCGGTTTGGCTCCTTAGATGTTGTGAGATAGTTTTAATCATCACATTTTTCATGTAGATATTGTTTAAACAGGAGAAAAATTGGTATAAACACATCTTGCACATTTTTCAAATGATAAATAATCGCATGTTATAAGCGGAGAAGCTTTTCAGAATGACTAATTAACTCTACTGGCAACAGTGATCACGAGGAATATATTATTTATAACAGGGAGCAACCGGAATAAGAAGAGAAATATTTTTCTGGAAAAAGAAGCCAGTTGTCTGGTCCTGTCATAGGCAGAGAAATTTGAATAAATCAACTGTACAAAAACATAGCTAATATGTATTTGCTTATTCCCTGAGACTTTGAAAAATTTCCGACTCAAAATGAATTTTTATCCGTTAGTTACAGTTTCATCGAGTACAGTTTTTTATTTATGACTTTTCATATTTGCTGACATTCTCCAGTATCCTATAATCGATGTCTTAAAAATAAAGAATCCAGCCAGCGGCAATCCGTTCTGTGTAAAACCGGAGTTGACTAAATATAGTTCCCAGACAGCGAGAGGATGAGCGGAGCAAAAACGGAAATTGCTTGCATAAATATGCACAGGAAATATGGTGATACTATTAAATGCCTCCTCACTGCTGATTCTGGCGTCGTACTCGTAGTTCGCTGAGGCTTCAACTTTCTACATTTCTCAGATATGGGATAGCTTTGACATACTAAGCGGAAGCTGCTTGCAATGCCGCCTTGTTCCCATCGACAACTTCGTCGGTTTACAGGGTGACGCGCAGACTTTGTGGCATGTTGTAATACGTTAACAATTTTGGTTGTTTCTGAATAAATCACAATTCTGGTATATTTCTCACAAAACAAACAGAACATTACGGTCTACGGTTTCCAAGATTCTTCAATTAATGTATTGCTGGATCACACCATTTCGCCACAGGAAGTCGTGCCAACAGCGGGAAACTAAGACGAAAATAGTTATACGTTCGGTGTTTGCATTTCATATAGCTAATGTGACACATAGTCGTGCGGAAAATGAACTGAAGGCGGGATGTTCTATCCCGCCTCATGCCCCCGACATCCATCAACAGCTTCAGCGGATGTGGCGCACTTCGGCTCTGCTGTTCGGGGTCTGCATCAGAACATTTCCATAATGCACTAAAGTGAAAGAGTACATTTGCTTTCGTACTATTTACTCCACTGGGCGGCATAACGGAACACGCTTTTTTTGTCGTGAATACGACTTACTTTACTATGGGGCGCCTTTTCAAAATTTACCCTCTGAGAGAGTGATAAGTTTTTGATCGTGAATATCTTCTGTTGTATCTAATGAATCAACATAATTCTTGCAACATGCCATCGGAAATATGATCACAATTTAATGATAAAATTTTCAGTTGTGTGACATAATCTTAAATAGTTAAAAATTAAACTTTTCTTAAATGTTTGGTACAAACGAGTGTCAAAGAGGATAATTCATATGGCGCGTTTGCCTTTCTCGTATTTTGGAAGCTCATAGCTCAGTGATCTGTAGAAGGATTTATATAATCTAACTACCAATAGAATCGAAATTTTTCAACTTGAACGTGTATTGCAACAACATTGAAGTTTTTCAATAGTACACTATTGAAAAACCTGTTTGATTTAACCCATGACAGCACCAGCCAATCAGAACGCGAGATGTCTGCATCTATACAAGAGCATCCATATAAAAGTTGAGTGCTTCATTTTTCCTACCATTTGCTGAGCATCTGTTCCCGAAACAAGACACACGAGAGCAACATCGTGGACCTGTCGTCTCACTGTTTCCCGTTCTGCGTACAGGAAAGGAATTCTAACAAAGGTGATGTGAAAAATAGCGGCAGTTAAGTTAAAGCACGAGTGTCAGCACGATGACAGCGAGAACCGGATGAAAGGCAGCCGAAAATTCCAGCAAATTCAAATAGCACTTTTAAGTGCTAAAAATAATCATAAAGAATTAGTTGAATTTTATCGCTTTCCTACCATTTTCCGAGCAACTGTTGCCGAAACAAGACACACACGAGAAGTTAAATTAATTTGCACCGTCACTAACACATTCAATTACGAACGGCAATGCGAAAGTGGAAGTGATGATGTTGAATACATCTTTATACTAGTACACAAATATGCCGTGCGAAAGAGTTGCATTCTTTAGTATGGGGCGCTTTTTGATCATGATATCTAACACATTCAATTACGGCAGGACAGTAACGCTGTCTCGCAATACGAAACAGAAAATTTTGATTTAGAAACATCTTTATACTAGTATACTTTATACAAATTATTAGAACAAATGTTTTCACTTGATTTGCGCATTCTACTTTCCAGGCGTATCAGAACTGGCTAAATTTAAAGCAATCCTAAATATTTCTTTATCACAGTTATGTGGTCGTCCTGAAAAGGACGGGGTTTTCAACTCCTCGTCGTTACGGATGGACAGCTGCAGATGGCGAGGGATGATTTTCGTTTTCTTGTTGTCGCGGGCAGCATTACCGGCCAATTCCAACACTTCGGCAGCCAAGTACTACATCACTGCCGCCAGATAGACCGGTGCACCGGCACTAGAGATGGGCAATTCGCTCCTGAGCTGTTCCAGTGAATCGAATCATTGAAGTGAGCTGACAGCTCACAGCTCTTTTCAAAAGAACCGCAGCTCATCAGCTCACTCATTTGCTACCCAGTTCACTGCATTATGACGAAGGGAACACGCTACGAGCTGATCGGATCTTCGGCTCTTTAAGAGATTCAATTTAGTCGACATCAATTAAAGACAAACTAATTCGCATTGCATTCATTGCATCATTGCAAATCAATGATTAGATTTCGATCATGCATATGAAAGAAAACCGGTGCATAAGAAAAACGGCGCACAAAATGAACCTTAAGTTCAAACTAAAAGAGCTGATGAGCTGATACATCGAATCGATTCACTTTGGTGAGCTGATCGGTTCGGAGCTGTTCACCAAAATGAGCTGTTTTGCACGCCTCTAACCGGCACCGACACGCTCTGCGTAGTTTCCCTTCCGGAGCAGACGATGGATTTTGCCAACTGGGAACTGCAGACCAGCACGGTTCGAGCGGGACTTTGCCTTGCCCTTAATTGTTCCTCCTGTGTGCGTGTTTCCGCGTGAAAATTCCACAAGAAGTTGTTAACCTTTAGGCAGCCAATTCAGTATTACTGACTGCCGCTCTACTAACTCTCTCTTTTATATCGTCTCACTGTTTCCCGTTCTGCGAAGGGGAGGTCCGTACACCGCTACCAGTATAAATTGAAATGTGATGTGAGAAATAGCGTCATTTGAGTTAAAGCAGCTACTCTGTATGTACGAGACACCGTCAGAACGATGGCACCGAAACAGGTAGAAAAGCAGATTTGTACCGTCACTAACACATTCAATTACGAACGGCAATGCGAAAGCGAATGTTGAACACATTTTTATACTAGTATGGGGCCATGTAAAAATATGCCATGCGAAACAGGGTTGCCATATAAACAGGTTAATCTGTTTTATTATTATTAAATAGTTTCCGGAACAATCATTGTCGAGTACTCATCGTCGATTTAATTGTAGCATTGCTATTGAAATGAGTGTTCTTGCACGAATTCAACCTAATCCGACCATTTCAGTGAGGTGAATACAGAAAAAGCACTTTTCCTTGTGCCAGTAGCGAAAAGGGAGGTGTTTGTGTTTCAAACCATACCAGTGAACCGGCCGGAGTGTTGGAAATGCAGAATGTAGAGGTTAAACCCGTAAACCCTAGGTACGCTGGCATGGATGAATTGTTGAAAACACAGAGCAATGACATTTCACACACGAATCTGCGTGTATGTGGGAGGGAAAGCATATGCGAAAATTTATGGGTGGGTTTCACTCTGACTATGGCTTCTGTGCCCGACTAACTCAATCGGTTGGTTTGAATGTGTAGCGTGTCGTTGTCCTATTTGTAAAAATAACAAACTCAAGAGGTTGTTCGACATGATACGAGTGCTAGCCTATGAGTGCATTTGCTGTTAGTTGAACTCTAGATCCGTTTGTGCCACTGTTCGGTATGACAATTAATGGTTCCACTTAATTTGCGCATTCTACTTTCCAGGCGTATCAGAACTGGCTAAACTTGAAGCAATCTAAATATTTCTTTATCACAGTTATGTGGTCGTCCTGAAAAGGACGGGGTTTTCATCTGCTCGTCGTTACGGATGGCCAGCTGCAGATGGCGAGGGATGATTTTCGTTTTCTTGTTGTCACGGGCAGCATTACCGGCCAATTCCAACACTTCGGCAGCCAAGTACTCCATCACTGCCGCCAGATAGACCGGTGCACCGGCACCGACACGCTCTGCGTAGTTTCCCTTCCGGAGCAGACGATGGATTTTGCCAACTGGGAACTGCAGACCAGCACGGTTCGAGCGGGACTTTGTCTTGCCCTTAATTGTTCCTCCTGTGTGCGTGTTTCCGCGTGAAAATTCGACAAGAAGTTGTTAACCGTTAGGCAGCCAATTCAGTATTACTGACTGCCGCTCTACTAACTCTCTCTTTTATATCGTCTCACTGTTTCCCGTTCTGCGAAGGGGAGGTCCGTACACCGCTACCAGTATAAATTGAAATGTGATGTGAGAAATAGCGTCATTTGAGTTAAAGCAGCTACTCTGTATGTACGAGACACCGTCAGAACGATGGCACCGAAACAGGTAGAAAAGCAGATTTGTACCGTCACTAACACATTCAATTACGAACGGCAATGCGAAAGCGAATGTTGAACACATTTTTATACTAGTATGGGACCGTGTAAAAATATGCCATGCGAAACAGGGTTGCCATATAAACAGGTTAATCTGTTTTATTATTAATATTATTATTATTATTATTATTATTATTATTATTATTATTATTATTATTATTACTATTATTATTATTATTTTTCTTATTATTATTATTATTATTATTATTACTATCATTATTATTATTAGAATGACTCTTGCATACCGAAGATCGTCGATACATTTCAGACCAGCCCATTGCAATTGTCTCGTACTGAAATTTCGAGAAGAATCAGATATCTTCGAACTTTGTAGCATCAATAAAAATAAACTACAAATTTGTCGTACCTAGCCTGCTATATTAGCAAATTATAAAAGAATTGTTTCAAGTTTGGAATATATAGTTGTAGAATAGTAGCTGTTTAATGTAACTAATCTGTATTTTAATGTAGGTACATCGATTCAAACTCTATTAGTGAAAAAGAGGAAATCTTGCACAATTCATACAATCAATCAACTAACTGATATTCGGAAAAGTGATGGGAGCGTATCAGTTTTTTCGTATTCACGACATCCAGTTATGTCTCTGACATTACCCACCCACCTTTTTGTCCCACTTTTGTTAGCACACGAATCTGTACCTGAAGAACAAGTGCTCTGAAATTACCTACTGCCAGTTCCGCCTTTCGATGGAGCAAACGGTGCACGGAGCGCTCTGGTAAGCAGCTTGATATAATGCCAATTTTATCTAACAATGTTTACGTTGGTGTTTTCCGGAACGGAAACTAAAGAGATGCACTCAGCTGTACGCATCTCGTAACACTGCATCGACAGTGGAGATGTTGCACACATTAGGTTATGAAATGTATTGCTAGATAATAAGCCAATCGTTGGTGTAGGGTCAAGGGTCGAAAACCTGTTGAGCCGAAAGAGCCAAAAACGCTATTTACCAAATTTAAATCTGTTTAAATATTTTCATATTTGTATTTTCATAAAAAACAAAATAAAAAACTTAATAACTATTTGGATTTGCACAAAGTGGCTTTGTGTTAGCGAGACTTATTATAAATGTTAGAAATTGAAAATAAAGTACTTTTTGTGCTCTAAGTTCATCTTCATAATAATTGAGAGGAGAGTTGGCATCACTGGGAGTGTGATGCGGTGCCTGGGTGTTTCCCTAAAAAATAGTCTTATTTTGCATGTGTATCAGGCAACTCATAGTAAAGTTATTGATCGAACCAGTTATTTTGAGTGATAATGCAGCTGTAGTAAGCGTGTATTGATTAGTGAAAAGTGTTATTTATTGAACATTGCTGGTTCGCGAAAATAAAAAATATCCCAGCGACGGAAAGCGTGAATTTACTGCCCAAAATTAAATGACGTCAACCGATGCGAATCTACCACCAAAAACTAAACGATATCACCCGATAGAAGCACCATCTCATTGTCAGTGTTATCAGATTTATATGAAATGTATGAAAATCGAAGTGTTTATTGGCTTTCAAACGCAAAACTTAAATCAACTCCGCGCCTTCTATGTTCCAAATTATGGACCAAGAAAACGATGATGTTAGCAAATTATCACATAGAGCAATATAATAATCGAGTATTAAATTCATTCAAATTTTTCATAAAAAGTAAAGCTTTAATTTTATCAATACTAAACTATATTTAGATATTGATGCTAAGTGAGGTTATGTCATCAATTTTCGTAATCGAAATTAAAGGTTTAAACAAATGGAATGGTGGAATAAACGACCAGACCAATTATTTCAGAGCGGTGTCAACAAGTAAAGTCGATATTATTATTCTGTAGATCATTCTGAAAGCAAAAAAAAACTTAGATTTATTCTCAAGCGGAATGTAAAAAATATTGGTAGAAAGTCTAATTGATAGAAATCAATGTTTTTTCCCCTAATTACAACAAAATATTCTTTGATTATTCGAATTCAACTACAAATAAATAAAAATTCACTGGAGAATAAACATTCCTATGTATTTTGACAGTTTCATTTGAAAACATCATCGTTTGTACAACAGCGCCATCTACATGTCGAACGGTCGTTAGAAGGTCAATAAGTTTCAATAAAATCCAACTTTACCTGTGCTGTGACTTATGAACGAACGGTTTCGATTGGCACATTGTCGCAAAGCTAAATTACCGGTAGTGACTCCTGCCAATGAAAAATGGAATCAAGAAAAGGAGGGTTCGAAAATTTTCATATCCGTAGTAGTGATTTGCTACTTTTTATCGTTTATTCAACAGTACCAATAGATATCAGCAATAAAAGTACACTCGGAGCAGAAGAAAATCGATTTCAAAGTACTACTTTTTTTAGTGCAAACAACGATTAAACATGGATAATCTTCAGAAATGTGTGAAATTGGGTAAGGTTAGGTTTTTTCGGATCAACATTTTTTTAAAATAGAAACCAGTGTAATGTTGATTTCTCGAGTACTAGAATGTATAGCGATCGATTTCTATTTATTTTGGATACTTTATTTGTTATTTCCAGGCATTTGAAAAATGGTATCAAACCAAGTTTAATGCTCTATTCCCGAATAAACGGTAGATTTCGCACAACGAGATCTAAGATCAACATTACCACCTCAGAGTAAAAACTTTTTCTTCAACTTCTACTATAATTTTTCAAATGAATTTGCCCGTTTTTATAAGAAATCGTTGAAAAGGTGGAATAATTAAAAAAATTCCTGTCGATTTGACAGCTCTTGCTGAAAGTATCATCTCTAAACAATCAGCGCCTCTACATTACAGTTTTGCGACAATGTGCCAATTGCCGTCATTTTTCATAGTAAAGATTTAGGTATGTTACTGAAAGTGTGAAAATTGAAGTGTTTATTTTATTTTATTTTCTCAGTAGTGGTGTGTCATCTAGCGTTGTTCACAACAATGAGAATAGAAGAATCAGGATACTGGTGAGATCGCTCCTTAGAGGTATTCCATATTTTTCTTATTCACAGTCTTAATATATTTCTCCTTACTAAAAGTCGGACTAGACCAAACTCCGTCGATTATTCGGGAAACGTTTGATTTCAACACTTTAACTGCCTCATTGACGAAGGTGGTAATGGTGGTAATCGGTGCTGTAAAACTTCGTTCAATTCAATTGAAATCGAATGTGTGCACACACTGACGAGCACTCTACTGCAGTAAACTTCATATTCTAACACACACCCTTCGCAGTCGCACCGAATGGGCATCATCCCGTCCTTCATTCGTTTCTCTCTCTACCGAAGCTCAGTTTAACCACCGTCAGTTTATCTCTCGAAGTAACAAAATATCTCTTACAATTGAATGAGAGAGCGGCCTTCAAGTGAGGTTCATGTAAACATTCGAATTGGTTCAAGATAACGGATGAAAGGTAAACAAGTCATTCGCACTTGCTCACTGCCCACAGTGAAGACAAGGAAGACAATGAAACAGGTAGACTATTTCGCACTACAAACTGGGGAAGCGAAACCAAATACAAATAATAATACCCCTAAGTCCCATAAAAACGAACCGCCAACGATTTGTTTGATTTTTCGAATTTAAATGATTTGGAACATTGCAGTTTTACTGTCATCGTAATCGGCCTTGTCCCCTTAGACAACCCTGTAATTTTTTCCCCTTTCGTGTGTTTCGTCTTATATTGGTACTGTTACAATTCTGCAAGTGAAGCATTGAAAGTTTACATTATCAGTACGTGCGATTATCGAGATTCGGTTTTATGTCAGTTTACGTCATCCAGTTATGTGTCTGACATTACCCACCCGCCTTTTTTCAATTACCAAAAAGTGTCCGGTTTGGCTCCTTAGATGTTGTGAGATAGTTTTAATCATCACATTTTTCATGTAGATATTGTTTAAACAGGAGAAAAATTGGTATAAACACATCTTGCACATTTGCTAGCATCATTCACTGTGAGACTGCGAGTGGGTAACGTTTTGAGCAACGATGGGCCCACGCTAAGGACTATTTCTCCATCGATACTCTCTAAATGATTATTCGATGAATCTTTCATACATTGGTACTTAAACCAAAGATAAACTCAAGATGGAATAGTCTATGATTTTTCATATACCATTTAAATATGACCCCTCGTTGAAATAGATTCACCGTCATTTGCAGTTCTATTATTATTAGACACAAACCAACAAGCGTCGAATCGCTACATGCGTCGTAACTATGACAATGTTTGTTTATGTAGAATTAGTCTTAAGTTGCAATATAGAAGAAATCCCGGAATTTTGCTGCATATCGAGTAGATCTTGAAACAGGAAAGCAAGAATCAATTAAAGTTATCACTAAGAATCTATTTAATTTGTTATATTATCTTACGAGGCATTGAAGTGAATGGAAGTAACAAAATATTGTGTGCGGTATGTTTACATATGTTTACATATGTCGTTTTCAATGTTTATCGACGTTTATAACCGAAGGGTCAGCAAAATTGCATTATTACTAAGTTAACTGGTTCACGGTTACTGATCCAACATTTTTTATGGTCTCTATGGGACATTGTAATCTTGAGTTTATCTTTGGTTAAACCAATTACAAATACTTTCCGAAGCGTAAACGATTCCGTGTTTTGGCCATTTCTAAAATGAAAACAAATCACTGAATCATGATTTGTCTAAGTAGTGCTACATAGTGATCAATCAAAATAGAAAAATCAAATTATTCTAGTTAGTAACTATTATAAAATTACTTACGAATCCAGATACTTTACATTATTAGGGCATATTCAGTAGTGTTCTAGTTCTAGATGCATAATTTATGTCAGTTACAAAATTTAAATCTGGATGTTAAAACAAGAAAAACTGACAGCTCCAGCAGTGTTTTATTCGTGTTTCAAATATACAAAAAATAGAACGGCATCGTAGACCAGTTGTAAATTTGACAGAAGATCTGGTCGAATATAAAAAATTAGAACGGCTTGCTGGGGATACATTTGTTCCAGTTTCTGTTCTATTATAGATCTTCCATACAGAACTTCTAGTTGCTGAATTTGCTCTTAAAAACATAGATTTGTTGACTAGTTTTAAGAACGTTGTTTTTTATTATAATAAACAGTAACTAAGGAGAACTCATTTTTACTCTTCAGCGTTGCTAGTTTTATAAAAGTAACATACAATGTCAATCTGACAGTGTACCGCGTATTGCAAAATGTGTGCTTGAAAATTTGTCGAAGCATTCCGTATTATAATTTGTATTTGGTTAAACTATCAATTCGAATTTAATTTAGTTCATTGTTCGTGAAACTTTTGCTCGTGTCGTAGCGTATTTTAAAATATCCGTTGCATGAACTTGATCAAAATAAATAAATATCAATATCAATTTATAGTACATGTATAGTTTCCAAAGATAGCACAAAAAAACGATTTACCAGTAGTGAACGGAATTATGTTGCTGAATGCATCCTACACTAGTGCAATTAAATTTATTCTGCAATTCGTCACATCGGAAAACGTTTCAATAGTTTTTTTTTTCTCGGAAGCCGGATCGTGTGCAAATTTTTAATTGATTATGAAAACCACCTCATTAAAATCACCAATTCAACATTACTTAATATTTCGCTGAAATGCTGTGTTATAAGCCGATTGCCGCAACATTTTGTTTTTGTGGTGAATGCGAATCTCTGTTTTGCTAGTACACTTGGTTTGCAACCGACCAATCTGTCAACCGATGATCGAGGCCGGTGGGTAATTAATTGGTTTCCCGAAAATAATAATGAATCCCGAACCCCCGTGTTGGGATAAATGAGAGAATTTTTATACGTACAGTAAGTAGGAAAACTGACAACAAAATTTCATCGTATTGAAAGTTTTTTAATACGATTTGAATGTAATTAATGGGAAAATTACTGCACACCACAATGAATCAGAATTCGTATCGCAAAAATAAAGTTACTTTTCGGAATCACTCCGAAATTGGCAACTGGCTGACATCATGTTTCATTTTATCAAAATATTTTAGGTGCATCCACGTGTTCTCACCCGACGCCGGGGGCTTGCCGTCAGCTTTGAACTCGTCGCTTTTCGTGATCGGGTATAAGTGTGTGTGTGTGTGAGTGAGTTTCTGTACCCCAGAAAAACAAAAACAACACCGACTATGGGAGGGAACTTCTTCTGTATAACATTAAAATTTAAACATGAACTCAACATGCCAGGGCAAACAATGACAGCAGAGGCAACTCACTCATCTCTCCCGCTTTTGGCCCGCTGGCTTTTCTATTTGCAGCACAGTACCGTCATATTCGGTCCGGGATATTTTTCGTCCCGGCTGGGAAGAGTGGAAGCAACACTGAGCTAGCTGCTCATGGCAAAATAACATCACACCACCAACCAACAACCAGTGCGAAACGTCCGTCGGAAAGCACTAGTCTGCGAAAGAAAGTTGGCTCCGAGAGCTTGTTATAAAGTCATAAACATATTTATAGGATGGAAATAATCGTAAAAGATTATATTAAATAATATTCGCATTTAGTACACCATAATGGCATGTGGCGGCGGCGGCAGCGACGGTACAATCAGCAGACTGTCCCTGTAACAAGTGTAACAGGACGGACAGGAAGAGCACGAGTGTCGGGTGAGGTTGTAATTGCAACGTTGTTCTAGGGCTCAGGACAAGTTCCATTTTGTAATTGTAAAGTTCACTCCGATCGATGAATTCTCTTGTACCGGGCTGTTTCTACCGTTTTAGCAGATATGTAGACGTCAATGTTAAAAAACCATCTTAGCAACCCTTGGTAAACAAGAAAGCTCAAGGTTTGTATTTGCTATTCAACTGACTGTCATTATTCTAATTATATTTATCATATCACCCTCAGGATCACATCCATTAAATAATTTGATTCCGATACGTTGCCTGGACCGTCAGCTCACAACCGATGATAAGCGGTAATAAGTTTAATCCTTCTTTCTAACACCCAGCATTAGGCAGTTCCTTTAAATGTACTGGGAACTGTGTTGCTTAAATAAGAGGGACCCTACATCTGAACCAGGATTGCGATGTTTAAAAATTTTCGTTTTTTTTCGTTTCAAATTTGAAATTTTACTGTGCAGTTAATTTGGTAAACTTAACAACAAAACAAAAAAGGAATTCTTTTTATTTAGACATAAGTCCTTCTAAAAACAAAATGCAGAGCCAGAGATTCCATTTATTCAGATTTATCTGTATTATATAGATTTTTGCGTTCGCATACTGATTTAAATCAGAGAAAAGATTTTATACAGATTTCCTAAATGTAATACAGATTTGTACAGGTTCATAAAAGGTGAGAAGTAAAAAAATTAGACTTTTCTCTCTGAGTATCTATTAGTATTTGATTGCAGTAATTTTTTTGAAAGTTCAACGTACAAATCGCATGTCAGAATGGAAATCGTCGCAGATATGAAGAATTATCTTTTAACATCATTTTATTAGTGAAAATAGATAGAGCAGATGTAGACTTTTTATGCAAAGCAATACATATTTTCTATGAAAATATCTGGCATCTCTGTGTACAGCCGATGAAACACACACACTTAACAGCGTTATGTTGACAATAGCGGAAAGAAACCAGTGCTACTAGATTTGCCACAATAGTTATCTTTCTCACGCTCTTTCTGGTAATATTTGAAGCCAAAACAGTTCTTTTGAAATATAGATATCAACAATATAAATAATGTCACGGATACCAAAAACATACTTGATGATGATAATTTGAAGAAGAAAAACTTTTTTTTTGTATCATTATAAGAAAACCAGGCAACTTTGCGAGACCAAATGAGATGAAAACAAAGCGCAATCAAGTGAACAAAGTGAAAAACTTTCATCTCATATTTTTGAAGACTTTTATTGCTTGTCGGGTAATTTTTGAAGTTTCTAATCGTTTATTTAACAAGTGGCAAGTGAACATTACTAATTATGAAGTCATCCAGCATTAAATAGTAGTGTAATTGTACGAAATAGTGATCATGTTTTGAGACTAATCTATTAGTAGATATTCAGAAACATGAAGAACTGTAACTCTTGAGACGACAATGTGTCCGAATTCGAAAAGTGAGTTTGTTTTAAATAAAAAAAAACGATCACCGAAGAATTGAAAACCATTTCTTACAATGGAAAAGTGTGACAATAGCTTGAATATTCATTTTTAAACAATTCACAGATTGGTTCAGGTACGTTGTAAGTTATTATTCACGGTCAAAGTAATGAGTTGAAGGGATGGGTTGGAAATAGGAGCTCAGATGAAATAGGGAGTCCTTATCCTACCACTTTTTGTGTTCGATTGTGACTGATGACGGAACGCTAGGAGCCGCACTGTTTAAAATGTCCTGGGCCGACTGTCAAATTCCTTTCGACTCAGCTCGATGAACTGAGCAAATGTCTGTGTGTCTATGTATGTATGTATGTATGTATATGTGTATGTGACCAATAATGTCACTCGATTTTCTTAGAGACCGACTTCCGGTTCCGGAATTACAGGGTGGTATGCATGAATTACAGGAATTACATGGTGGCATCCAAAAAAAAAACTAAAAAGGTGGGTGGGTAATGTCAGAGACATAACTGGATGTCGTGAATACGAAAAAACTGATACGCTCCCATCACTTTTCCGAATATCAGTTAGTTGATTGATTGTATGAATTGTGCAAGATTTCCTCTTTTTCACTAATAGAGTTTGAATCGATGTACCTACATTAAAATACAGATTAGTTACATTAAACAGCTACTATTCTACAACTATATATTCCAAACTTGAAACAATTCTTTTATAATTTGCTAATATAGCAGGCTAGGTACGACAAATTTGTAGTTTATTTTTATTGATGCTACAAAGTTCGAAGATATCTGATTCTTCTCGAAATTTCAGTACGAGACAATTGCAATGGGCTGGTCTGAAATGTATCGACGATCTTCGGTATGCAAGAGTCATTCTAATAATAATAATGATAGTAATAATAATAATAATAATAATAATAAGAAAAATAATAATAATAATAGTAATAATAATAATAATAATAATAATAATAATAATAATAATAATAATAATATTAATAATAAAACAGATTAACCTGTTTATATGGCAACCCTGTTTCGCATGGCATATTTTTACACGGTCCCATACTAGTATAAAAATGTGTTCAACATTCGCTTTCGCATTGCCGTTCGTAATTGAATGTGTTAGTGACGGTACAAATCTGCTTTTCTACCTGTTTCGGTGCCATCGTTCTGACGGTGTCTCGTACATACAGAGTAGCTGCTTTAACTCAAATGACGCTATTTCTCACATCACATTTCAATTTATACTGGTAGCGGTGTACGGACCTCCCCTTCGCAGAACGGGAAACAGTGAGACGATATAAAAGAGAGAGTTAGTAGAGCGGCAGTCAGTAATACTGAATTGGCTGCCTAACGGTTAACAACTTCTTGTCGAATTTTCACGCGGAAACACGCACACAGGAGGAACAATTAAGGGCAAGACAAAGTCCCGCTCGAACCGTGCTGGTCTGCAGTTCCCAGTTGGCAAAATCCATCGTCTGCTCCGGAAGGGAAACTACGCAGAGCGTGTCGGTGCCGGTGCACCGGTCTATCTGGCGGCAGTGATGGAGTACTTGGCTGCCGAAGTGTTGGAATTGGCCGGTAATGCTGCCCGTGACAACAAGAAAACGAAAATCATCCCTCGCCATCTGCAGCTGGCCATCCGTAACGACGAGCAGATGAAAACCCCGTCCTTTTCAGGACGACCACATAACTGTGATAAAGAAATATTTAGATTGCTTCAAGTTTAGCCAGTTCTGATACGCCTGGAAAGTAGAATGCGCAAATTAAGTGGAACCATTAATTGTCATACCGAACAGTGGCACAAACGGATCTAGAGTTCAACTAACAGCAAATGCACTCATAGGCTAGCACTCGTATCATGTCGAACAACCTCTTGAGTTTGTTATTTTTACAAATAGGACAACGACACGCTACACATTCAAACCAACCGATCGAGTTAGTCGGGCACAGAAGCCATAGTCAGAGTGAAACCCACCCATAAATTTTCGCATATGCTTTCCCTCCCACATACACGCAGATTCGTGTGTGAAATGTCATTGCTCTGTGTTTTCAACAATTCATCCATGCCAGCGTACCTAGGGTTTACGGGTTTAACCTCTACATTCTGCATTTCCAACACTCCGGCCGGTTCACTGGTATGGTTTGAAACACAAACACCTCCCTTTTCGCTACTGGCACAAGGAAAAGTGCTTTTTCTGTATTCACCTCACTGAAATGGTCGGATTAGGTTGAATTCGTGCAAGAACACTCATTTCAATAGCAATGCTACAATTAAATCGACGATGAGTACTCGACAATGATTGTTCCGGAAACTATTTAATAATAATAATAATAAAACAGATTAACCTGTTTATATGGCAACCCTGTTTCGCATGGCATATTTTTACATGGCCCCATACTAGTATAAAAATGTGTTCAACATTCGCTTTCGCATTGCCGTTCGTAATTGAATGTGTTAGTGACGGTACAAATCTGCTTTTCTACCTGTTTCGGTGCCATCGTTCTGACGGTGTCTCGTACATACAGAGTAGCTGCTTTAACTCAAATGACGCTATTTCTCACATCACATTTCAATTTATACTGGTAGCGGTGTACGGACCTCCCCTTCGCAGAACGGGAAACAGTGAGACGATATAAAAGAGAGAGTTAGTAGAGCGGCAGTCAGTAATACTGAATTGGCTGCCTAAAGGTTAACAACTTCTTGTGGAATTTTCACGCGGAAACACGCACACAGGAGGAACAATTAAGGGCAAGGCAAAGTCCCGCTCGAACCGTGCTGGTCTGCAGTTCCCAGTTGGCAAAATCCATCGTCTGCTCCGGAAGGGAAACTACGCAGAGCGTGTCGGTGCCGGTTAGAGGCGTGCAAAACAGCTCATTTTGGTGAACAGCTCCGAACCGATCAGCTCACCAAAGTGAATCGATTCGATGTATCAGCTCATCAGCTCTTTTAGTTTGAACTTAAGGTTCATTTTGTGCGCCGTTTTTCTTATGCACCGGTTTTCTTTCATATGCATGATCGAAATCTAATCATTGATTTGCAATGATGCAATGAATGCAATGCGAATTAGTTTGTCTTTAATTGATGTCGACTAAATTGAATCTCTTAAAGAGCCGAAGATCCGATCAGCTCGTAGCGTGTTCCCTTCGTCATAATGCAGTGAACTGGGTAGCAAATGAGTGAGCTGATGAGCTGCGGTTCTTTTGAAAAGAGCTGTGAGCTGTCAGCTCACTTCAATGATTCGATTCACTGGAACAGCTCAGGAGCGAATTGCCCATCTCTAGTGCCGGTGCACCGGTCTATCTGGCGGCAGTGATGTAGTACTTGGCTGCCGAAGTGTTGGAATTGGCCGGTAATGCTGCCCGCGACAACAAGAAAACGAAAATCATCCCTCGCCATCTGCAGCTGTCCATCCGTAACGACGAGGAGTTGAAAACCCCGTCCTTTTCAGGACGACCACATAACTGTGATAAAGAAATATTTAGGATTGCTTTAAATTTAGCCAGTTCTGATACGCCTGGAAAGTAGAATGCGCAAATCAAGTGAAAACATTTGTTCTAATAATTTGTATAAAGTATACTAGTATAAAGATGTTTCTAAATCAAAATTTTCTGTTTCGTATTGCGAGACAGCGTTACTGTCCTGCCGTAATTGAATGTGTTAGATATCATGATCAAAAAGCGCCCCATACTAAAGAATGCAACTCTTTCGCACGGCATATTTGTGTACTAGTATAAAGATGTATTCAACATCATCACTTCCACTTTCGCATTGCCGTTCGTAATTGAATGTGTTAGTGACGGTGCAAATTAATTTAACTTCTCGTGTGTGTCTTGTTTCGGCAACAGTTGCTCGGAAAATGGTAGGAAAGCGATAAAATTCAACTAATTCTTTATGATTATTTTTAGCACTTAAAAGTGCTATTTGAATTTGCTGGAATTTTCGGCTGCCTTTCATCCGGTTCTCGCTGTCATCGTGCTGACACTCGTGCTTTAACTTAACTGCCGCTATTTTTCACATCACCTTTGTTAGAATTCCTTTCCTGTACGCAGAACGGGAAACAGTGAGACGACAGGTCCACGATGTTGCTCTCGTGTGTCTTGTTTCGGGAACAGATGCTCAGCAAATGGTAGGAAAAATGAAGCACTCAACTTTTATATGGATGCTCTTGTATAGATGCAGACATCTCGCGTTCTGATTGGCTGGTGCTGTCATGGGTTAAATCAAACAGGTTTTTCAATAGTGTACTATTGAAAAACTTCAATGTTGTTGCAATACACGTTCAAGTTGAAAAATTTCGATTCTATTGGTAGTTAGATTATATAAATCCTTCTACAGATCACTGAGCTATGAGCTTCCAAAATACGAGAAAGGCAAACGCGCCATATGAATTATCCTCTTTGACACTCGTTTGTACCAAACATTTAAGAAAAGTTTAATTTTTAACTATTTAAGATTATGTCACACAACTGAAAATTTTATCATTAAATTGTGATCATATTTCCGATGGCATGTTGCAAGAATTATGTTGATTCATTAGATACAACAGAAGATATTCACGATCAAAAACTTATCACTCTCTCAGAGGGTAAATTTTGAAAAGGCGCCCCATAGTAAAGTAAGTCGTATTCACGACAAAAAAATTGTCACTCACTTTTCTCAAAGATGGCGTGACCGATTTTCACAAATGTAGATTCAAACGGAAAATTTTCTATTCCCATAGCTCGCTATGAAATTTTAACTTTATCCGACTTCCGGCTCCGAAATTACAAGGTAATAACAGTTCGGCTGAAAAGTTCGTATCGTTTAATAGAAACACACATTTTTTTGCCAAAATTCGTTTTTATTATTCAACATAATTGCCATTAGATGCGATACAGCGATTATAGCGATCTTCCAACTTTTCGATACCATTTTTGTAGTACGATTTGTCCTTTGCCTCAAAATAGGCCTCAGTTTCAGCGATTACCTCTTCATTGCTTCTAAATTTTTTTACCAGCGAGCATTCTCTTGAGGTCTGAGAACAGGAAAAAGTCACGGGGGGCCAAATCTGGAGAATACGGTGGATGAGGGAGCAATTCGAAGCCCAATTCGTTCAATTTCAGCATGGTTTTCATCGACTTGTGACACGGTGCATTGTCTTGATGAAACAAAACTTTTTTCTTCTTCAAATGTGGCCGTTTTTTTACATTTCGTCCTTCAAACGCTCTAATAACGCTATATAATAGTCACTGTTGATGGTTTTTCCCTTTTCAAGGTAGTCGATGAAAATTATACCATGCGAATCCCAAAATACAGACGCCATAACCTTACCGGCCGATTGTTGAGTCTTTCCACGCTTTGGGTTCGGTTCATCGCGTGCAGTCCACTCAGCTGACTGTCGATTGGACTCCGGAGTGAAGTGATGGAGCCATGTTTCGTCCATTGTTATATATCGACGAAAAAAATCGGTTTTATTTCTATATAACAGCTCCAAACACTGCTCAGAATCATCAATTCGTTGTTGTTTTTGATCGATTGTGAGCTCACGCGGCACCCATTTTGCACAAAGCTTTCTCATATCCAAATATTCGTGAATAATATGTCCAACACGTTCCTTTGATATCTTTAGGGTGTCAGCTATCTCGATCAACTTCACTTTACGGTCATTGAAAATCATTTTGTGGATTTTTTTCACGTTTTCATCGGTAACAGCCTCTTTTGGACGTCCACTGCGTTCATCGTCTTCGGTGCTCATATGATCAGTACGGAATTTGGCAAACCACTTACGAATTGTTGCTTTGCCCGGTGCAGAGTCTGGATAACACTCATCAAGCCATTTTTTGGTATCGGTGGCACTTTTTTTCATCAAAAAGTAGTGTTTCATCAACACACGAAATTCCTTTTTATCCATTTTTTTCACAATAACAAAAGTAGCTTCACTCAAAATGCACATATCTCACAAACTAATAATCAGACAGCTGTCAAATTTATACACGTATCTTTTGAAGGTTGGTACTAACTGAAAATAGTATGGATTTAATTCTAGTAGCGCCCTCTCATAGAAACGATACGAACTTTTCAGCCGATCTGTTAAGCATGCTTCATTTTTCTGCGTGTATGATAAAGTAGGAAAAACTTTCTGTGAAGTTTCTAATATTGGTGAAAAAACCGACTTCCTTAAAAATCTGTATATAATCAGTATTTTTTTGCATGATCCATCAGTAAATTTTACCAATGTACTTGAATAATCCGTACATTCGGTAATTCTGAAGCGTCGGCCCGATTCTCTTCACTCTTTTGCGCTAGCGATACATAATGTAAACGTATGTAAAGCTTTTAGGTGGACGCGGTTTATGCACAAGGTGCAGAAATGTTCGGTGACGGCCCGATCGTGCTCAATCGGGCCGATGATCGGACAGATGCGCCTCGACAAAATTCACCGGGATAGAAGAGTTTCCGAACGAAACGGACACATTATTACAAATAGTTTGAATGTGTATACTTTTTGTGTATGTATAATAATTTCAGTTTCACTGTCAATGAGGTGTATAAGTGTGGAGTAGATAACGTACGTGAAAAGAATAAGCAACAACACGAACTCGTGTTCGCCAGCATCGTTTGAACATTAGGACAGTGCATGAACACATTTTGTCGTAAATACGACTTACTTTACTATGGGGTGCTTTCAAAAAATCGTTTCCAAAATACTCGACTCACAAAGCTGTATTCCTGCATCGTTGTTCCATTGATTCTAAAACTGAAACGAACAGTCATCATATGAAACTTCAGGGAAAATCACTTAAAACCGAATGGCATAATTTCATTAGAAAAATAATAAACCTGCCACCACATTTCCTTGGTGCAGGATCGTTCTATTGTAGTTTAGTATTTCCATTTCGATTTTCTCTCTCTCTCTTTCAATTGTACAATCGTTAGGTCGAATCGTTGCAAACTTCATCTGAGCCGAGCAACAACACAAAAAAATTTCAGCTGGACAACTGTCAACGTCTCACACGTTGTTGAACCGCACCGAATCACGGGACGCGCTACTGCGCCCACCCGCCCGAGGACACACGTTACTAGGTGCTTACGGTGGGTGGTTTTGTTGGCCCACTGCCTGCCGCCTTTTGTGATCACAGCAAGACGTTTTTCCTTGAAATGGTTTCTTTATTCAAATTTCACTTATGAATAATATATAAAGTCGGGCGTCTTTTCTACGATCTCGCTCTCAATATCTTTTTCAAATCTCGAGAAAAAAAATATCAACCTTTGTATGCTTGCTCAACCCATCATCAGCTATCCGAGCGATACAGAATCTTGTATGAAAATTCATAAACCGCATTCCACCAGTCAGCCCAGCTCAAACCCAAGCCAGAACTACTCGGTGTTGGATGGCACTTATATGTTTTTGAAATCGTTTTCATCGACTTGCCTGTATGGATGGCAGCCAAAAGTTGTTCCATGTTTCAGTTATTCTGATAGAGGGGACAAAAGGAGCTCCCAGGTTCGAAATTAGTGTGTCACCAGAATATCGATAAATGGAGCAAAATTTCGACGGAAAACATATGAAGGAAGGGATAATAACGGATGATTTCTGGCGTTAGGCGGATGGGATGGTGTTGACAGTTTAAGCAGCAGTGACGAAACTGTGATTGTATCGGTCCTTCACTGTGATTGTATCGGCCAGCGACGTTCATATGAAAGGATAACATGTTTAAAAAGATAGAGAAGAGATTGTTTATTGCAGTAGCCATTGAGGTTTCCATAACCATCTTTCAATGTTTTGAGAAATTTTGTTTTTCTTTTCCAAGATATGGGATCTTTGACAGATGGAATGGCAATCAAATTTTTCAATTCATACGATTTGAATACAGGAAGTGTTATCTTTGGGGACAACGAAGGAAGTGCAATCCGCAAACGATAGCATCAGGACGAAGCCAGAATGAACGTGCACACGAAGTGATTTCACATGCTGTCACTTTCGAACTCGTCATACCAACACTAATGTCATTTTCGCTGGCTTCAAACAAACGCTTTGATAGCAGTTAGAGTGGAAGCTGAGTTAGGTTTGACATCAAGCGAAAACGACATAAGGCTGAGATGGTCCACTCGCGAACTATTTCAACTTCTAGTTGAAATTTGACATTCGAGCAGCTATTTTTTCTTTGTGGAAAATAACCCTGCTCGAAGGTATGGTTAGACAGTTATTTTTCGATATTGAAAAAAGAAATCTCATTTCAGATCTTTAGTAAAAATCTCTTCTGTTTAATTTTTCTTCGAACTTTCAACCAAAGAAAACACCAATGCGTTGCATAATTGTAACGGTAGGGGAGAGTGTTCGGTTACCGGCACTGTTTTATTTTAAGCTTGTAACTTCTGACTAGGTGCACATTATGCGGACATATATACATCAATGGAAAACTAAAGTCCCTAGCTAACAACTGATTAAGCAACTAAGTTGATTTATTAGATTTAGAAAACTTTATTATCAATTTAGTAAAGTGATAAATTCAAATAAAAAAAAAGGTGTTCGGTTACCGGCACCGCAAGAAATTTCGCTAAAAACGGAAAAATATATGTAAAGACTGCAATTATTTAAAAAAAAACGTTACGTTACTGCAGACGAATTTATTGGCTTCTTAGCCACTAAATAATGGCATTAATCAGTGCATAAAAGTTCATTTTCCTTGACTTTGACGATTTGTTTGGAGTCCCAATGGCTAACAGAACCAGAGAACCAAAGTACTTATATGACGAATGTTTTGCAGCTGTCAATTTGTCCACGTGTTGCATATCACCAGAGATGCCAATTTTAAAGCCTGTAAATTCTGACGAATGTCGGCAAAACGATCAAAGTTTCAAAAGTATGTAAAGTATGTCTTCAGACGAAAAAAGGTTTGCAGGTTAACTACGAAATTTGATAATCTACAGACAAATGTACAGATTTGGTATTTCTGCATATCACTTGCAATTTTTCACAATTTGTCGAAAAAATGGGGTGTCGGTAATCGAAATCGGTAGACATTTTGAAAATTACTAAACTATACTTTGGTTGCGAAAATTTTAATAGCATCTGGTATCAAATCACGAAATAGATCGATTTCACCTTATAAATATTCAATCCATATTCACCTATCCGATTGATGCTTCAATTTATGATACTATGAAAAAAAGTCATACAAAAATTTTGTTTTGATTTTCACGCAATAAAAGTTTGTTTTTAGCGCAGAAAAAGTACAACCGTCTGTTTGCTTTGGTATTCGGCACAAAAAGTGCGTGCTGCTATTACACACACACACACACACACACACACACATGACATTTGTCGGAATGACGCTATCTGCTGCCCCACCGTAACGGGTGCCGGAAACCGAGCACTGCCGTCAACCGAACAGCTTCCCCTACAATTATAATGCATACGAGAGCAACAAATTACAAGGTGTTGGGAGAATGGATAGAGCTTAATCGTGAATATCTCGAGTTGTACTAAACGCAACAATATAATTCTTTCTCCATGTTATCGGTAATATGATCAGCAATTTCTAATAAAATTAACACTTTGAAATTATCATAAATAACTCAAAAGTTAAGTTTTCTCAAATTTTGCCTTTTTCGCACTCGTGCCTCAATTTAAATTAGAAATTCGAGTTCAGAATTCTGATTCAGGAATTCAACTTCAGAGTTCTGGAACCAAAATCAAGATATAAATTTCTTGAAACTGAAATCAGTTTCGTAATTCACTTTCAGCAATTAGTTCTAAAATCCATTTCGGCTAACCCTTAAAATGAGTTCATTTCCAAAGTTATAAAACCAAATTTATGGATTAAATTCTTGATCTAGATTGTATTTTTCTACTTAGATTTGCTCAGTTTTATTTATGTGGTAGAATATGTCTGTCGTCAATAAGTCATAGTTTAGTGTGTTCGCACCGTTACAATTCCGGAAGCGAAGTAGTAAAAGTTGCGAAATTCACACAATAATCATTTAATACGAACAATTATTGATAATCAGAAGTGTAATAGAAGCATGTCAGTTTTATACGTATTAACGTCCTCCAGTTATGACTATGACATTGCGCACACGTAATTTTTTTTTTTTGAAAATATGTTACTTAGATTACCAGTAGGCTCAGTAATAGTACAATTCTATTGACCCTTCGTTGATAAGCGTCGATATGTTCGGGCAAAATGCCATGGAAACAATACAAGTTAGAAAGGAAGCAAATGTACACAAATAAAAATATTTTGTGGATTTACATCTATTTTCATGCACATATTTGGAGCAGACAATTAAACATAAATTTATTTTAAATTCTGTACGTTTCAATGTATTTTAATCTCAAAACTAAGCGTAAATTGAAAGATATAGTTCTATTCATTGAAAATTGAATGCAAACCAATTCTAGTTTTGCATCGATGATAGTTTTCAATCAAACTTTCGATTCAACCCATGTCTATTGCATGTTACTATTGATATAAATGTCATGTAAATTTCATTATTTCTTTCTGTCTATGTATACATTCAGCAACAAGATGATTTGTTCCTTCCATCGACCTTAATGCTTCGTGGGATAAGACAAAAACAAATTAAATAAATTTGTGCTTTCTTATTTTTAAAAACACGGGTTGTGCGACAAAATTGCTAAATAAACTAAATAAACTAAATAAACTGAAACTTTAAATAAACTGAAACTTTATATTTTTTCAAACATAAACAAACTCTGTCATAGTTACGGTGAGAAAGCGGTTAGATCTTGTTGGGCGTTGAGCGTTTGTTGAACAACATACTGAATGAAATACCCGATTCTGATTGTTTGAACGGTTCGTTGTTGTTTTGTTTCCTACAAAAAAAATGTTAGAAATGTAGTGTTTTCTTCATATAAAAGGTAAATGTGTTGTTCTTCTAGGCGAAATAAAAGTATTCTAAAGGTATGTAGTGTTTAGTAAAAAATAGGTAATTAGAACCATCCAAAATTCTCCAGCAAAACTAGTCCAACGGGGCTCCAACTCCTCATATTGAAAATGGCTAAACAATGGACCTCTGTTTGTCGGGTTAGTTGAACGAAAAAAATGGCTCTCGGTTCAATGGTCTGTTTCTAAATCGGCAAACGAAGGTCCCGAATCGGCCTTCCGTTGAACGTTTTTTTCTAAGAGCAGCAGTAAGCCATGACCGTTTTAATTCACTACTACAACTAAACGACTCCGCCAATCTCGTATACTATCACGCGTACAACTTTGCTTACCGGCCGAGGCTGGTCAAAATATATAGAGTGAGTGTATACAGTGCTTAACGAATTGTCATCGCCGTGTCAGTGACAGTTGTTCTTGTTTTCGTATTATTCACGTTCCGAAAATGTCTGTTTATGTGTCCAATTCTCGTCATTTGCAGGAAGTTTTACTTTTCTGTTACAATTTGAAAAAAAAAATGCAGCTGAAGCGCATCGAATGCTCGCAGAAAGTTACGGTGATGCTGCTCTGAGTAAAAGAACGTGTCGGGAGTGGTTTCAACGTTTTAAAAATTGTGATTTTCATGTCGAAGACAAACATGGTGGTGGAAGAGAAAAAACCTTCAAAGATGAAAAACTAGAAGCATTGCTTCGTGCCAAATCAAAGAAGAGCTTGCCGAAGCCATTTCAAAACGTCTCAAGGCCCTGAGCATGATTCAGAAAGAAGGAAACTGGGTGCCGTACGAGTTGAAACCGAGGGACATCGAGCGCCGTCTATTTGTATGTGAGCAACTGATTCAAAGACAAAATCGTAAGGGGTTTTTACATCGAATCGTGATGCAAAGTGGGTTGGATACGATAATCCTAAACGCAGAAAATCATGAGGAAAGCCCGGGCATGCTACTTCGTCGAAGGTAAAACCGAATATTCACGGCGCCAAGGTTATGATGTGTATTTGGTGGGATCAGCTCGGTGTGATTTACTACGAGCTCCTAAAACCGGATGAAACCATCACAGGAGATCGCTACCGAATGCAACTGATGCGCCTAAGTTGCGCGCTAAAAGAAAAGCGGCCACAATATCATGACAAAGTCATTCTCCAACACGACAATGCTCGACCTCACGTCGCAGAAGTGGTCAAAAAATACCTGGAAACGCTGAAATGGTAAGGCCTTGCCCCACACGTCGTATTCCCCAGATGTCGCCCCTCTCTGATTTCCACCTATTCTGTTCGATGGCACCAACATGGAAGATCAACATTTTCAATCCTTCGAAGAGTTGGAAAAATGGATTGCTTCATGGATAGCGTCAAAAGAGGACTCCTTTTGTCGAGCCGGGATCCGAAAATTTCCGGCAAGATGGGAGAAAGTTATCGCTTGCGACGAACAATACTTTGAATAATACATCTATAAGCACTTTTTCGCAATAAAGCTTTTAATTTTGGGAAAAAACGGCGGAAGCAAAGTTGTACACCTGATAATACTAAATAACCGAACAACAGTATGAAGTGTGGAGTGTGCTATTGAAACGAAACCGAAACCAAAAGTTTTTAGCAAAATGAAAAAGGTTTCGTTAAAAATTTCTACTTTTTTTACATTTCCTACATTACAAACAGAAACGACTGATTTGCTTTATTTTCAACAATATGATAGTTTTTTTTAATAAAATCTAGAAAAAAAGACGATGGAACTTGTTTCTACGCACACGTTGTTAACATTACCTATACACTTGCAAAGAGTCTTTCTCCTTCAATGCTTTATGGGGACGCAAAGCAACGTCTTAGGACGATCATCATATAATTTAATGTTGGAAAGTGACTTTATGACGTTTTTGGGATACATTGGTAGCTCTTGCAGTGCTTCTTTCTACACTCCACACTGCAACAATTTTGCTTGTTGACGTATCTAACAAGAAATGAACTTCGTCGCTGAAAACGACTTCACGCATTGTGAAGTGATCACTGTAGTGGAAAAACTCATTTTTTCAACGAAACGTTGGTGGCGTGATGTTCATAATGACATCAAGTTCATTCAAATAATTACTTTTGTCTTTGAGGCGATTTCCGTGCTAAGGACCTAAATTCACTTCACTCGATTTTCACCGTGAAGTGATACGGCCAGTAGCTTCAGTTAGACCTATCTGGAAATGTTGTGGGTCATAAACAGTATGGTAAAGCTACCAAAGTGGATTGCTTGTTTTCCGCATGAGGAATCAACAACAAAATACACTAACACTTATCGTAGAATATCTTCTTTTCAGACTCTCGCCAATATTTCCATTTGCTGCATTGAATTAATATTTCAAAACATCCGACGACTGATGAAAGTTAATGACGTTCGCTACGCAATTTCTGCTACCAGCAACCATTTCATTACGCTCGGCATCGAATATCTCCATACCTACATTAAAAGACTCATTCCGATAAACTTCGATCGGTGAAACCACACACGGTTGCACTAACCGACGCACACAGCCAGAGACATGTTGGAACCAGCTCAACTCAATTAATTAGAGGCCATGCACTATCAATTCGGTTCGGTGCAGTCGGATCTCGCAACTTACCTTCTCGTAGAGTAGCGTTCCGATTGCTTCCGTTCTCGGTCGAGCTTCTGTCCGACTTCAGCAACTAATTAAGTTCACATATCGCGCGTATCAAGTTATCTCTTCGGCTAATGGAAATGTCTAATCACAGCCCTGCTATGGTGCCGAGTTTCCATGGTGTTTGCGAATCAATTCCCTCGCCGTTCACCTTGCTCAGGAGCTGACATCAAACATAATGTTAATTTGCCACCGTGCTGCAAGCTGCGAGGCACCAGCTCCGAAATCCAGTTTGATGTGTGTAGTGAAGCATATGAAGCAACATGCGTATTTCTATTGGTCCAAAGGGTTCTAGGGTTTTTCATATTTATAGTTTTCCGGGATACAACTGTAAAGAGCATTCGGTTCAAGAAACAATATTGTAGCCAACGCACTAACTTACAATTCGTTAGAGAGGCCAGCGCAACGAAGATTCCGAGCGAGTTCAGTTGAACTGTCATTTCTTATTGGCGGCCTTTACACTGGGTCGAAGGCGAAGTCGCGGTGTTCTGGCTGAATCTGGCATCGGCCCACTACTCGAAGCGATCGTTGGAGGAGATGGAGCTGTTGAATACCGATGTGGTATTCAAGTCGGCGATTTTAATGCGAATGTTACTCAGACTTGTTTTGAATTGCGCAACTTCAATTGTATATTTGTATACAAAGTGCCGGCATGATTTCCTATAACACTTCATCTTGAACATCGTTTTGATAATATTAAAAATCACCAGAAGATGTCAAATCTACTCAGAACAACACATTATGAAAGGTCTTATGGTCTCATAGACTACTATTTAATTTTATCCCGATCCGACTTCCGGTTCCGGATTTACAGGGTGATATGCACTGAAAAAAATTACAAAAAATGCCTTTAAATTTTCTCAGAGCGTGACCGATTTTCATTAACTCAGATTCAAATGGAAGGTCCTATGGTCCCATAGTTTGTAATTCAATTTTATTTTCATCCAACTTCCGGTTTCGACATTAAAAGGTAATATGTGCAAATCTACGAGAAAATACGCACCGTTTTTTACAAACTAAGATTCAAATAAAAGGTCCTGAAATTGTTTGAAAAGTCCCCGAAAAGTTGATCCAGATCTGACTTTTGGTTCGAGTATTACAGCGCCATAAGTGAACGACTTTCGATTAAAATTAAAGCTCTCAGTGTCTTAAAAGATACTGTGCAATTTATTCCAGATCTGACTTTCGGTTCCGAACATATAGGCGGATGAGTGCGAAAACTTTTAACTTGTCATACAAAATTATGCAAAACCAGTACGCATCGGTACTTGCTGGTACGGAAGAAGCAAACACCACCGCCTAGCATATAGCGTGATTTGTTCAATTTTGTATAGCGTGCAGGGTTGCCACATTTGAAACTATATTTACTCGACGTAACTGTTTACAAATTAGAAAGGTTATGGTAGTTTATATCCAAAGAAAGTTTTTGAATTTATTC
Source organism: Malaya genurostris (assembly GCF_030247185.1). Taxonomy (NCBI): domain Eukaryota; kingdom Metazoa; phylum Arthropoda; class Insecta; order Diptera; family Culicidae; genus Malaya; species Malaya genurostris. The sequence goes on from NC_080570.1 coordinate 22,941,736, forward strand.
AGGTTGAAAATTTTTTTTGACAGAATCTTCTAGTAATGTTTTTGAAAATATAAGTAATATGAGAAAGGCATCATTACACCACTAGGTGGATTAACAAAGGTTTTGTATATTAGGCTGCGCGAATCTCGCGAATTATTTTAACTTTTGATTAAAATTTGACAGTCGAGCAATTATTTTAACTCTGTGAACCATTTCTCGAATGATGTTACACTTTGGTTCAAATTTGACTCTTCGATGGTTATTTTCTATCGAGTTGTTAAATTTACCTAACACTACGGCCCAACTTCAAGTTTGACAGATGGATAGTTGCTATACATAAAAAGAAAGAAAATCTACAAGAGAAGCTTGCTTCGTTTGACAATGTATTAAAATGTTTTATTGGGGTGTTTTCTTCGACTGAAAGTATGAAAAGAAATTACTCAGAAGCAATGTTTATTACAGGTCTCAAACTAGAATTATTCAGCAAATTTTATTTTTAGTGTCGCAAAATAACTGTCGAAATTCAAAAAATAACCATGCTTTGGAATAGGGTTATTCTTGACAACGACAAAAAAAACTGCTTGACTGTCAAATTTTACTAAAAGTAGAAATAATTCGCGAGTTGGTTTGCAATTATAAACACAACTCGCGAATTTAGAGGAATATACCTGCTGTCTGATTGATGGAATTTAAGTGTAATATCTATAGCTTTTAGTACGATTCCACTTAAATAAGATTTTTTAGTGATTTACACTTGAAATTTAAGTGTCGAATCATATGCGTCCAAATTAGGTGTAAAACACTTCGGTCTAAAGTTTCGATTTTTATCACTATTCACTTTGAAGAGTAATTTCGAATGGCTCGGCACTCACTGATCACCACGCCTTCTCATGACATTTCATAAGCAAAATGATTGATATCATGAAAATATTCATGAAAGATATGTTATTGTTCATTATATCAATCATTTTGCTCATGAAATCATGACTTATTATTCATGATAGACATGATTCATGATTTTTAACCATGGTACCGGCAATGGATTTTTACCCGTGTATCCAATTTATAAATTAGATAAGTTTGAAAATTTTGTCGCAACATAACAGTAATTATACACGAGTAATAAAGATATACAAAAATCATCGAAAACAGTAAACACATCAAATATATAAAAAAAAACATGTAGAATAGCAATATTATCACGAATTTCAGCAGTAATAATAGCTCTTGTTCAGATTAGGTGAACTGTTCCAGTGAATCGATTCATAAAAGTGAACTGACAGCTCACATGTCTTTTTAAAAGCGCCGCAGCTCACCAGCTCACCGCCTTGTGAAGAAGGGAACTTCCCGAATAAAAAATTTTGTAGAAAAACAATACGATTTGTTGTTACAAAACCTTCCACAATTTTGCTTTGACAATTGAAAACTATTTAAATGTATTGTTATACACTATCCAATTAATTGTGAACATGCTTTTTACAATAGAATGTATAGGTTGTTAAGTATCGTAACCACACGCTTAGAAAAAGTTACTCAAAGTTTGAGTACTAGTTACTCATTTTCAAATGATACATGGAAACGTCAAAAATGGAGTAGTTATCATCAATGATATTGAGTAACTCCTACTCTAAATTTGAGTTCAACGCAATAACTCGTTTTTTTGTTACTATTCGCAAGATCAGTCTAAAAGTTGTAATAACCTTTTGTAGCAACAGGTTGTATATTTTGTTAGTGAGATCGCGTATTTCGAGGGTGAGTCGCTCAACACAAACGGTGTTGTGTCTGCAAAAACCGGAATGAAAAACTCCGTGTTGTGCTTTAGAATGAAACCGAATATGCTCAAATGTCATTTATGAGGAATAAGTGTATGATTGGTGCCTGAGCATAACTGACATGTATTGTAATTTGCGATTGACACACTACTCCAAGCAACCACCACTTGATATAGTATTGAGTTCAATTACTTAATATTTTAATACAATACACTTAGAAAAGGAGCAATTTTTTTGCAAATTTGGTATATGTGAAATAAAATTTCACTCCAAATTTGAGTGATAGTTACTCTATTTTTGGTACATGTACAAATAAAGTATTACTCAGTAAATGAGTAGATTTTACCCAAATATCGTTTCCAGTGGAAGAACTCAAATTTGAGTAACTTCGGAGTTACTCTAAATTAGAGTTGTTCCACTTTTTCTGTAGATGAGTGAGATCTTACTCATTTTTGAGTAACTATTTTTAAGCGTGCAGAGCGAATAAAAGTCATTTTCATTGACTCAAAATAGACGAAAATGACGAGAAATTAATGTCACTTGCAAACTATGAGAACGAAATCCATGTCCAGTCAATGACATAAGCGGAGAAGCAGTTTCAAAATTGTGTTCTTTCTTTCATTTACCCCTTCACTCATTTGCGGTTTTCAGTGTAAGTCCCATAGGTATTCAACCGAAACTTTGAGAATCGACAATGAAAGAAAAACGTTTCACAATTACTTTTACCTGTTCGTGCTGGAATTTGTAGTAGTTTTGGCATCCAAAGAAGTTCTGGGGTGTAATTATTTCGATTTGTCATATTTTAGTCACTATTTATGGCCAATCGTCACCGATTTTCAATACATTGATGAAAGAATGAGAATTGAAATTCTGCTGATGCTCCCTACAGGCGTTAGCTTGGTTTCGTCTGGTCATAGAGGAAAGAGTGACGTTGGCAATTGTACTCTCTCATTTTTTCGATGAGGAACGAAAATGCTTCGTCTCTTTTCTTTTGTTCTGGTGTCGGTCATTTACGAATTAGACAGTAAAATATTGAAAATGAGGCTGTTGGATTGGTTTCTTTCATTGAGAATGCGTGACAATTTTAAGCTCTGGTCATAATAGTAAACGGCAGAGAGAAATTTTCTCTTTCGTCTGGTGTTAAATTTCATACTCCATATTTCATAGCTCGCTTGCAATTTCTTTCGAAGGTGGAAGTTGACAGGTGGCTTATTGGCCGTTCTCAAAAAAACCGTTATATGATCTACTTTATTATGGGGCGTCTTTTGAACAAAATTTTCTTCGGTAGTATGCCAACAACTGAAGTAATTTATTTCAAAAATATTTTGTAACAAATTTAGAAATATTTTTGGCTGGTAAGCTGTTATTTTATAACAAAAATCATAACAAAAAATACTCTATCGGGAACAAAATCGTAACAGATTTTGAAACGTTTGTTTCACAATTAATATTGAATTTGATATAGCTACAGAAATCTGAAAGCAGAAATTTATAACAATAGTTGTAATAAATTTGATAACAAATTTAACACAGAAAAATTATATCACAGCCAATTTTTAGCATCGTTCCAATCCAAATGATATTTTTTATTAAATATTTCGATATGAAGCAACGGAAGAACTCATTTTTCCAATTAATGAATTTTATCATAAGTCTTGCGAATGTAAATGAAACATCATAACTGATTTTGTTATTATTTTGTTAACATAAGTTTTAATTTCAACTGTTTTTATTTGTTAAATGTCTCAAAATAACACAAATTGTTATACATATCAACTGTTGTTATACTTGTGTCATGGTTTTGTTAGGTGCATCTGATCGGGTGGTCAGCAATTTATGATCAAATTGTCAATAGTATTAGATAACCACAACTAACTGATAATTTTTTTTTAAATTTTGGTATGAACGAGCATTAAGGTGAAATTCAGTGCCAAAATAAGGCGCAGAAAGTTCCAATCGCATGAATTGAACGAACCACCGCACAAAGTGTATCGCGTAAAACCGGCATACAAAAGTATGACATATTTTCAGTGGTTAAGTGCAGTGGGCTTACGACTTACTTTGCTCGTTAGTAAAGCAGACACTAGCTATGGATGGTTATAAACCATGAGCAGAGCTGCAAATTGTCAGTCATGTCAAATGACCTTGACAGACTGACTAAAATCATCGTCAACTGTAATCGGTACGGTTAAAGTGTCTGTCAAATGAGATACTCGATAGTTCTATGACCAAGTAGAAGTATACTCAGTCAAAGACAGGTGACGCATTTTGTTCTCTCTCTCATTCTCCTATTCCCTGTAAAAAAATTCCATGAGAGTACTAACATAAACATAAATTGATAAAGTTAATTGTTCTTTGTAAAAAGTCATCGGATGTCGGAGTTTATTGGCGTACATGAATTTAATTCAATATTTAGTCACATCGTAATCATCGTAAGTGACAGGAGAAATGAAGATAATATCAATCGCATCGCCAATCAATGAGCGTCCTGGTGAGTATAATATCAAGAGAATTTGAGTTATGACAGATCGGCTCTCAGACACTCAATATCTGATGATTGGTAGGAGCCTGGTTGGCAGCAGTCCAGTGACATAAACTTTCCAATCTTCGTCGTGCAAAGTTGCCCGTTGATAGTGACATTTAGCAGCTCTGGTCAGACATTTGCTGCGATCGAATGTGCGTTAGAACGTTGTGAAATTCTAATGAGCTCCTTTCACGTGAAGTTCCTGTCATGCCATAACGGCACGGCTTGTCGGGACAGAAAGAAACGCCAGGCAAAGACGTGCAGTGTGTTCATGAGCACACAATTGTCCCTTCGGAATGGGGGAATGTTGAACTTTGCGACAATTTGTTGATGGCACTCGAGTGCTGTCCAAGCACTCCTAGTACCACTAATTTCTGCCAGCCTAAATGTTGATTATTTTCTGTTTCGTTGACACTGGATTGCCGGACCGGGCCCGGACCGATTCTCGTTTCGTTTTTGGCTGGCGCACCCTCATCAGCAGTGCCGGGCACGTTTTGGTTTCAGTTTGATTTACGACTTTGCGTTGATTAAGTTCTCCTGAAGTGGCAGTACGTATACCGGTATGACCTCACCGGGCCGAGAGGTTCACTTTACATGCAAGTGCCTTCGTCTCGATCTACTCCGGTTGGTTGTGTGCCACCTGGAGTAAGCTTCTGCAGTGCATTAGACGTTTGCCCGTCGAATACATATTGTCTTTGGGAACAGACGGCCGTAACGGCTCCGAGCACAATTCTTGCTTCGTGAAAGTTATTTATGTGAGTACGGAGGCAATGATGACACTTTTTCACTTTTGCGAAATTTCATTATCTACCAAGCAACTGTGTGTGATTTGTTCGCCTTCGGTTACGGGAGCGATGTGTTTGTTTGGTACCAAAATGAGATCACGTTTCGGCGGGTTTACCCACCGGCATCATTTACTGGAAATCATCACTTCGTAGGGGAAGAAGGACGCTTCTTTCCGAGCAAGGCTGTTGAACCTGTATTTTATTTATGAAAATTTTATTTACAATACTCACACTCATAATATTTGTTTCGGCGGGATGAAATAAATGCGCACAGAAAATGAACAACTCATTTTGTCGTGAATACGACTTACTTTACTATGGGGCGCCTTTTCAAAATTAGCCATATGGAAGAATGGGCAGAACTTAATCGCGAATATCTCGACTTGTATTAATGGTAGCAACATAATTCTTTCACCATTTCATCAAAAATATGATCAGGAATTCAGGATAATATTTTGAACAGTGTGCGATAACCACAAACAACTCAAAAATTAAGTTTTCTTAAAATTTGAAAACAACGCGGAAAACTTTTTACTTTCGCTTGGGTTTTTCGCGCAAGGACGACGATTTTGAGGTAGTCAGGCACATATCTTCAACTGAATGCGTATAAAAGGGGAACCGTGGTCGAAAATCGATCATTTCTTTTCGTGCGTTCGATGGAAGCAGACGTCGTGGGAGTGGAATCATCAACCAGCAGCGACAGAGAATGCACCTTCTGCGTGGTTAATAAAAACCTCAAACGCTCAGGTCGCATCTCTCATTCGCTTGCTGGCCATCGAGGCGAGAGGACCAGCCAGCAGCAGCAGCGGGAGTTAAACTTTCCACCAGCAGCGAGAGAGAATGCACCTTCTGCGTGGTTAATAAAAACCTCAAACGCTCAGGTCGCATCTCTCTTTCGCTTGCTGGCCATCGAAGCGAGAGGACCTTAACCAGCAGCAGCAGCGAGAGTTAACCAGCAGCGACGGAGAATGCACCTTCTGCGTGGTTAATAAAAACCTCAAACGCTCAGGTCGCATCTCTCATTCGCTTGCTGGCCATCGAGGCGAGAGGACCAGCCAGCAGCAGCAGCGGGAGTTAAACTTTCCACCAGCAGCAAGAGAGAATGCACCTTCTGCGTGGTTAATAAAAACCTCAAACGCTCAGGTCGCATCTCTCATTCGCTTGCTGGCCATCGAGGCGAGAGGACCTTAACCAGCAGCAGCAGCGAGAGTTAACCAGCAGCGACGGAGAATGCACCTTCTGCGTGGTTAATAAAAACCTCAAACGCTCAGGTCGCATCTCTCATTCGCTTGCTGGCCATCGAGGCGAGAGGACCTTAACCAGCAGCAGCAGCGAGAGTTAACCAGCAGCGACGGAGAATGCACCTTCTGCGTGGTTAATAAAAACCTCAAACGCTCAGGTCGCATCTCTCATTCGCTTGCTGGCCATCGAGGCGAGAGGACCTTAACCAGCAGCAGCAGCGAGAGTTAACCAGCAGCGACGGAGAATGCACCTTCTGCGTGGTTAATAAAAACCTCAAACGCTCAGGTCGCATCTCTCATTCGCTTGCTGGCCATCGAGGCGAGAGGACCTTAACCAGCAGCAGCAGCGAGAGTTAACCAGCAGCGACGGAGAATGCACCTTCTGCGTGGTTAATAAAAACCTCAAACGCTCAGGTCGCATCTCTCATTCGCTTGCAGGCCATCGAGGCGAGAGGACCAGCCAGCAGCAGCAGCGGGAGTTAAACTTTCCACCAGCAGCGACGGAGAATGCACCTTCTGCGTGGTTAGTAAAAACCTCAAACGCTCAGGTCGCATCTCTTATTCGCTTGCTGGCCACCAAGGCGAGAACCAGCAGCGACTGAAACTGGATTCTGAGTCTGTTATTGGATCTAAATTTAGGTCTTGAACTCAGGGTCCAGTTCTCTATTCCAGACTTCTATTCGGTTCTTCTTAAAACCATAATAATACTTCTAAAGGATTATGCGGAATTTACTTTACTGTACCTCTATACAACCCATTTTTTATTCATGGCGAAAAATCGTCTTCAAATTTCAGAGCTTAGTTCCGGAATATGAGTTTAGAATTCAGAGTCTGCGTGCTGAATTGGATTCTGGAAAATGATTGTAGTTCTAGAACTAAAATCCAATTGAGTTCTGAGTCTGTTCTATGTTCTAAATTTAATTCTTGAACTCAGTTCCAGTTATTAATTTCAGAATTCTTCAAATCGGTTCTTTTTAGAACCATAATAATACTCCCAAAGAATTAAGCGAAATTTTACTTTTCTGTACTCTATACAGTCCATTTTTAAATTAGTTGCAGTTTGTAGAACTTCCTTTTGATTTGCTATATAAAATGCACAGCACCGACTCGGAAGCCATTCATTTCGAATTTGGCTGTCGTTGTCAACGTATCGATTATTTTATTATAAAGAACTATACTGCTTATTTCATAATATTTAATTGCGTTTCAGAATGATTAATGTAACTAATCTGTAATCTAGTCTAGGCGCATCGTTTAAAATTCTAGTAATGAAAGAGGGGGAAGTTGCACAATTCAAACAATCGATCAACTATCAATTCGAATTCGGAAGTATAAATAAAGCGTGTCATATTCGTATTCACGACATCCAGTTATGTCTCTGACATTACACACCCGTACTTTTTTTTCATATGATGGTCATATAATTAAAAAGTACGGGTGTGTAATGTCAGAGACATAACTGGATGTCGTGAATACGAATATGACACGCTTTATTTATACTTCCGAATTCGAATTGATAGTTGATCGATTGTTTGAATTGTGCAACTTCCCCCTCTTTCATTACTAGAATTTTAAACGATGCGCCTAGACTAGATTACAGATTAGTTACATTAATCATTCTGAAACGCAATTAAATATTATGAAATAAGCAGTATAGTTCTTTATAATAAAATAATCGATACGTTGACAACGACAGCCAAATTCGAAATGAATGGCTTCCGAGTCGGTGCTGTGCATTTTATATAGCAAATCAAAAGGAAGTTCTACAAACTGCAACTAATTTAAAAATGGACTGTATAGAGTACAGAAAAGTAAAATTTCGCTTAATTCTTTGGGAGTATTATTATGGTTCTAAAAAGAACCGATTTGAAGAATTCTGAAATTAATAACTGGAACTGAGTTCAAGAATTAAATTTAGAACATAGAACAGACTCAGAACTCAATTGGATTTTAGTTCTAGAACTACAATCATTTTCCAGAATCCAATTCAGCACGCAGACTCTGAATTCTAAACTCATATTCCGGAACTAAGCTCTGAAATTTGAAGACGATTTTTCGCCATGAATAAAAAATGGGTTGTATAGAGGTACAGTAAAGTAAATTCCGCATAATCCTTTAGGAGTATTATTATGGTTTTAAGAAGAACCGAATAGAAGTCTGGAATAGAGAACTGGACCCTGAGTTCAAGACCTAAATTTAGATCCAATAACAGACTCAGAATCCAGTTTCAGTCGCTGCTGGTTCTCGCCTTGGTGGCCAGCAAGCGAATAAGAGATGCGACCTGAGCGTTTGAGGTTTTTACTAACCACGCAGAAGGTGCATTCTCCGTCGCTGCTGGTGGAAAGTTTAACTCCCGCTGCTGCTGCTGGCTGGTCCTCTCGCCTCGATGGCCTGCAAGCGAATGAGAGATGCGACCTGAGCGTTTGAGGTTTTTATTAACCACGCAGAAGGTGCATTCTCCGTCGCTGCTGGTTAACTCTCGCTGCTGCTGCTGGTTAAGGTCCTCTCGCCTCGATGGCCAGCAAGCGAATGAGAGATGCGACCTGAGCGTTTGAGGTTTTTATTAACCACGCAGAAGGTGCATTCTCCGTCGCTGCTGGTTAACTCTCGCTGCTGCTGCTGGTTAAGGTCCTCTCGCCTCGATGGCCAGCAAGCGAATGAGAGATGCGACCTGAGCGTTTGAGGTTTTTATTAACCACGCAGAAGGTGCATTCTCCGTCGCTGCTGGTTAACTCTCGCTGCTGCTGCTGGTTAAGGTCCTCTCGCCTCGATGGCCAGCAAGCGAATGAGAGATGCGACCTGAGCGTTTGAGGTTTTTATTAACCACGCAGAAGGTGCATTCTCCGTCGCTGCTGGTTAACTCTCGCTGCTGCTGCTGGTTAAGGTCCTCTCGCCTCGATGGCCAGCAAGCGAATGAGAGATGCGACCTGAGCGTTTGAGGTTTTTATTAACCACGCAGAAGGTGCATTCTCTCTTGCTGCTGGTGGAAAGTTTAACTCCCGCTGCTGCTGCTGGCTGGTCCTCTCGCCTCGATGGCCAGCAAGCGAATGAGAGATGCGACCTGAGCGTTTGAGGTTTTTATTAACCACGCAGAAGGTGCATTCTCCGTCGCTGCTGGTTAACTCTCGCTGCTGCTGCTGGTTAAGGTCCTCTCGCTTCGATGGCCAGCAAGCGAAAGAGAGATGCGACCTGAGCGTTTGAGGTTTTTATTAACCACGCAGAAGGTGCATTCTCTCTCGCTGCTGGTGGAAAGTTTAACTCCCGCTGCTGCTGCTGGCTGGTCCTCTCGCCTCGATGGCCAGCAAGCGAATGAGAGATGCGACCTGAGCGTTTGAGGTTTTTATTAACCACGCAGAAGGTGCATTCTCTGTCGCTGCTGGTTGATGATTCCACTCCCACGACGTCTGCTTCCATCGAACGCACGAAAAGAAATGATCGATTTTCGACCACGGTTCCCCTTTTATACGCATTCAGTTGAAGATATGTGCCTGACTACCTCAAAATCGTCGTCCTTGCGCGAAAAACCCAAGCGAAAGTAAAAAGTTTTCCGCGTTGTTTTCAAATTTTAAGAAAACTTAATTTTTGAGTTGTTTGTGGTTATCGCACACTGTTCAAAATATTTTCCTGAATTCCTGATCATATTTTTGATGAAATGGTGAAAGAATTATGTTGCTACCATTAATACAAGTCGAGATATTCGCGATTAAGTTCTGCCCATTCTTCCATATGGCTAATTTTGAAAAGGCGCCCCATAGTAAAGTAAGTCGTATTCACGACAAAAGAAAATTGATTGTTTCGTTTCGTAATATTAATACACCCCCCAAAATTCGCTACACCACAGCCAGTTGTCCCTCGAGGGGAAAGTGATATGAAGATTGGACCAGTTTCTCATGGGACCAATCCTGTAACGGGAGCCGTTTTCCAACCGTTTCGGATAGTTCCTACGCATTCCGCATTTCGCAGTCGCACTCGAAGGTTTGGGTTTGGTTTCAACAAACTGTCTCCCGGGCGAAAGTGGAAATTTAATATGGACGGTGCGTCGCCGGCCGTAATCGATTGGGCTACGAGCTGCGAAATTGAAATTGGCCCATCGGCGAGAGAAAAAAAACAACCGGAATACGAGTAGCTTGCCACGCTTATCCCCTTGCAGGCTCGACCGGGCCAATTTGTTAATGGATCGTTGGGTTTTTATTTTGCCTGATTCGGGACCACAGGGGACGAGGCCTCAGGTTGTGTATGGTTGGGTGAAGGAGAACGAGGTAAATTTGGTGTTGAGCCGATGAAACGATGTAATTGATGCTGCACCTTTTTCAATTATGTTGGAAGCATTACCGTAATTTTGGTCGTCGTAAATAACATCGCGGAAATTCATTCCAGTAATCAACTGATGTTTATTAGGTCGACGCAAATATTGACCATTTTTTGCAAAGCTTACGCGAATGATAATTAGGTTTATTTTATTCGACTATCATCTATGTTTACATTTCATTATGAGTTGGTGAGTTCTAGCTTTTCGATTTATTTTTTATCACTAAGGTAAATTAATCCACACGAAAAAAGGTTTTCAAAGTGCAAACAAAGAACTTGAGGCAATATGAATGTCAAAATTGTTTCAGCTCCTAGCTTAAGTTTGTGAAGATGTGTGAGTTTCGTTTTGAAGTTTTTGACCACTATTTTCAGTACTTCCGGAACCGATAACTGGAAGGCGGTGTAGTCGAAGTCGATTCGTTTGACTAACAACTAACATAACCTACAAATTGAAACAATTTCGTGCCAAATTTAGAACAATTTTTCCATATTTTGCATTCACGCTCTAAATAACCGTTAGACATTGTAAACAATTCACTCAATTGAAGAAAGTTCAGTTTCAGATGTCACCGATATCTTCGAAATCACTCTTTGGTTTTGATGTGCCGATTCTTACGAAAAGTATCAAACCCAAAACGCGCAAAATACATTCTATCTCGCACGACGCACATAATGGATGCCTGTCTAATGGCGCGCTATCACGATCACCAAACTGGATAGGCAGGGTTACGGTTCCAATATTCTTCGATGGATGCAATCCTATCTCTACAATAGACGACTGGTGGGTAAAATCAATGACAGTCTATCGCAGGAGTTCTTTGCTTTTTCCGGAATACCTCAAGGAAACCATCTCGGTCCACTGATTTTCCTCCTATATTCCAACGATGTGAATTACTGACTGAAAGGTCCACGACTATCTTTTGCTGATGACCCAAAGTTATACAAAATAATCAAGAGTGCAGAGGATACTTCATCCCTTCAGCATCAACTGACTATTTTTTCAAGGTGGTGCGAGATCAACCGATATATCCAAAAAAAGTGGGCACTTCGAAGTCAAATGTTCTGAGTGCTAAAAACGTTCGAGTCTTCGAACCTGTAAGAATCAGGTTGAGGGCACGATTACAAATCCTTGCCGGGACCACAATATTATACGTTGCGAGAAGGGCAAGTGTTAAACCAGTCCGAGACATCGATTGAAGTCGAAAAATTTGGTTAGAAAGCTATGGTCTGGCAAGGAATTTGTAGAAGCGGTAAGATTTCGAAACCCTTCATCATCACTGCTTCAACAAACAAAACAGCGAAATATACATCAAGGAATGTTTACAAAAACGACTTCTACCCATGAACTCGAAGCCACGAGGATCCTGTTATCTTCTGGCCAGATCTTGCTTCTTGCCACTACACGAAATCAACGATAGAATGGCATACTTCGACCAACTGAGGAATTTAAGGCATTAACGAAGGCACATCTTAGGAAACATGTCTGGGCAGCCGAAACCATTCAACAGTTCGGAAAAGATTGGAAACAAGTGTCAAAACTTGTCGCCAAGAAGTCTGTACGGAATTTAATGAGGAACGTTCGCAAGAAGGTGCGCCAGCTAGTCTACAATGGCTAAGTAGCACATGTTGAGAATATTATTCTGTTGTTGTAGTCTAATATTATCAGTATATCGAATAAAATTTGAATATCTAACAGTAGTGAATTATTTACAGCGAAATCAAAGTGCGTCCATACTTTTAGGGACAGTCTTTATTAACGTAAAAGCATAACTCCGGAACAACTCAACGGAATGCCACCGTAGACCGTCATCAAAGTAGTAATGAGAATTGAATTGCTTGATGAAGATTCGTGCCAAATCCAAGAAGACCTTGCCGAATCGTTGGGAGTGAGTCAGCAAGCCCTTTCAAAACGTCTCAAGGCTCTGGGCATGGTTCAGAAAGAGAGAAACTGGGTGCCGTACAAGTTGAAACCGAGGGGGGACATCGAGCGCCGTCTATTCGTTTGTGAGCAACAGCTTCAAAGACAAAATCGTAAGGGGTTTTTACATCGAATCGTAATCGGTGATGAAAAGTGGGTTCGATACGATAATCCTAAATGCAGAAAATCATGGGAAAAGCCCGGGCATGCTACTTCGTCGAAGGCAAAACCGAATATTCACGGCGCCAAGGTTATGATGTGTATTTGGTGGGATCAGCTCGGTGTGATTTACTACGAGCTCTTAAAACCGGGTGAAACCATCACAGGAGATCGCTACCGGACGCAACTGATGCGCCTTAGTCGAGCGCTAGAAGAAGAGCGGCCACAATATCAAGAGCGACATGACAAAGTCATGCTCCAACACGACAATGCTCGGCCTCACGTCGCAGAAGTGGGAAAAAAATACCTGGAAACGCTGAAATGGGAAGTCTTGCCCCACACGCCGTATTCCCCAGATGTCGCCCCTTCTGGCTTCCACCTATTCCGTTCGATGGCACACGGCCTGGCAGATCAACATTTTCAATCCTTCAAAGAGTTGGAAAAATGGATTGCTTCATGGATAGGGTCAAAAAAGGACTCCTTTTTTCGAGCCGGGATCCGAAAATTTCCGGAAAGATGGGAGAAAGTTGTCACTAACGACGGACAATACTTTGAATAATATTTGAAGCACTTTTTCGCAATAAAGCAAGGCGGAAGCAAAGTTGTACGCCGGATATCATTGCTTAGTCATCATTAAAAAAGGATAAAAAAATTTTCGTGTATGGGCCGCTAATAACTTGTACTTGCTTATGTCATTTTAAACCAATCTGGAGCTGGTTCGAAACTAGCTCGGAAAATGGATGAACAGTTGTCAGGACCTGTCCTAGATAGTACCGTAAGAATCGAAAGAGAAAACAAATAAAGACAATCGGTAATTTGCACATAGGACCTAATGTAATATTTATCGAAATAGTTTTGCATTACTACCGCGTAAAGAATTAAAACTTCCCTATTTTTGCCTTTCTCATATAGAAAGGTTATGCAATCACTGTGAAAACCGACTTTTGAACCGAGGCCCGGAGGGCCGAGTGTCATATACCATTCGAGTTCGTCGAGTACGCAAAATGTCTGTGTGTGTATGTGCGTATGTGTGTATGTAACGTTTTTTTGCACTAACTTTTCTCGGAGATGGCTGAACCGATTTTCACAAACTCTTGAGGTCCCTTAAAAAATTCCTGAATATTAATTGGATCCAACTTCCGGTTCCGGAATTATGGGGTAAAATGTGCAAAAAATTGTGAAAATAAGTGCACTAACTTTTCTCAGAGATGGCTGAACCGATTTTCACAAACTTAGGTCTCAAGGTCCCATAAAACAATCCTGAATATTATTTGGATCCGACTTACGGTTCGGGAGTTATGGGGTAAAATGTGCAAAAAAAGAAAATATGTGTTCTAACTTTTCTGATAGATGGCGAAACTGATTTTCACAAATTTAGATTCAAATGAAAGGTCCTGTGGTCCCATACGTAATTCCTGAATTTCATGCGGATCCGACTTCCGGATCTGGAAATAGAGGGTAAAGTGGGTTAAAAATTGTATACCATCACTGAAAATGAGGAAAAACCTTAAAAAAATATCTAAATCGACCTCAAATCTGTTCCAATTGATATTTTTTATCAGTAAACGGTCGAACAAACCGAATTCGGTTATTCTTTCAAGAATCGCAGAGAATTATTTTGAAGAATACCACAGTATTATATATGATAGTATGATTGATATGAGAAAGGCATCATTACACCACTAGGTGGATTAAAACAGGTTTTTTACTATGTATTCAATATACCGATATATGTTATTTCTGTTATTAACTTTGTAATATCAACGGATTTGCGCAATAGTTGATTTTTATCATTCAACTTATAATCCTGAAAGACAATTGATAACATGGAAGAAGAAAACATTTCAAATAAAACTTTTCTCCGAATGAAAAGATAATTAAGTAAAAAAGAGTAATCAGGAATGAAACATTGAAAATATCTGATAACTGAAAGGAAAATGAAACTCCTGCAATTGTCGCCTTTTACGACATGGAAGCAGGAACCCAGTGGATCTATTCTTGGTTCATTTTTTTCCCGCCAGATTGCACACGGCATCTAGGCTGGTACTATCCGGAGAGAGCTAATAGGTACTATCAATCTCCTAGTGGACCCCAGCCCCTCGTTTGTCAAGCACACATAAAGTTGTGGTCGAACTACGTTTCTCCCAATTAAGTTCTGCATTAACATGAAATTATGCACAGGGCGCAACAAAGTCCACTTGCATAGTCGAATTCATTACCCTTTTATGTTGGTCTTGACTCGTTTTAATTCGCACCTAATCAGAACTAATTTATTTTCGTAAAATAATATTCAATGCCTGACAACCACAATAAAGTACGTCCCTCACTCGGGTCCATCTCTGTGATGGGTTGTCCCTAGCCGTTTGCTACGAAATCAGAATCAATGAAAATTAACTAGTTAGTTGGCTCCCTTGGTGTGGAATCAACTGGAAGGGAAAAGAGTTGAACGGAACACAATGACCACTTTCCCAATCCCCACTTTTCTCGTCCTAATTTGTCACAAGCTAATTGCATATTGATTATCTGCATTCGATGTTCCCTTTACTTCTACACACTGCATCGAATTGCATCACCGTGCATCGAAAGAGCCGAAGACGGTGGTCGGATCGTATCTGAAATCGGAAGTGTCCCGAAGCCGATCTATCATGCTTACCACGGACGGGTGAATTTGGCTCCCACCCAGGGCAAACTTCGTGTGTTGGGGAAAAGGGGTGACTTCCCAAAAATACTCATTAATGAAATAACGAAACAATGTGCAATACACCGGAATGGACAGCAGTATGAGCAACCTAATGAAAAACTTTTACGATGTAAATCACATCCAAAAGTGATAAACATTGCTGTGAATGGTGTTCAAACGGGGATGCTCAAAGTGGCCGGCATTGACGCAAATACAAAATCCTCAAAAACCAACCTCGAGTTCCCCGGTATCATGGCCCAGATTGCATTTCGTTCGCGTATATTGAATTCCGGACATCCCTCACAGTTCGCCGTACACAAACATTTCGGTAGTTGTATAATAGAGTGTGGAAAAGGCAAAAGCCCATTAGTAATTCGTTCAGTGTAAGCAGACCATGCATGGTCCGATAGGGTGGCGCTACTGCATTTTCTGTGAAACATCAGATTGGTCAAATTCACTGAAACTGCGACTTTCTAATGCATCGTCAGTCGTTTCAACAAAAAGTAATTCACCAAAAAACACTGAACCACACTAAAGGTCCGAACGAGTATCCGAGTGGGCACTGAGTAGAGCCCATCAACCAAGGCTCATGTCAGTGCTAGTGGCAAAGTTCGTATATATGCTAAATATATGGTTTGACTTGCCGCAGTCTGTTCCGCCGCTGTTGGCCTGTTGGCGAATTGGACGAGCGAGAAAAAGCATCCCCAATCGAGGAAGGAAAAAAAAGTTGTCTCGCGAAACAATTGAGCGTAACTAACCGGAGGAGTCGAGCCGTACTGAAACCGGAGTCCCGGCGGCCATCCAAACGGGAGGGGAAAACACGGCCAAACGACCGAACTGGATGGCCCCAGTCAGATAACACTCGAACTGAACAAACGGGGACTAGATACTCGGGAGTGAGAATTAAATTTTTCAGCGCTACATGAATAGTAATGCCGACTGGCCAAAGTGACCACTTGACGACGAAATGGGCTAGTTATTGCCGGGTCGGGACGCCTTTTGTCCGGGATCAGATTGCGCGATTGTTCGTATGATTTGGTAATGGCGAAAGAGGGGTGAAACTGTTTGGAAATTTACTCTTCTTCCATGGTACAAAGTGCCGCCTGACATCGGATAGAATTATCATATGTGTTAATGGTAATGGAAAAATTGTAGCTTCTTTTATTCAAAGTTTGTGGAAATCGACTAAATCATCACGACAATATCGGTACCTGCTATTTGGTTATTATTTACGGAACTTCTGAAAACGGAGCTAAACGATTTTGATTAGCCTTCGCTTGAAGCGGTAATTTTTTTATAAAAGATATTTTTATCATTTAGGGGTTAGGTTTTTTTCTTCCTGGCGCTGCATATGTGGCTTGATGTTTCAAGTCAATGCCCTCTTGATCGATCGAATTTCTGATATCAGGTCCAAACATCCTCTCAGACTACTGCATGAGGTTTTTTTTGTATGCCTACACACTTAAATTTTTTAGCTGAGTCTCGGCAAAAAAATGCCGAGATTCGCACAGCCGAGTAATCAGCAATCATCTCGGCAAAAATAAAATTACTGAGCGTCTCGGTATCCTAAAATTTGACAAACGTCAAATATTGCCGAAATCGTCAGCATAAGATTTACTGTTTGCTCAGTGAAACGTTCACTGAATATTCGGCAATCCAATAAAACGAAAAAATGGAAAAAATAAATTACCGAATCATCAGTAATTAAAAATCTAGTCAAATAATTTTGTTTGTATTTTCTCAACATTATAAACACGCCATTCAGGATAAAAAATTCATTTTATTAACACTTAAAGGAGGCTTACAAATTTGTTGCCAATAGTGCTTAAAGCCTACCTGAAAACATGTAGCATAAATAAAAAGCGGCGTTTCCAGATGCGGCCACCTTGAGTCGAGCTGGAAATATGAAAATAAAAATATATATTGATTTTTGGCTTACAAAAATGTTCAATATTTAATGATGCATATACGGTATTGTTCAAATAAACTTACCTTGATCTATTGAATTATTCCATGCATTGGGTTATTTTTTCGCATATCCCCCAAAGTTTTGTCTCGAGGACGCTTTGAGACCCGTGTTGGGTGTTTTTCCCTTATAATCGCGAGTGCTCTGATAAAGACGCTTTTTATAAAGCGAAACATGTCACTATATTTATTCAATATTTTTACTTGCAAGTGGTTCCACGCTTCTTCGAAGATTATCCATTTTTTCACTCGAGAATTTCATTAGAAAATAATCGCACAATGCGAAGCGAAAATGTAACGCGGCAATAAATGACAGCTGTCGTGCTGAATCTCGGCAACAGCTAGCGCATATTCCGAAATCTCGGCAAACGTCTCTGCTGATGTCGGCATATCTGTTGTTTACTGATAAATTCAGCAAGCAATTATGCCAAATTTCGGCAAAGTGAAGCATTTTACCGAAATATCAGTGAAAGCATTTAACGAAGCTCAGAAACATGCGTATTGATTACTGAGCAATCAGCAAATTTACGTGTTGCTGATCAGTTTCGGCATTTTATTATGCCGAGCTCAAGAAATGGTTTTAAGTGTGTACGCCGAATTCCTACTTTGAGAAGCACCTTCAAAGAAGCTGAATGAAATCGGTATCGTTTCCCAACCACACATGTTTCACTCGAACCCAAGCGTAAAAAATTACTTCATCCGAATTTCTGATCAACCGTCATTTTTATGTTTCTGGTGATTTTCCATATGGGATGTGGTTCTACTACCAAAAAATTCCACCTTTCTTTTTTTTGCAACAGACTGGGTATGATAATGGAGCCCTACCATTTTATTATTCGAAATTTCGGTAAAACATTTCAGATACGATAAAAGCTAGTACTTTCGTGAATATTTTTCTACAATTCAGATACTAGTAAATACCAGTTCTGATTTCGTACTTACAAGAGTTACCCGATGAGTTTAGTTTCTTCCACTAGTGCTTACCTGAAAGGAGAGAAAATAAATATATAAATTAACGGAATATCAATTACGAACCTGTTGATTTGGCCAATGAAAATATTGTTCACATCAGAAATGATAAATACGTATGCTGTTCTGAAATGCATCGAAATTGCCAAGCAATCATCGAACTGTCCATTGAACGTCCGATGCCAGCAGCTGCATTTACCATCCGAGTCAGCAGATTATCGTCATAGTTGATGAAATTTCCGTCAATACCATATTTCATTTCGGTAGCAGTACATCTTTTGATTGGACGAATCGTTATTGCTTGCCACATGCACCCTTTTCTCATCATCGAGGGTTCATGATTGCCGTCATTGCATATGGAATCCAGCTGTGCATTTTTGTTGCTGTTGTTGTTGTTGTGAAATTGGTTTACTGTTTTGATTGAATTGCGGTGACCAACATTCGGGGAAGTTCAATTTAAATCGGGCTACCGCTATACGGCACTCAGCAGTGTGATGTCTTTCCGAAGCACATTTTACCCCGAATAGCTCCGGAATGATAAATTATAGCATCAATTTTATTAATTGCTTTCGCGGTGATCAAGGGGCTCACATCAATCAATCAACGCTTTTGAAGGAGCTTCCAACTCTGTACAATCCGTTTGACTGCGTTTATTGGATTGTAGCTGGCTGGCAACAATAACAAAGATGTCAAATGAAGCTAAAATATGAAAAAGTAAATCCGTAAAAATAGCCACAACGAAAACCTTTCAGTGTAAAATTAAATACAGAATCAACTGAGACATTTACACTTTATGGTAATTACTTGGAAAAGAGAGGGGCAAACAAAAGCCCCAGCATCAGTTCCCAATCAAATTCAATAAAATTTTGTAAGAATTTTTTTAGTTCAATTAGAGTATGCAAAAGTCGCTTCAACCATAGATAGTCGTGAAAACCATAGCCTAATAAAATGAAAAAAAAAGCAGCGTGACTTCGAAATATTTAATTTTGCTTCTAAAGTGAAATTCAGTGTCGAAAAAAATTGGTCGTAAAAGTTCGGCCGCTTGAGTAGAACAAGTCTTTGCACAAAGCATGTCATGAAAAATCGACACAAAGAAACAAAGATTGCGTTCCACGTACTTGTCCCAAGTCTTTCAATATATCCGATGTACGCATCATGACTCACATTTCTGTTAATTCTGTTACTTTTGGTATTGTGGAAAGAAAAAACTTTAGCAGGGTACGCGAGCAATGATGCCAAGTATAAAGAAAATCAGAAAACAAGTCTATTAAAATGTATAATTTTAGCTCAGTAATGAAAATGAAAATTTTCAGAGAATGTTTCACTTTTTTTCAATCTCATTTGTAATAAATGTTTATAGTGGAAGCACTGTGTGATTAAAATCAACATCATGCCGTTTTTCTTTTTAGTGAATTAAGGTGTAACCAAAAAAGATTTCATTTAGGGGTTAGCCAAATTTTGTGCTAGGGCACATAACCGTTTTCATTATTTTTACGTTTCGTCTTTGACTCATCAGTGCAGAGCAGCTCAAATTGAACTGCTTAGTGCTAAACTCGGCAGTTCAATTTGAACCGCTAAGCAGACGTAAAGTTTCTGCTATTTACAGAACACTTTTTGTTTTGCAACGAAGTGCAATGTCTTTTCTGACGTGCCGAACGAAAACGTGTTTTCGACTATTTCTGGCCGATGCAGGTATGGTCATTTAGGGGTTAGCCAAATTTTGTGCTAGGGCACATAACCGTTTTCATTATTTTTACGTTTCGTCTTTGACTCATCAGTGCAGAGCAGCTCAAATTGAACTGCTTAGTGCTAAACTCGGCAGTTCAATTTGAACCGCTAAGCAGACGTAAAGTTTCTGCTATTTACAGAACACTTTTTGTTTTGCAACGAAGTGCAATGTCTTTTCTGACGTGCCGAACGAAAACGTGTTTTCGACTATTTCTGGCCGATGCAGGTATGGTCATTTAGGGGTTATGTGCCCTAGCACAAAATTTGGCTAACCCCTAAATGACCATACCTGCATCGGCCAGAAATAGTCGAAAACACGTTTTCGTTCGGCACGTCAGAAAAGACATTGCACTTCGTTGCAAAACAAAAAGTGTTCTGTAAATAGCAGAAACTTTACGTCTGCTTAGCGGTTCAAATTGAACTGCCGAGTTTAGCACTAAGCAGTTCAATTTGAGCTGCTCTGCACTGATGAGTCAAAGACGAAACGTAAAAATAATGAAAACGGTTATGTGCCCTAGCACAAAATTTGGCTAACCCCTAAATGACCATACCTGCATCGGCCAGAAATAGTCGAAAACACGTTTTCGTTCGGCACGTCAGAAAAGACATTGCACTTCGTTGCAAAACAAAAAGTGTTCTGTAAATAGCAGAAACTTTACGTCTGCTTAGCGGTTCAAATTGAACTGCCGAGTTTAGCACTAAGCAGTTCAATTTGAGTTGCTCTGCACTGATGAGTCAAAGACGAAACGTAAAAAAAAATAAAAAAAAAAGATTTGTTAAATTAGTGTAAACTCGAAAGTGTGTTTAGTTTTACGAGAAGAATGAACTGCATACTGTGGTCACACTAAGCATTTCTATCCAAACTTGACTTTTTCCAGTTTCCAAAAGATCCGGTAATACGTCAACAATGGATTCAATTTTTTTCCAACATGAGATATTTCGTGTTTTGTCGTCAAAGCTAAATTAATTGTTTTTAAGCATTAATATATAATAAAAAAAATGCATTCACCAAAACATTTTTCATGTTTATTTCGCATCAAACACCGAGTCTAAAAATTTAAATTTAATACATATTTTTTCTTAGCATAAAGCTATTAAAAAATCTGCAAATATGGGTACACTGTAGCCGATACGTTCACGCTCGTTCAATGTTACTCTAAAGTGAGTACAATTTCACTCACTTTCGTTAAAAGTGGAACTACTCTATAGTGAGTAAACATTGAGTAACTCACTTTTGAGTAAATATGGTATTTGTCAAATTCTGAGTAACATTTACTCAGTGCTACAAATGGGAAAATTAGCTCGAGTGAGTGAATATTACTCAATATCATTCGAATTGAATGAAGGAAGCCGCTACCTGTTAATCGGTCATTGGAAGCGATCCGTCTGCCTTCCTACGTTGCCCACGTACTGGCATTTTTTACAGCATTCGTAGAAATGCTCTGATGTATTCTTATAGAAAAAAAATAAATAATACTTGCTATATGACTGAACACTTTCTTACCGTCTTCAACCTACGCGAATTGCTTTGAGGTGTATACTGTATAGTAAGCATTTCGATAATGTGCCCTTATAATCTGGTTCCGCCTCCGACAAAGGAAAAAGTTCAGTGAACGTAAACAACATTTTCAAAACACTGTGAGTAAAACTTGTTGTCAATTTAAAAACAGAGTAGAAGTTACTCAGTCTTCTAAATCAATATTACTCACTTGTTGACATTTCAATTAAATAAGCAAAAGTAAGTACAAATTACTCACTTGAGAGTAACAATGAATCAGCGTGTTGGTATTTATTCCATAGGGCAAAAATGACGAGAAGGATGATTCGGAAGGAAGAATAAGAAGCCAGTTTTCAGGTCTTGTCTTAGAGCTGCACATAGAATGCGACGGAATCGTCGCAGAATAGCGAAATAATGAGCGTCAGAACCAAAGATGCCAGATTTTCAGATTGGTATGTAAATTTTGCAACTTCGTTTGTTAGCAGGATTTGCAATTAAGCAGACTTTTTTGCAAATTTTCGAAGTTTTTATAAACAATCGTCCAATTTAATGACTTTTGCTCTTACTGGATGGTTTTTGTTTGGTTATTCTCGTCATACTTTCAAATTTTGAGCTCGCATAGGAGCATTTCTAGTACGCAGACGTCCAGAATTTCACCTGGCATCTCTGCCAGAATATTGGACAGTTATTTTTTAACCCCTTCGCTGTCTGTTGTATTGAAGCTAATTAGCATTAGAGCAATTGCAGTTTCAACTGGTAATATTCCTTAGCGACAAGTGTTATTTCATTGTTTATTGAAAGCATCAACAAATGGATATCTGTCAACGACGACCAGCTTTTTAGAGTGGACGATTTACGATTAAAATCGACAATGTTTCGAATAAAGCACGAGGTTTCGAAGACCAAGGCGTCGATTAATACAAAATACTTTATGATCAAAGAAGAACTGGAATTTTCATTTTCCCGCGCTTGTCCAATCGGTAAACTTTTATTCTCTCAACGTTGGCAACACTTTTATACATATTCTGTCAAATTTTGACGCATATCGTACGATTAGTTTTTGTTTGGCGTCTATACAAAGAAGTTGAAAACTTTTCGTGTGGCGATTTTTATAATGGATGAAATTTTAGAACAACGTGCGTGCATCAAATTTTGTGTTGCAAATGTATTTAAGTGTTCCGGAACGTAGAAAATGTTAGACAAGGCCTTTGGTGAATCGTGTCTAGGAAAAACACAGGCATACGAGTGGTATAAACGCTTCAAAGGTGGTCGTGCAAGCTTGGATCATGATGAGATCCCTGGCCGCCCAACAACATCTGTTACTGAAGAAAACATTGGAAATCATGCTTCATTTATCTGAAATGCACATCGAAACGATAAGATTTATCGTTACCTCTACATTTTATATGAATTTCATATGAGTGTCACATAGCAAAACACTTTACATCCAAAGGAAAAACACGTCGAAACTAAGTGAAAAATAATGTAGATCTCATATCTTTGTGAATTGGCACATGAAATCTTAAAACAAATCGCTTTGGTTATGTATTGAAATGAAAAAGCATATTATATTGAAGTGCTGTTTACATATGAACCGATCGTGCACATTTATTTTATTTTATCAGTGTATAGTGTAGCAATGTAAACATCAATTTAAAACTAATAATAAAACAAGAAGATATCAAAATGACAACTTGAAATGAGAACTTATTTATGAACGCACTCCCTTTAAATCTCTTACTGATGGTGTCAATGTTGCCAGATGAGTTTACATGAATGCAAGTGGAAAAGTGAGAGTGAAAGTGTGTTGAATGGAAAATGAGAGACTCGACTGAAAAACGGAAATTGCGTAAAGTGGTAATAGTAGGCTGTGCAAAATGATTTTTCTTTTTTCGGAAAATATTTCGACGGAAAACGGACGGACGTGTTTTAGGCGAAAGTAAAAAAAATGGGTGGAATTTACCACATATAGCTCATCCGATTTTTAACAAATTTTCGAAATCATTACACCTACTGCTTAGAAATATTTCTACGCATCGATTCGAATACGCATGGTAATTTTTTCGTGGAAAAATATTGAGAAATAGGTCGGTAAAGAGGTATTTTCAAGAACGCTTCTTAAAAATCACGATTTCCGGTGTCCACTGTATCTTAGCGCAGACTAATCGGAAGGGAACAAACGATCGCAGCATAGTTAGAGTAGAAGTTTTTCTAGACCACAACGATTCTGTTAGATTTATTTTTTATTTTTTTTTAATTTTTGGTGATTGTTCAAATTGAAAACTACGATTTTGCACGAAAAAATCCGCCATTTTATAGCTGTTAAACCTCCCCAAAGTAACAAACAAAGAAAAGGAGAACGTGGGCTCTGGTTTTTTATATGTAGAAAGTGTGTGCTAAATTAAAAAAAAAGGTGCAGTAGTTTTTGAATGACGATGGACACGGACTTTCAAAACCTGCGTTCGAGGAAAACGCGTTCAAAGGTTTTTGTCTATAAAATCAATGGATACAATTAATTACTCCAGTGAGCCCGTAGGGTCTGACATTTTCAAAAAATCATATTTTTTCTATT